>NC_052951.1:10246734-10595295 GCF_013358895.1 Oreochromis aureus | reverse complement strand
TTATGTTAAACGTGTAAGTTATGTCAGCGCCGTCGTCTCCCTTTTCTGTTCCCAGTTACCTCTCCTTGTGTTCAATGCCTTCCCAGTCTGTCATGTGTTTTATGTCTACATTTTCCATTGTCAGCTCGTGTTATCGTGTCCACGTCTCTCTATGTTTCCTGTGTTATTTTGAAAGGTCTAGTGTTTCCATGTTCAGTGTGTTTAGTTTCACTTCCCCTGTTGTGTCATGTTGGTTTGTGTCAGCTGTGTTTCCCAGGTGTTTCTATTTCCCTCATTACCCTCCTGTGTATTTAAGTCCTCTGTCTCCTTCTGTTCTTTGTTGGGTCGTCTGTCAGGTCACAGAATTTTGTTACAACTGTTCAGGTTCATGTTTGGATTATTTCTCGTCTACGTTTTGCTTGTGCCTGTTCAGTTTCATGTTCATGTCCCCTGTTTGTTTAGTTTATTCCCAGTTTATTGCCAGTTTTAGTTTAGTTCCGGCCTTGTTCGCCTTGCTTTGTGTTTTGGTATTGGGCCAAATAAATGTTCGCTTTTCATTTCCTGTTCTCCCGCGTCCGCTTTTAGGTCCACGCCATAAACACACATGTTAAGCACCCGACGTGACAGTAGCCAAGGGAAATGAGTTAAAATCAGTCTCTTCAGACAGTGGAGCAAATGAGGGACTATGGTCAGGTGTGAGATAAATAAGAATTAATGTGAACTGTAAATCATGCTAAGCTATTCTAGCAGTGTCGACAAAGATCAGGCAGGAAATGATTACAACAGGTTCCCTTTAAACACAAGACTCAGTTCGGCAGTTTTCATTGCCAGTCGAGTCCACCATTCACATGCATGAAGAAGTCCCAAGAAATGAGGCAAGCTTATTAACCACCATTAACGTGTGTAATTTCATCCCACTGACTGACTCATTGACTGTTTACTAATTGATTTCCTAACACTGTACTGGGGGCTGCGTTAAATTGTTGGCGCCTCACAGAGAAAGCATTTGGGTTGGGTGACTTTTACTGTGAAAAGCTAATGAAGCAAGATGGTTATTGAATAAAAAGGCATGTATGAAATAACATTTTCTTTTCTTTTTGGACAGTGGATCAGTTTTATTTATGGACGACAGTAATAGAACTTTAATGGGGTGAGCTCTTAGATGAAGAGCCGGAGGCGAAAGACAGCACACCTCCACTGTCTGCAAATTACACTTCCAATTATTTCTGATTGACTCCTTGAAACATTGTTTGTTGGACTGCACAGTAAACAGAAACTATTGTGTGTTTTAAGTATTTAACTCATCAAAGCTGCTCATTTTGAAATAAGAACACTGGGGGCCTTTTACCAGTACATTGCATAACTCTCACACAACACTACTGAGAAAAGTACCTGCAGCACTCAGTGATTTGTGTCTTTAATAACATAGCATTCAACATGCGCTGTAAAATCTTCCACTGAGGTCTCATACCATGTCTACAGTTAGGTCCATACTTTGTTTTCTGTTATTTTGGACATCACCAAATGCTGTGTTTCATCCCTCGAGGCCTTTACTGCAGCTGCCTTCAGTTGCTGCTTGTTTGTGCTTCTTTTGGCCTCCAGTTTTGTATTTAATAGCAGAAAAGCAAGCTCTTTATTGGGCTGAGATCAGGTAACTGACTTCGCCACTGAAGAATTTCTCATTTCTTTGCCTTGAGAAACTCTAGGATTGCTTTTGCAGATTGCTTTGGGTCAGTATCCATTTACAGTGTGAAGCCCTGTCAGTTTTACAGCTTCTGGTTGAAAAGTTCATCTTGGTTTTATCTGTCCAATTAGTTTATTTTTTTCAGAACTTTGAAATGTCTTGTTCTCGAGCTGTTTGAAACCAGTGGTTTCACTTGGGCAGCAAACAGCTTACAGCCAATTGTCCGACTGGTTTTGAGCCTGAGGCTCAAGTAAAAATGGCTCCAATTACTAAACAGTTACTAAGCTGTTGTAACCCCTTAAATTAAAGCTGAAAGTATGCACTTCAATCACATCTTGGTTGTTTGATTTAAAATTCACTGAAGTTATGTACAAAAGTTGTGCACCTGGGCCTAACTATATGACCACGACAGGTTCACAGGTTTGGCTGTACCCCCGAGTAGAAACAGCACATGCTCAGAAAGTCCCAAGAGAGTCGGAAACTTTCAGAGGGTTCTTATCACTTCCCCGGGTGAAATCTTTGCTCACTTATGAAACTTGTGCTGAAATGCTGCTGGTAATTTCAGCGTTCAGGGTGGCAGCAGAGGGACGAGTTGAGACTTCACAATAAAATCAAATAGGGCCCAAAAAAGTTGTCTAGGAAAGATGTAAAATGGAAGAAATTGCCTCTGCAGCAATCTCCCTCAATGGACTTGGTCATGCCCAAGCAGGCGCAAGTACACCGAGTTCACTAAGTGCACGTTTGTTTGAACAACAACGTTGGTGTTTTAGTGCATTTCTGCTGTAATTGCACAAGATTAAAAAAAATCATTAATCTTCTTCTCGTTTTGTTGACATGACACAACTGGAATTTCTGTTCATCTTTTCTTTTCATGCCCTCATAAATGGACACTCTTTTCTATGCTATATATTAGTTATTGTAATGAAATTGACTCTTCTAGTATGACCCATCATCTTACCATTAAAAAAATATAAAAAATGACAAATAAAATCAGATAATGATGGATTTTTTTTACGACCGCGTCCATCAAAATGACAGAAACAAAACCTAATTCTACCTCTGCACCGAGGTGAACATGGAAAATAATAAAGAATACAACTTCCAGAACCGAGGGCAGGTGATAAGACGGATGATGTCAGATATGGAAGGCTTCGTAACTTGTGAGTGCACTCCACTGAGACTGAGCCTTTTAACTCCAAGCTCACGACTTGAACCCCATCGAGCAGGGCATGGTTTGATATATTCCAACTGTCAAATAAGCACCTACCTCTATAATTATGCTCTGGCAAAAAATATATTAAAATATGACAGCATAACAGTGTACTCATAAATATTTGAATGAAGTAATACTGGATAATTCTGGATTTTCCATTCACGCAACTTATCAAAAATGGACAGGCATGTGTGTTTGAATTAGCTCAGACACCCCAAAAACACCAAAATACAAAAAAAGCTTTTAGAAATGGCTGGGAGGAGTTTAACTGCAATAGGTGATATCTCACTTAACATGAATCATATATCAAACAAAAAGCCTCTGTGGCCTCTCAGACGGCACCAATGGAAATTCAAAAATTAATGAGAACCCCTTAGTCGCTAAGAAACCGTTCGAGCAACATCTGCTGCACAAATATCCACTTCAGAAAAAAAACAAAGCAAATGTGTGGCGTGTAGCATCTGCATGTTTAACTGAAGCACAAACGCTTTCTGTGACACACACACACTAACACACACTCTCGTAACCTCTTCCAGTAGGCGCCAGCTGTTTAAATTCACTGATGAGGACTAAAGAAATGGGACATTCCCTCTGTATTTGACATCATTTTTACTGAAACACAGAGGTTTTATAATCGTGCCAGCTGCTGTGTTTCACTCCCTCAACCCCCTTCATTATTCACACCATCTCAACACAAGCGCATGAATCCAATTTTAAAAGAAGCACAAAGAACCAAACAGCCATTATATCTGCACATAACGGGATGTTTGAATTTCAGGGGGGAAAAAAAAGTTGCAATAAGAGCAAAAAAACTCCCCCCAAAAACGATTACTGCTGTATGTCTTAGTCTCATGTCAACGCCAAATTTGACAAATACTTTCTTTTATTAAACATTGATATTAGTCATAGGCTCAGCATATAAATACTGTTAATTATTAATGACTGCCAGGATGTCTGATCGCATTATTCTGTGTAGCTACTCTAAAGTTGGACTTTGATAGTTAAAAGTGAATTATGAATATTTGAACATGAGATGAGTGATATTTACCGATGCCGTGTGAAGCCAGCCCGGAAAACTATTAGTAAAAGGCCCCAATTCATCATCAGATCAGTTTGCAACAGAATTGTAAGAATTAATTCATTTTCATTAGTGGCTGCCGGAAGACATGGAAAGATTAGTTGGACCTATTTGGAGGGATATAACTTGTACTTTTTAATTCTTATTGACCATTTTCATATCAAATGAGTGACTAACACACTTTTTAAGCCTGACATTGAACACAAGTAGCTCTTGTTTTATTTACTGAGGCAGTGACTGTAAATGAAACCGATATGACTGCTCTAAAAAAGGTGCAGTGCGCTAGCGCTCGGAGCTTCGGCTTGTATTCTTCTCGAGCCTGAGCAGGTTTAATAATAAGGATAAGTGGAAACAGCTGTGTGGGTGTGCAGGACCTTTAAGCTAACAATGGGCCTTTTTTCACAGTGGGTACTTGACTTGTATCTAGGAAGAGCACAGGTGTTACAACTAACTTTAACAATGGCCCTGTTATATCGTGCTGCAGAAAACGGCGTGGCAGCAGCAGGAGCCCAAAACTGGAGCAGATAAATGGTATTCACTTCAAAAGGATAACAAACGTCTGTGCTTTGTAGTTCTTTGTTCAATTTGCAAAATTTTCCATATGAAAAATGCATTTGAAATTCTCGTTATCCATTTTATTTTCCTGGTTGCTTCACTTCATTTGTAATGTCGGCACCTGGTTCTTTGCTTTGTTTTGTCTGTGGGGGTGGACTGTACCAGTGTCCGGGGGTGTCTAAACCCACTAACTTAATCATATGACGTACAATGTGCATTTGAACACATGTTAATTTATCAGCAACACTAAGGCGTTAAATGTTAACTCGTGGACTGGATCCAAAGGCCAATGAATTACTGTTGCTGAGAGGACACAGAGTAACCTTCAAAGCGCCCACTTTGAGCATGTCCTCTCCTTCCACACTGCAGAAGGTTTGAATATATTGTGTATTTAACGATCCTCATATCTGACTAGTTACAGTGACTAGCTACTGCTAGTTAAATGAATTGTAGGAGAAATGTAAGTAAAGATGACTTTGTTCTTGTTAGTAGCAGTCTATTAATGCCTACAAATGACTGCTCACATTTTACTTGCTTTGGAACTCTAAGGCACATGACAATGGTACAGTCCATGTTTTTTGTCATGTAAAATATCCATTTGTGTATTTATTTAAAAGGGTGGTGTAAGCCAATTTTTATGTTATTTATTTTGATGACACAAATTTAAAAAAGAATCGAACTGTGAAGTGTTACACTGAACGATTACTTGTTAACAACCATTAACAGGAGTCACTCTGTGCTTTTGGTCCTCTTAATAGCTGATTCCTACATATTTTCCACAAAAAGTCTCAGTTTCCACACTGCACAATTGCTCACTTACATGAAAAGGCAGACAGTGAGCTGCTATATCTCAAAATCCAGACAGTAATTAATATTTGTACACAACAGCACTACACTCCCTGTTAAAGTGATGACGACTGACTATTTTCTATAGACAGGAAACAAACTTGCATGGACTTTTGCACAGCTTTATCCTCAATGTTTAGGAGCAGCAAGCACACAGTGTTGCAGAAACAGATTATAGTAAAGCATTTTACAGCCTGAAATTAAAAACCCAACGCTGCAGCATTTGTCACCAAATTAATGATATCAAAAACAACGCCGACTCACTGGAGCGGCGAAAGGTGCACGCCGTTAACCCGAGGTTGGTGTTACCATAGTTTTAAAATATTTAAAGCCTAAATTATAATATTTAATCACTTTAATTTAGTTTGGGTTTTTGGCTTTGATTTTGACTGAGTACTTTTGCGCAGAAAGCTTTAATTTAGAATTTAAATTGGCTGTTTTGTCACTTCCATGGTCGCGGTGAAGGCAGGAGAGCGCATTAAAACCAAGCTGCTGGTGCTAGGCATATTTTCTGATGGCATCATTAGATGGAATAAACACGGGTATTAAATCAAGGGTATTCTGCCTCCTGGAGCACAAGGAAAAGTTTCTAACCTAATCATATATGCGCAAACTTTTTGGGAAGTTTACTTTCTGTAGTAGACACTATGGATTTAAATGTTATCCTGTGAAAGTTTCTTAATTAGCAATGTTCTGTAAAAGGCGTCTCTTTAATTAATTATTACCAAGTCCCATTTCTGAAGGGCATCACTGATTTCCGATATTCCTCAGCTGAAATGAAAGTGACTAAACATCAAAGGCCTTTGATACCTTTACTGTCCATAGTTTTATTCCAGTGGCACACCATATTGTTTGTGAACGCTAACCTTGATGTGGTCACTTTCTGCTGTAGTGTCAGCATCTTACATGGATGACTGACAACCTGAGAAGAAGAAGCAGACTCGCTGGGCTGGTGGGAACAAAATGCGTGTGGGCCCAGCAGTCTGTTTTAGTGGAACGGGCATGCACTGAGTGAGTGGACTGGCGCCGATCCAAGGTTAGTGCACTGAACCAGTCTGACAGGTGAAGGATTGCACTCTTGGCCAGGGAAGAGATGTAGTGTTGGTCTCCCAGGGCATGCTGGTGCCTGCTGGCAGCCAGAAGGTGTGGAATGAGCAGCGAGGCTGGAGGGAAGTGAGCGGTAATGAGAGCTGTTCGGGTGGCAGGAAGAGATGAAGGTGCTTCATGAGCTGACAGAGTGATGGCAAATAAACCTTAGTGAAGAGGAGTAATTGTGCAAGCTAAAGTTCAAGTGTGCTGTTGTGTGCAAATGTGTGCTTCGCTCGGTGACGGATCTGCCTCGTTTTGTGGGGCCAGTTATTTTATCCCACAGCCCCAGGATGCTGAATATATAAAGCAGTTTCAAACTATTTGATTAAATCTTTGCTGTACACACAACAGGGACTGAATTTCATTACCAGCTAAAGGAGCTCTGAGGTTACATCGGGACTGGCCAGAGGAAAAGGTAACCAAATCAGATTTTAGGGAAAAGTTGTCACTGGGTTAAAAGATTTACTGCTATACAGCTACCACCGACTTAAACGCCCCGTGAATCAGCATCACTTCCTCAGTGTGATGCATCCTCATTTCAAACAGGATGTCTGTGAAGACAGTGAGGGGCGAATCTCAAGTGTGAGGCAATGAGCTTCGGCGGTTTTATTAGAGAGATGGGTCAGAAAGGTGAGGCTGCTGGAAAAGTTGTGAGGATTTTATTCATTGGACCTTCAGGTTACACCCACTTGTGTAGCATGAGTCACCTCTGAAAATGCTTTGTTCTCCTGAAGGATCTCGGTAGCTTTGACCTAAACACAGCTAAACAAACCAAATCCATGTTGAACCCCATTTAAAAACAAACAAAAAAAAACAGCCTTTTCATTAACAAGAATGTGACTGGTCTAGCAATGAAGCAGAGTGCGCTGAAGAAAACAAAATAGATGGACCTATTTGCTTTTCCTTACTGTCGTCTATTCTGTTACAATGGTGGATGTTCATATTAAACACGGGCAAAATTTAAAGCAGCAGGTTTTTCCTTCTCACCATTCCCAAATGCTTGTCCATAGGGGTTCGTCTGATTGTTGGGGTTCTCTCTCAGTCTTAGCTTTACAGTATCAGGTATTGCAATATAAAGGTGACTGTTGTTTTTTGGAGCTGTATGAATAAAATCAAATTGAATTGCTCTAAACAACTATTTTCCAACCATTTTTTTCTACTTTTGGCTGTGGCTGATATTAACTGGCAGGGATTTCCTGATATGGTTATCACAGGCACAGCAACAGGTGTAGATATGAGCACAGCAGCTTCTTGGTTCTAAACCAAATTTCCTAAAGAGGAAAGCACAAGGCAACAGTGGACCCAGTTTCTGTTAATGGCCAAAGTTTTTGTCTGTATATTTCACAGACATCGAATTCACCCCAGAGCCCGGGGAGCAGTGTGTAGAAACGTTACCTTGCTCAAGGGTACCTCAGGGTAGCCGTTCAGTGGATTTGAACCCTTGACCTTCTGATCATGGGGCAAACACTATACCTACTAAGTGGAAGCAACATTAAATCACTTAAATACTTGTCTTGATATTCAAACCCAATGGTTTGTGGCTACAGTTTTAGGAAGGCAATGGATGTATGTAGTCTACAAGGGAACCAAGTTTCATTATTCTACTCTTGTAAGTCAAGGTCAAGATGAAGTTCAAGTGCAGAAGTTCAAACTGAGCATCACAATGGCAAGCAAAGGTGACATAAGTGATATTAAACATGATATGGCTGTTGGTACAAGATGGTCTGGTTGGGTTCAAAAAGCCCAAAAGTAAGAGGTAAATGGCTGGACTACTTCAAGCTGACAGGAAGGTAAGAGTGACTCAAACAGCCACTTACTACAACCGAGGTATGCAGAAGAGCATCTCTGAATGAAGGCCACACCAACTGCCAGTCCTGTCAGCTAAAAACAGGAAACTGAGGCTACAGTTCACACAGTGATTCCACCAGAATTGGACGATAGAAGATGTGAAAAATGTTGGTCTGATTTCTGCTGCAACATTGAGATGATAGGGTCAAAAGCTAGGTGTAAACAGCATGAAAGCAGAGATCTAGCTTGCCTTAACAAACAAATTAGTTGCCAGGAACAGTTTGAAACCTCCACAGCAGCAGGAAGAGGAGCCTCTTTTTCTGCAGTCAGTCAATCAGAAGAAAGTCAGCTTTTAGAGAGCTGCATAAAGGGCCAGTATCAGTTAAATAAGAGCTTTTTCTTTTTTCCATCTGCAGCTTTAAAAGTAAATTATGCAAAGCTACTCTAGTGGAGTCCCAAAATAAAAAATATATTGCTGGAAAAGAGCAGAACGGGTCCCCTTTAACGTTTGATGGAACAGGAGGAGACAACAACTGGAAAGATGTCACATAGATGCTCATTCCTGGTATCTTACAATGTAATAACAACAGTGCAATGCTTTTCACACTAGTACTTGCAATGGACTTCATAAACTGTATTTCATATTTTAATCCCCAACAGGTCGTGCCCTTGGATTGTTTTTAATGAAGAAAGAAGAGCATGTTCCTGTGCACATAGTGAATACATACTTGCACGCTGGAGAATTACAATATATATTGGACAGTAAATGCAGCACTCTACAGCTCATACTACAGCAGTACATGTGGATGCGACGCACCCGTTGTAGTGCTGCGTCATTCTTATATTACCGAGAGCACCCTTTTAAGGTTAGCGGCTTGAAAAGCTGTCGAACCCTGATAATAGAACAGGAGTAAAGGAAGGAACAAACAAATGGTCTCGTTGATTAACTCCCATTCCAACAAACTTTTAATCTCTTAAACATTTGGCTGCTGCTGCTGTTACTGCTCATGCAGTCTGAATTCCAAGTGGGCACCTCAGGAAATGCCACAGCATCCTCATCCAACTACCTTGTCTCTATCTCAAATGTGCGTCACCCCATCTGGGTTGATGTGAGAGCTGCCGGATGACTGATAAGAATCCTGATATCCAAAGTGGCCCGACGACGCACCCGCTGAACTTCTCGCTGTCTTGCCGCTGAGAGCCAAAGCGACTCAAATCGAATGGAGGGGATTAGTGAAGCTGCTTGGAGCTTTGGGAGAAAAGATATACTGGAAGCTGATCATTTTTCTTGACTGCAGTTATGGGAGGGACTGATTAATTTATTTATTTAAACACATGAAGACAAATATTTCCATCTTCCTGGGAAGAAGGCATGATGGGAAGAGATTTCTACATTGCTGATTAATAAATTTTGAATTTTAAGTTTGCATTTATGCATGAGGTAACCTTTACAGCATAACTAATCTTCCTCACCAGATCCTCCCACTCATATTCTTGCCACATCTACCAACAATATATTGATAATGTTATGCGGCGCAGCATTATGCAGTATATTGTCCCTTACCAATGGATGCCTTGTATCATTCATAGCCTTTTCAATGTGACTGATTTTTCTTTGTTTGCTTCTTTATTCTGTCATCCACTCGCCTGGTTTAAGCAGATAATATGCACCAGAGAGAAGCTGAAGTAGGAGGGTGGGGGTGAAGTGCTTCGGGTAATATCAAACGGTACCTTTGCCCGACTGCAAATGTCTCATCTGCAGTCATTCCTCTAGGCCAAGATTTCTCACATCTTTCACTCACTGTAGTTGAAGTGTTTGAGAGGAGCCGGTCAAAGAAGTTCAGAATCTGTTGGAGTGGAAACTGTTCGAAAATGTGATAAACAGAGGCGTTTAAACACATCAGAATGACAAAAGGCTTTATGGCCGTGCTAACGGTGTTCTTGTTGTCCATCACTTTCTTTGGGAGCATTTTTCTCATCATTTCAGATGCTGTGAAATTGTTGTGAACACACTCACTCCCTGTATAAAGAATCTAAACCATTTTACAATGCCACCTTTTTAAAGACATATTTATACTATATAAGTACGAGTCATTACAGTTATAAGTGTGATCATATTCTGCATCCAGTGCATAGGTTAAGATTCAGAGAAATAAGAATTTCTGACTTATTATGTACTAAATTCCAAGACTTTTTACACCATGCAGCCTGATAAATTTTCCTCTTACAGTCCATCTCATCCAATCATCTTTCTACTAAACCTTGCATCTTTCGCTATGCAGTTTCTTACGGCGCTCTTCCCGCAGGATCCCCAGGCACTCCCCTGGCAGCTGGGCTGGAGTCCCTCCAGTATTTTCTCAGTTAGCCCCCCTAGGCCTTTTACCAAGTATGCCACACCTGGCACTCTTTTTAAGGCAGGCACCTCGGGGACATTTTTAGTACTGGACACACTTTTCCAGTGTGTGTTTGGAGTAGATGCCAACTTAGGTTATGTGTCCACTGGGAACATTCCCTCTGAGCTCTGTATCACTGTATTGACTTATGAGAAACTGCTACAGATTTCAAGGTTCAAGGTTCAAGGTTCTTTATTTGTCACATGCATAGTTATACAAGTATAACACACAGTGAAATGTATCCTGACACGATCCTCGACATGTGCAAAAACATGGGGGGGGGTAGAGGAATAACATTATAAATATATATATAGTATATACATTGGGTGAATGTGCAGTAGAAGCAGCAAGCAGGTGAATTCTGTACATTAATATGAATAGACATCTTCATACGATGTCGTGAGATTTTCACTCAGAGCAGAGGAGTGAAAGAAACCTTTCAACTTGGAAAAAGGTTTTCAATAATTGTTCAGCATTAATGACAGGCATGTCCAGCAACTCTTCCCCAACATCTGTTTAACACTTCCAAGCAAAGAAACAGGAGCAGGCCAATTTGGAGCCTCCTCAGCCCATTGATTACCATTAGGCTTAAAGTTGGAGACTGTGGCACAATCTGTTCAGACAGAAGAACAAGAAGAGGAAAATAAAATCAATTGAAAAACGTTAATTTTCAGCTGTACTACCATCAGATTTGTCGAACATTGTTCTGTCTCTTGTGGTTTGCAGTCCCAGATTTGCACAGAAATATGTATGTGACATTTCTGTCACCAGAAATAAAAGCTACACGTATATTAGACTATGATAGGAGTTAAAACCATTAAAATGTAATTTCTTTTAAGTGTACAGCAGGTGTATGTTTCAGCTCTTAGTTGCTCATTGTTTGAAAAACTAGCTCCTCTTTCCATTCAGTACACACATTCATCTTGCATGCTCATCCCACACACAGTCTCAATTCCCCAGTCCATCGCTGTAAAAGCCTCTGACTTACTTGATCTTGGAATTTAACAGTTTGCGCCTCTCTTGTTGTCCTTGATCTGTAACTAGCTTTAATTCAGTGCCATGACAACCAAGGTCGGTGAGAGGGCAGAGAAATGTCTTTCTGGTGTCCGTTCAGCTCGCAGACAGAAAACTGACTAATCAGAAATGATCGGGTTGCAGCGGAAAAGAAAAAACAGAGAAATGAAATCTCAAAAATAATGAGAGCAAGGTCAGCATAGTTCAGTATTGCTGTCATAACAGCTATTTGAGTCTAATCAGATTTGGAAATGAAGCGCAGACTCCATGCAGAGATCCACAGCAAGGTTATACCATACTGAATTTAAAGTAACACGTGCTTTAATACTCCAATAGTGAAGAGACATTGCAAGAGGAAAGCCTTGGATGCTTTATTTGGAAGTATGCCACCACAATAGATATATGCTTTGGTGTAACAACTCCTTACAACAGGAGGAAATTATCTAACGTAGAGATATGATCTGAAATGTGTTGCGACACCAATCTGCTTTGGAGGCCCAGAGTTTCACCTGCACTACTGATATCATCGGGGATTACATAAGCTCTACGAGCACCATCAGCAGCAATGAAGATATCATTTAAAACTTTAACCCTCTAACTAAGTAACCCTAATCCCTAACTCTCTGCTTGCAAAATATGTAGTATCTCGATTTTGCAAATTACTCTCTAAGTAAAAACACAAACAACTGACAAACTATTAGTCTTCATTATGAAACATGATTACAGCAGTCGTGTGAAAAAGAGAGCTCTTGCAGTCAAAGCACATCATTTCTGCTTCCATAGGAATTAGAAACAGTAAGTAGCAGCTACTGCAAAATTCACCTGAACAAATCACAAAGCTTCTGAAACAATATCCTTTAGACAAGCGAGACAAAGTACAGATGTTTGGCCATAATGCACAGTACTACATTTGGAGGAAACCAAACACAGCATATCAACACAAACACCTTGTACCAATTGTCAAGCACGGTGGTGGAGGGGTTATGGTTTGGCTTATTTTGCATTCACAGGAAACTGAGTCGACCACGAACTCCTCTCTATACCAAAGCGCAGTCGAATTCCAAAATTTACGGGGGTTACACTCATATAGCACCCGCGGAACGAATTTTAGATGTGGTAAAAAAATAAAAGCCTATTTTTATTTTATTTTTAGCCCTAAATATGCATTTGGGTGGCATCTTAGGGCTTTAAGAAGAACACAAGGATAAACTGTTATGATGCGGGAATGCTGGACTGCATCTGCTGCAGATGCAATGAGGTGAGATGAATAACGCTCTCGGATTGGCTACTTTCACACCTCCCACCTCTGATTACAAGGGTATTTCACCACCCCAAGCTTCTTTTTGCTCTAAGAAAAAAAATGCAGAGGATATTTGCGGTTTCTGTGAAAATGCGGTGATTATTAATTAGTTTCTAAGGAAAAATCTGCAAAAGACTGAGGTTGCAAACTCTGAACTGCAATTTCGTGGGGGTATACTGAATTTTAGATTCAAATGTGAGGTCTTCTGTCCAACAGTCAAACATATGACAATTACTTGAAGCTGCTGGTTCTAAAAGCAATTAACTAATTAGGTGTACTTAGTTTTAAATTCCATGAAAACCTTCATATGACTGTATAACCTCACAACATGTGCTATTCTTCACAGAGGATACGAGTACTGCATGGTAAAAAAAATTTCAAATAACTTGTAAGGAACAGGAAGGCTAGATTAAATACATTTCTATACCTGATTATCTTGAAGATGACATTCCTCACCTTTAAATTCAGAATTACTTCCCAGTGTCTCTATGAATATATTACAGCTACTGAGAATTCATATCATGGGAGCAAGCTTATTGCAATAAAGTCTACACCTAAAATCACACAGGTCACAATCCTTGGAATTTCTAGCAAAGGAATGGGTGTCTATTTCTTTTTACGTTTCTTAGATTGTCATGATTTACTGATTAGGAAGCCATCTTTAAAGAGTATACACAGCAGAATCTTGCAGCTTTTATGACCAACATATGTATCTCCATCTGACTGCGATGTGAAATCACTGGAACGGCTCTTTTTCTCTTCCTTGACAGAAGTGTTATCCTTTCATCGTTTTCCATCTCAGAAACACATGTTCTCCCGCCTTACTCTCTTTTCAACTTGATTTCCCCCTCTCTGTTTTTAGCTGCCTCCAGCAGAAACAAACATCTTCCAACCTCTGAAAATGTAAATGTTATTGAACTAGTGTATACTATTCACTACTGTGTCATCTATTACAATATATCCAATCACGTGTAGGAGGTTAAATGTGTGAAGCAAACATTTACCATCTGACGTGACATTTTTCATGGGTGTCGGCAGAATAGCTCCTGCGGTAAAAGCCCGTGGTCAGTGAGTCAGTCACAGCAGCTATACTGCAACATCCAGGACATTCAACTGACCTTCCACGCGCACAATCGCACATCTGCAGTACTCAGATCCATTTGAGGATTAGAAATGAAATCATGGACTCTTAATTTGAAGATCAAACTAATTTGTCTTTAAGAGTAAGATGAAAAAATGTCTTATTTATTTTTTTCTGAAGGAGGCGATTGATGTCCTGATGTTGGCTGAACCTAAACGTGTGATGCAAGTTTTTGAAATAATGCTACACCCAAAGACTATCATGTTATCATATCTTTATTAATTAAAATGTCCATTATGTACTTTTTTTTCAGTATTCAATTAATAGATCAAGTCCTGTTTTATTCAGTGTTTGTACCAATAAACCCCATCATTAGAACCACTGACAGCTGAAGTTACCCTGATGATCTCATTAGAATGCCACCTGTCAGGGAGTGGGATATATTACATAGTTTTTTTCTCATCTTTGCTGTTTCTGTGCATGAAAGCCTGCAGCATGCCACCGGAGTCATGTTGGCTTGCAATGTGCCTGCAAAGTTTTGCAATCTGTCACATAAAGGTGGCCAAGTAGGCTGGGCAAAAGTCACGAATCTGGAAGCAAGTTGGTCTCATTTGTTTAAATTTTCTATGCTGTATCAATCCAGGAGCACAAGTATTCCCAGATTTAGTGCAACAGCTGTTAAAGAGGAGACGTTCTGCAGAAAACTATAGAAAAATCCCCATAATTGTTTTAGTTCATGTTTTAACCCAAATTGAGTGGTTGGTACAACAGAAAATCATTCCTCAAGAAACTGGTCTGGGTGGCAGCGCGATCAAGCTTCTTTGGCATGTGCACTAAAAAGCAAGTTGATCCCTACAAGCCCTACTCTCATATCTGCTGCGAGCGTCACAAGGAGGACCTACCCAATACCCAAAAAACAACAACAAAACACAACTTGATAACAAAAATTCAGATTAGATACTTATTTGCAGCAGTATTTATACCAACAACTTCTTCATGCCCTCCAGTTGACAACTTCACACACAACCACTGCAGACAGACACACAGCTCCGCCCCTCACTAGCAGCTAAAGTTGTTGACGTCCACAACACTGAACAACATTTTAGGAAGAATTTCAAAAGTTCAGTAACATTGAAGTGTTAAACACTTTTCATGACCTTGGTGGAATACTGACTTTAGTTGTTTAACTATTAGTAATAACCTGGAGCCATATTAGTTTTCTATTAAGGCATCAGGTACTGGTTAGGGGGTTTGGCTAATAATAAAATGATAATGTTTGAGCTAAGTTATCAAGCCTGAAAATGCTGCATATTGTCACCTGTACAAAAGTAATTTTTTCAGATTACCATGAAAACTAACTTGTATAGTAAGTTTCTGGTGATTAACTTGCTGAATTTGTTAAGAACGTTAAATAACTATGCAGGTTAAATCTGCACTATGAGCTCATGAATGTGATAGGAACAGAAATTGGTTATAGAAAATATTCAGCCAAATAAAAGTATCTATATCTATATGCATAGAAGACGATCAAAGCAGCCAAACGTGAGTACAGGGACAGGGTGGAGCAACAGTTTGACAACCCTCGGAGTATGTGGCAGGGACTAAACACGATCACAGACTTTAGAGGGAAAACCAGCACACCGCAGACCACGGCCTCTCTGTGTGAGGATCTAAACGTATTCTACGCTAGATTCGACACAGCGAACACCAGGAGACCGGACAGTGTGCGCACCGCGGATGACGTCAGTGCGCACACTGTGTCTGAGGAGGATGTGCGGAGGTACTTCAGGAGAGTGAACCCACGCAAAGCTACTGGTCCGGACGGGATTCCCGGCCGCGTCCTCAAGTCATGCGCGGCTCAGCTGGCTGGAGTGTTTACACACATCTTCAACCTTTCCCTCTCTCTGTCTGTAGTCCCAGCCTGCTTCAAAATGGCCACCATCGTCCCTGTACCCAAATCCTCCACCATCTCATCATTGAACGACTGGCGACCTGTAGCCCTGACCCCCATCGTGAGCAAATGCTTCGAGAAGCTGGTCAGGGACTTCATCTGCTCCGCACTACCCGACTCACTGGACCCTCTACAGTTCGCATACCGCCACAACAGGTCCACTGATGATGCCATAGCCCTGACACTCCATGCTGCCCTGTCACACCTGGAGAAGAGAGACACGTATGTGAGAATGCTGTTTGTAGATTACAGCTCAGCATTCAACACCATCGTTCCCTCGAAGCTGGACAGGAAACTGCAGGATCTAGGACTGAGCAGCTCCTCTGCAGCTGGATCCTTAACTTCCTGTCTGACAGACGCCAAGTGGTCAGACTGGGCAGCACCACCTCATCCCCATCACACTGAACACTGGTGCTCCACAGGGGTGTGTACTGAGCCCTCTCCTGTACTCACTCTACACCCACGACTGCACGGCCACTAACAACTCCAACATCATTGTGAAGTTTGCGGACGACACTACAGTGGTGGGTCTTATCACCAACGGTGATGAGGCGGCCTACAGGGAGGAGGTCAGCGCCTGACCCACTGGTGTCAAGACAACCATCTCACCCTCAACGTCGCAAAGACAAAGGAGCTGATAGTGGACTTCCGGAGGTGCAGAGAGTACACACCCCATCACCATTAACGGCGCCGCTGTGGAGAGAGTGAGCAGCTTCCGCCTCCTTGGTGTACATCTGGCTGAGGATCTTACGTGGTCAGTACACATAAACAAGACAGAAGAAGGCGCAGCAGCGCCTCTTCTTTCTCAGGAGACTGAAAAGATTCGGCATGAGCCCCGCATCCTCAGGACCTTCTATCGCTGTGCCATTGAGAGCATCCTCACTGGATGCATCACCACCTGGTATGGCAACACCACCGCTTACAACCGCAAAGCTCTCCAGAGAGTAGTGCGGTGTGCTGAACGGATAATTGAGGTGAGCTTCCCTCCTCCAAGACATCTACAGGAAGCGGTGCCTGAGGAAAGCGGGAGGATCATCAAGGACTCCAGTCACCCCAGCCATAAACTCTTCAGACTACTTCCATCAGGAAGGAGGTTCTGCAACATCCGGTCCCGAACCAGCAGACTGAGAGACAGCTTTTTCCACCAGGCCATCAGACTGCTGAACACGTCATAGACACCTCACCCTCACTACTGGAACTTCAACATTATGCACTCCATACTGTACATTAATGCCACTGTTTTGCACATACCTACCTCTGTATATTTTATATTTTATATATCTTATTTTATTGTTTACTCTATTTCATTTGTAAAACATGTATATACACACTCACACACACACACACACACACACACACGTAGAAAAACATATTTAGTACACACATTCAGTAATGTATATACCTTTATATATGGTACATATATTTATTACTTTTTAAATTAACCATTTTTATATTTTGCTTGTTGCACGTTATTGTATTTTGCACAACTCTGTTGCTTGTGAAGCTTGCACACAAGAATTTCACTCGCATGTACTGTACCAGTGTACCTGCACATGTGATGTGACAATAAAGGTGATTTGATTTGATTTGATTTGATATATCCACGCTGTAACTGTGCCACTATTTTCCTCCCCTGGGACAAACTGAAATCAGCTGATTCTCTATAAGAACCGGATCTATAAATGAATTATGAAGAAGTCTCTATTCTTTTTGCTTAATGCTTAAAAAACAAAAACAAAAAAGTCTGTTTCCATCTGCAGTACAAAGTAATTTGTACAGAAATATGTTACATCTGAAGAATGGGCACCAGCTGGTTAATGAGAGAATAAAAAAAATGGGAAGTGGACTGTAAACCCAGATCAACTGGCACACCTGGATGCTGTCTAAAGCTTCCAGGCAACATTGTGCTTGCCGATTTCAATGAGATGTGACAACCTGGTGGTGTACATCACACCCCCACCTGCGACACCACATGTGCTAAAGCTACCGGTACAACTGCAACTGAAGGAAGGAAGGAAGGAAGGAAGGAAGTGCTATGTAATCGATTAATAATCTAATAGTCAGCAGTATGTGGTGTTTTTTCACTCTTTAAGGAAAAATTGCTTCCTGCTGCACAGCTTTAACTAGCCAGTCACTGTAATTTCCCATATAGTCACTGAACCCATCATGTGGATACAAAACAGTTAATCTTGACCACATTTAAATCTGCAAGTCATTTAAAAAGAAATTCCTAAAGACATGTAGTCCCCCATAGCTAATTACAAGACATAACCAGAACGACACCGGCTCCCATATTTTATGAATCTTTTCCTGCTACAGTGATATAACAAGAATAAATGTGCACACCTCTGACTGAACAGGCAGGATGGGAAAAACGGCATGTTTGGAAAACTGAACACACAGATGTTCTCGTCTTTCAAGTGTCGGATCTTATCAATCTTATAAACAGTCTCTATATTGAGATGTCTTGATCTTGTAGGGCTGTGGTAAAAATAGCACTTTATTAGTGGTAAAAATAGCAGATTTCAAATATTACACACCTTACGCACATTCTGCGTTGGCTGTTAAAACTGATTTCACTACAATACGTAGAAAAGACAGACTCAGAAAATATGTACACTTACAAGGTCTTCATGCATCAAGTCCAACCCACATACCAAAATTGCATTTGTAAAAACCACACACTGTTCTCCAAATATATAACTGTAATGCATAATGACAGCGTAAGGCACCTTGGAATAATATTTCCACTTTCTTCCAGATCAACATGACCTCATCCAAAACATTATAGTGATGCTCATGCATAAGACCTAGTAGCATCATTGTATTTTGTTCATCTTTCTGCAGACTGTGTTAAACATTTTTACCACGTTTAGACCAAAATTCAAGTGAGCTGCAGGAATACTTCAGGAACACTACGTTTTACTATAAGGTAAATATCACATTAATATTACTGAGAGTAAAACCTTAATACGTGAGCAAGTTATGAGCTTGCTGATAATTATTTTTAGATAATTAAAAATGATTCTGTGGTAACTGAATTTGAAAGCAAAAGATACTGCGCTCCCTTTGATAATGTGATAAAGAAATATCACAGACATCCTCACCACCAAACTGGACCACCTTCAGATCCCCCCTGCCACCTGATCCTGGATCAAGGACTTCCTAACCAACTGGCCTCAATCGGTCCGCCCTGACACCAACCCATCCAACCAACGTCATCGTCAAGTATGCCACTGAACCACCGTGGGTGGGCTCATCTCCCATGGGGATAAGACATCGTACATGGAGGTAGAGAACTTGTCCCACTGGTGCTCAGAAAATAACCTGAAGCTGAACGTTCTTAAAACAAAAGAACTCATAATGGACTTCAGGAGGCACAGACAGGTTCAATCTCCTCTCATCATAAATGCCCTGGTAAAGAAAGCCCCCACCCCTGGAGGCCATCGCCAGCTCCTCCTGTCTTGTGGGCCTTTCTCTTGTTTTTTATATATTTCTCCTGATTGCTATTTATTCATGCCTCGTTCACCATAAACTATTCTTTGCATTAGGTATATTTTTTTTCAGTAAAATGTTTAACATTTCCCTTTGACTTCCACATAATTTTACTCCCTTTTGCAAACAGGCAAGCTGCCCCCCTGGTAGCCATTGAAGAATGCAAGAAACAGGCTTCATTTTTCAAGCCCTAAAGCTGCTTTTCTTGTATAAAGTCTTTGCCTGTGGACCAAACAGATATTTGAACCTGTTTGCTGGTTAAATTTCAAGCAAATAATGTGTAATTCAGTATGTAAACTGTAATACTTCTTCTGTGTTTTCAGATGAACAGTAAAAAAAAAAAAAAAAAAAAAAAAAAAAACTTAGAAACTGAAACAGCCCATGTACTCTGAGGAACAGAGTTCACAGATGCAGTTATGATGATGATCTAAAAAATAAACTTTGATGCATATCACTTGATGAAAAATACAAATTACCTCATAAGATATAAAAAAGTGTTTTTATACACTTTTTTTGTATATGTGCGTCTATATATTCCATGAAAACCTATTACAATCTTTTGTTCACAACACAGTGGAGTCGGCGTGACAATTTCAAAGGCACCGCTACATTTAAGTATTTTAATCTGTACGGCTTGTTTATCCATAGCTTTACTGACTCAGACTCAACTTCAGAAGGGGTCGGGGGTGGATGTTGCTGGTGGCGAAAAATATGGGATGCACTGAAAATGATTGTGCTCCACTGAAAGTGAGTCAGAGCTATTCCCAAAAAGAAATAAAGAGAACCCACAGAGTTATGTTAAAACAACAAAAGCACAATTGAATCCAACAAGTCTATAAACTGGTAATATCTGAGGGGCCATTTTAATAAGGATCACATATTATTTTCAACATTTGTGCATTTTCAGGAATGAGCGGTCTGTGTCTAACACCTAGCTGCACAGACACTGGGAAATCTATTCTGTCTTCATCTTGATTCATGCCTGCCGGGGATGTCAGCTAATTGGTTGCTTGGAACATTATTGACCAGATCTTCAGTATATCAATATAAAATTGACTGAAACTCCAAAGTAATTAGAGCACGGATCAATAAAATTTTTAAAGAATTCACGATGGCGGAAAACTCTAGTTTTACATGACAGGACTGCTGCCAAAAACATAATTTCTTTAGCTGTTTACAACTACCCTGTTCTTCAAAAAAGTCAATTAGTAGACATAGCAGCAAAAACCAAGATGATTAGAACACAGATCAATACAATGTCAAAAGGATTAAAAAGAAGTAATTAATCCAAGTTAAAAAACAACAACAAAAAACAAACAAACAAAAACAAAAGTCGGTTTTAATTACGAGTTTTTTAATTGTGGAATGGAAATATGAACATTCTGGATGGATCTGCAAGCTGCTTGGCAACCCATCTCCACCCTAGTGCTCCCTTTCATGCTGTACCTGATCTAACTGTATATTTTGTACATGATCCCTGTTCAATTCTATATTAGCGTCTTGCTGGTGTTCTTAAAGGACCCAGTTTGGCACGGTTTGTGGTTGAGCCGGTTTGTGGTCCAAGTGACCTACAGCCCTGCCCCTGCAATTTTCTCTCTCTCCCTCTTGAGCCACCCCTTATTTCTTTACATTATATTTTTCTTTGGATGTTGTGTGCTTTTTGTTCTGTTCTCTATCTAGATGATCCACTGTGTGTTTTTCTGTTTATCTATGCTTTTAGTGCATTGGCAGTATGTTTGCAATCATTGTCATGACTGAGCATGTATTGTATCTAAATCTGTATTCAACATCTATTACAGCTGTAGACACTCACTTTTGTACCTCTCTTTTGACCTCCTCCACATATTTTGACAATGATTTTAAACCAAAAAGTTCAAATTTGGAGTCATCACTCCATAAGACCTTTGTCACTGTCAGTTTAGTTCTTGTATAATTTACCAAACCTTTTCTCCCTGCTTCCTTTCCTTAAGTATGGCTTCTTGACAGCCACCCTTCGCCTGAGACTACTTTTGATGAGGTTTTTTCTGCAAGTTAGATGGATCTGCAGAAGGCCAAGTTACACCTCTCAAGTACTATTGGTGGCTGTAGCTCAGAAGGTAGAACAGGTCATCTACTAATTGGAAGGTTGGTGGTTTAATCCCTGCCTGCTCAATTCTACATGCGAAGTATTCCTGGAGGCAAGATACTTACCCCAAAATCTTCGTCTATGCATCCATGGGAGTGTGAATGTTAGATAAAAAGAACTTCTGTGAATGACGCAAGCTGTATAAAGCGCTTTGATTACTCAGCTAGAGTAGAAATGCATTATAAAAGAACCAGTCCATTTATTGTACCATCTGTTTCAGACTTGAATTTTTCATATTTCTTAACAACATGACTTTCAGATACTATTTATCTGCTGTACATTGTGTTTTTTTGGCCTGAAACTTGTTTGTCCTCCATTTGTTCAGTTTCCTCAGATTTTTGGAGGATGCACTGCATACCACGCTGAGATAAGTCAACTTCTGGGAATCAACTTGGTGCAAAAATACTACTTCATGTCAAACTCTCCTATTTTTCTCCTTTTAAAGCTTCAGCTAAAGAAATTGGAAAAGAACTTATGTGTTGCAAAAAGGCTTCAAGTAAAAAAGTGCCTAAGACATCATTTGCCTAAGACATCATTGGTTCTTTGCCAAGTTCTCTATTATGTGTAGACACAACACTGTTTCATCCCATAAGTGCCTTTTTATGGTCGAAACTTGAATGACTCATAGGTCAGTGTTAAGTTGCTTAATAAACAAACTAAAAAAATCCCCTGACTGTGAAAAAGGACGATAATGTTCAAGGAAAAACTTTGAAAGACCTCTCTGTGTGTGTGCTCTTTGACCACTTGACCAGTGACTCAATTGTTCAAATGATTGAGGCCCCTATAACACTGGCTAAGCTAAAATAACTGATAAGCCAACTAATTAAATCAATTTAGAAAGGAAAAGCGGTGTATAAAATTGGCAAATCTTGACAGGTAACCTATGATTTGACATTAAGTACATCCTCATCCTCTGACTTTCTATTCCCTTTGACTCCTCTGAGAAACTATTTGGCTGGTCATTCAATCAGGAAAGCAGTTCTGCCGTGAATACCTTACCCTTGTCCAGACCTGTGAAACATTAACCTTGACAACACCACTGAAACAGAATGTTAACTGTTGACCTGGTCACTTCTCAAAGTGATGCCCCTCTCTGCCCTGCTGTAAATAATTCATGTGGGATGAGCTTACAAAGCCAGCGGAGCCTGGGTAACTTCAGAGCCAATATACAGGCAAAGTGTACATATAGCACTTTCATTCTTATAGCTATTGATTATGTGCCATGTTATCCAGAAGCTTGGCAACAGATTACAAACAAAACAGACAACAAGATGGCCTGACTGTCGACACTTGTTAAGCGTCGACTGTTTAAGTGGAAGGCGGAGTGGAAGCGAGGCAAGCTGAAGGACTGATGGACCTTCGCCATTATGCAGACTTCTCATTTATATGTGGTCCATGGATTGCTGGGAATAACAGCTTAATCATGCCCCGACTTTCAGCGTGGGGTGAGGAAATTTGTTGATGCGCAGAATGACAGATCCTTATATAGAGGATTTGTCCGTTACACCTTAATCCATTAGGAAAGTCTCCTGCTTCAACTGTAGTAAAGCCAATTTGGAGCCTGTTGATAGCATCAGTGGGCATCAGGGAGGTGGCAGTTCTCAGAGAGAAACAGCTTTGCTGATATGCAGATATTCTGGGAGCATGTGCAAGCTCATGGTCTGAGGATTATACCTAAAGTTTAATGGACAGTTAATATATACTTTTACTTTCAGATGCAAAAAAATTCCATTTTTCAGTTTAGGTTTGGATTTCAGGAGAGGCAGCACATAAAAAAGTCTTTATTCGAATAAGCAAATGTGAAGCCTCGTGTAGTACAAGTTAAACCAAAGAAAATGTTTTAAGCAGAGACTGCTGTGCTACACTGAGTCTGAAATAACTGGAAGATGATTTTTAGTGAGTCCCTGTCACGTGTCGCATCAGGCACATGCATTAAAACTTTCTCGGACTGCAGCGGCAGTGCTGCAACAGCATGTGGGTAGGGCTGCTGTGCTCAAAGCCAGATGGCCACGCAAGGGATATGTGCTCTCATATCAGATATGTCAGAAACTAAACGTTAGCACAGTCTGCAGCCTGAGCTTTTGGCTCATAGAGATTACATGTGCTGACGCTGACATCATCATTCGAAACGTTGGCCGTGATTAGTCTTCCTTTAAGAAAAGTTTAGTACAATAGTATCGGAGTCAATCCTGTTTTAGTGTACATATGGCTGCCATCACCAGATGCTTTTAAACTGAAGTAAAGCTTAAAATTAGATCAGTCTTAGCCAAGTACTGCAGATAAAGGGAACACCTTGTTTTCTAAGAGCCAGGGGAGGTTAGTCAAAACCTCGAGAAGAAAAGGTAACACTGTGTCTAAAAATGTGTGTGTCACGCCGGCGTGCTCCTGTTTGACTGAGTTATGATACGGAAAAGTACAAATTTTGATGCAAACTCTAGCTTGAGGTAGTGTGACACCTCCAGAGATCAGCTGTGAAAAACGTTCAGTGAAGTCACTGAGATACTGTTTACTGGAGACAATAAGTTTGCAAAATAAGAACTGCGTGCATGCGTGTGTGTTTGGGCAGGCTGAAAGAAGTAGTCTTCATGAAGAAGAAGAATGTCTTAAATAAAGTAATGCGCCTCCGGTTCTGCTGCATCTATTTAGATAAATGTCAAACTTTTCTTTATAAATACGACAATGTGGCACAAGTGCAGCTGACTGTTAGGATTAAGTTCTGTCTTGTATGTCTGGATACTTTTTTTTGGACAAGTCAGTTTAGTCTGTGTTCATCACTGACTAAACATCTGCCGATCTACATACACTGTATGAATGTGGCTGAATTGAAAGCTACTTTAAGACCAGGGCACAGGTTCTTGTAAAAAGATGTCTTGCCAGGCTTGGCCAGCACCTTCCCCTGGTCACACATTTCTATTTAATATATGTAATTACAAGCACTGTGTGCTCCTAATAAGCAAGGAGAGCCAAGTGGCACAGTGACAAAGCAAACTGGGCTAATCCCTGTCACAGTGTTCTGATTTCCTTCCCCGACCGGCTTTCTTCCAGGTTCGGCAAGCCTTTCCTAGCGTGCAAAATCTTAAAGTGATTTACACTCCGTCGCGTCTCCCTGCCATAACATCCTACCTTATCAACAATGCAAACATGGCAACCTGTGCAATCTCTGCGTTTGAAATTACAAGGAGTATGATTAAAATGACTCCTAGACATGCTGGAGTTTTCTTTTTTCGCTGACTCGTAACGCACAGCCTGAAAAAATATGCACAGGATGCAGGAGTGAAAATGCTGTGAATGGACAATCATAGCTGTGGTGTGCTGCACAATGCAAATTAACTCAGCAGTCAGTGAAATTTAGACGAGTGGTGAAGACAGCACTAGGTGCATTTAGATGGGAGGATAACTCACTTTATGTCTGTTCTCTTCCTGAGGACACATGTCATCTACTCTATTTTAAGAGTCACAGTGCTGTCTGGGAGGTCCTTGGGTACAAACACTTCAATATGTGCAAGAACAAAAGAAGGCGAGTTTTTCTCTATACACTCAATTATTAAGCTCCTGCAGAACTATACACACAAGAATTGAGCCATAATTCTTAACATCTCAATTCAGGTGTTGTCAGTCCCACTGTCACAGGTGAATAAACTGAGCATCTGGCCATGCAGTCTGCCTTTACTGTAAAAGTATTTGGGAAAGAATGAGTCGCTCTGAAGGACTCATTGAACTCAAGCAGGGTGCTGTAATATGATGCCACTGTTGCAACATTCAGTTTGTGAAATTTCCGCCTTCCTGGATATTCCACTACAATCTCAAAGTGGTACTATTGCAAAATGGAAGCATTTAGGAACCACAGCAACTCAGACCACAGAAAGTTAAATGAAGACTCAACAAGGTGCCAAAGCTCTGCGGACGGAATAATTGCAGAGTAACAAATCTCCTCTGGTGTTAACATCGGCACAAGAACTGTGTACTGGGAGCTTCATGGCATGGGTTTCCATGGCAGAGCAGGTGCAATGTATAGGTGGTTCAGTACTTAAATCCATATAGCATTCCAGTTATTGCATCTGTCAGTCACAACTAAGATTCTCATTTCATACATTTCTTAAATTTTCCATGCAAATAAAAAAGTTAGGCTGCAGAAGCGAGTCTGATCAAACAAGTTCTCAAAAAACCCACATCAGCAGCAGACACCCGAGTACTGAACTTGAATGGGTGTTACAGCGTGACATATATATTTTTGTGTACCTGACTTCAGGAATGAGGCTGAGGAGCAGGAGGAGCCAAAAGCCAATGTCCACCGACTGAGGCTTCCAATGTGCAGCCATAGTCTCTGCGCAGGTCTGCAGAAAGAAAGAGGAGAAACAAGCAGATGGTGTTATGTTTGGAAACTCAACCAAAATATCCAGTATATTCCAAATATATATCCAAATATTCCTTATTTATTCCATAATTTATTCCATCTTCACACTCTGCACCACTGCACATATCAATACAAATATGCTATACATGTTGTTATTGCGACATGTCCAGGCTGTATCCTGCCCTTCGCCCTATGGTAGCTGGGATAGACTCCAGGCCCCCCGCGATCCCGAATTGAACAAGCAGAAGAGAATGGATGGATGGATGCTGTTGTTGTCTGTCTATTCTGCAAAGTACATTGAGAGCAAAGAAAATAACAAAGCCTAATTTCCTGTATTTGTGCACATACTTGGCCGATAAATGTGATTCTGAATTACTCAGACTTCTGAATGTATTACTCACAAAATGTTGTCTGATCTAAGTCACGATTATAGACAAACAACATGACTACGCTATGATGAAATAACACAAACAGCTGGACTAAATATAGTAACTCAGAACCTCTTTTAGTAGAAACCGTCCTCATCAGTGTTTTCTTGTAGCTGTTTAAAAGCTCTAGATAATGATGTTTTTTAAGTTTATTAAAAGTTTTAATGATTAAACAGCCCTCTTTAGGTGATGCCCCAATATCTAAGTTGGATTATGTTCAGGAGTCTTGGTCTGAATTCTATTTTTTCTTAACTATTCTGTGCTTAATTTATTTGTGTGTCTTGGGTTTTCTTTATTTTCAGGTCACAGACTGCTGCCCTGACATACTTCTGTAACACTGTTACACTGTTTAAATCAGTTTACAGTCTAATGCAAACTGTTCAGCCACTGAGGTCAAAAAGCAGCTCCAAACCAAGTTGCTCCCTCCACCATGCCTCACAGTTGGCGCTAGTTCTTGATGTCGGTGTGCAAAGTCTCCTTTTTCCCCACTCCAAAAAACAAAACGATAGCAGTGAATGGATTTGATGAGGGCCACTTAGGAGAACTCTTTTGTCTGATCTTTTCAGAAAGGCTCTTGAGGCAAAATTGAGAAAGTAGAGAAGATACTTCTAAACTGACAAAGCTTGTCTTGCAACTTTGACACAAACCCGAATCTTCTTTTTAAAATTCTTGTATTCGATGCACCAACAATCGACACCAACAAGCAAAAATATATTCTTTAGGGTTTTAATAGCAATTGACTGATTCTACTGTGAACAAATATTGTAGCAAGTTGTAGAGATTTCTGCAGGTGTTCATTCTTTCTATTCTTTCTGTTACGCTTTTAAAATTACAGTGTGCTCTTGGTGTGCTCTTAGTAGGACGCCCACACCTATGGAGAGTAGCTCTACTGAATTTCATCCATTTGTTGACAGTTTTTCTTATTGTGGATAAAGAAACACCAAAGTCTTTAGAAATGCTTTTGGAGGATTTCCAGCTTCTTCTAAGGTGCGATGAGAGCGTTCGTGATTGAGGCATGGCTGCACGAGTCATTTTTTCTCAAGAAAAGCCGACTCAGCAACTGGGTTTTGCATGGCTGTATTCACAGGGCAGGGCACCTCTACAACCCACACTTCTAATCTCATCTCCTTAATTTGAATGCCTGACTTTAAATAGCTTTAGCACAAAGGTTCACTTATTTTTCCCAGCCTGCCTTTTCAATCATTACAATTTGTTCAGTGAAAATGTGAAAAGTTCAAAGTTTTTCTTGTAACTGTAAGTACAGAATTGATTACTGATCAAAACAAACCTAAGACTGCTTTTCTTTTAAATTACTCACCTAAGCCTCAACAATAGCCCTAAACACAGTTAAACCTGCCTGTTCTCCTGTGCTCGATAAGTTATATTCATGGTATTAATGGTGTTTTTCAGTCTTAAATTCACCCCAACACATAATACTGTGAGTCTGTCTATTATGTGACATAAATCAAAAGAAGCTTTATGTCAACTCAGTGTTTAAATAATCACTGTGGAAGAAAAAAAAGACACATTGTCCAAACAATACTCAGAAAAGCAGTGTGTATAAATTTCTCCGGTGCTTAACGGAGATGGCCTGACTTATTTACGAGAGCTGGCTTCATTTATTCAGCGCCTTTATTTTCTTATCAGAATTTCTTTTAGGACACTAGTGATTTGAAATGACATGGGCTTATAAGGTTCTTTTGGATCACCACAAAAACGGAACAGGAATGAAGACAAATATGTCAAAAAAAAAGCTGTATTTCACAGTATTTTTGCATTTTGCATCTCCTTGCATCAGCAGGTGATCTCAAAAGACACTCTTTGTATACATGTGTAAACTTGCAGAAGTTTTGCAGCTTAATGCACCAACCACACAAAACTGCAGTTTACTGGTGCACAGAGTAAGAACACAGACAGCCGTTCCCCATCAGCAAAGAGTGGACTTTATTATGTTGGGTTCATTTTCTTTTGTGCTGGAAACAGTCCCCTCTGAGTTTCCATTCGCTGATCCAAAACGAGCCTGGTTAGCACACCACAGACACTGAAATAAGGCAAGGCTCTTTGCTAGAGATGTACACTTGTGGAATTGAAATTGTAACCAGTAATAATTATTTATTCCACATAATTATTTGAGTACAATAGTCAGTAATAATACTGTTTATACAGCCTTCAGAATCCCTTTAAGCACATGCTTATTGTAAACTGCATGGTTTAGTACTTAATATATACTTTACTTTAATTAATGATCAGATCTTATCTCTTTAACAAGCATGCATAGGCTATATAAACAACTTCGCATACTGTGCGCTAATTAATGGTTGCCCAAGGCTTTTGGCTATCTGGGAGAAGAACTCAGGCCATGCAGTAAAACTGTGGCTGCCAGTCTAAGTGGGGCACAGGATGGGGAAAAAAAGTCTTCAAGACATTGTGTACACGAGAGGATAACCTAAACGGCTCTGTGGCAGCCTTCATCCTCTCCTTCATCTTCCTCCCTTGGGTTCTGCAGTGAAGTCACATCATCTTCCTGAATTCAGCTAAGTTTAAAATGTAGCTCCATAGGCTCAGCTGTGAACACGCAACATGCACTTGTTTGAAACTTGCTTTAAAATAATCTGCCAGAAAATGTGATGAGGTTTAGATAAAGACTGCTGTAGTAACTATCAAAGACATAGTTTGTTGTTTTACCACCACAGGTTTATACTCTATTTGTTCTGCAGGTGTGCAACACGACAGAGAACAGAGTTTAACACTTAGCTCAGGTTTCAAGTCGTCTTCATTGTTTGCAACAATGCTTCACTTTATCAAGGATTGTTATTGACTGACATTCTATTATCACAACAGTAACATTAATTTAATTTTCTCATTTATGAGAGTGAATGTCTTGTTTATTCTCTACTCCACATCCAATTTACTTTATGATTTGAGACCTGGCTGGGGTGATATTATGGACTCAAGCCCATCTGTAGACAAAGAAGTGATGCTTGTGCTTAGTTAAAATTGAATTCATTATTTTATTCTTTTTCATGAATGTCTTTGGTGGCAGATATTGAAAGTAATAGTTCATAAAAGCCATTGGATTAACAGTATATAAACACGTAATGGTTTCCAGAATGAGCAGGCCCGTTAATTCTGCTGTGAAAATGTCCAAACATCAATTTTCAAGGACATGCCTCACTATATTTATCCATAGTTTTTAACACAGCACAAACTAGAAATGTACAATGACGTGAAAATGATTTTGTCCCCTCTTAATTTCTTAGATTTGTTCATAAGAAACGGGGCGATCGTGGCTCAAGAGTTGGGCGTTCGCCTTGTAATCGGAAGGTTGCCGGTTCGAGCCCCGGCTTGGACAGTCTCGGTCGTTGTGTCCTTGGGCAAGACACTTCACCCGTTGCCTACTGGTGGTGGTCAGAGGGCCCGGTGGCGCCAGTGTCCGGCAGCCTCGTCTCTGTCAGTGCGCCCCAGGGTGGCTGTGGCTACAATGTAGCTTACCATCACCAGTGTGTGAATGTGTGTGTGAATGGGTGAATGACTGGATATGTAAAGCGCTTTGGGGTCCTTAGGGACCAGTAAAGCGCTATATAAATACAGGCCATTTACCATATTTCTTATACATTAAGGTTTCAAAATGCAGTCTTCAAATGATGATTTCATTTATAAAGGAGGAAGAAATCTATCCAAATCTACCTGAAAAAGTAATTGCCAAAAGTAACTGTAACTGTGATTAGTAAATTTGTTTTTGGAAAGCTGAGTTCAGTTTCAGCAGCCACACCCAAGTTTGATTACTGCTACACATGTTGTATCAAGAAATCACTTAAACAGTCTGACAAAGTGAAGCTGGCTTAAAGATCTCAAAGAGAAACGCATCGTAGCACGGCCTAAAGGAACTCAGGAATGGGAAACAAAGACATCATCTTTGGTTATAAAGCCATTTCTTAGGTCATGGGACCTCAGCGAACCACAGTAAGAGCCATTATCACAAATGGAGAACTTAAAATAGTGGTGAACCTTTGCAGGAGTGGCTGGCCTACCAAAATTAATCTAAAAGCACATTCACGACCCATCAGGAGGTCAGAAAAGAACCCAGAACAACATCTAAAGAACTGCATCCAAAAACCTATATGAACCAATTCACTGTCATAGTGCTGGTTTCTTGGTGCTCTGTGCATGTAAAAGGACTAATTTTAACTGTTTTAACTGGACTTAAATATCCATGTAAATAAAAGCTCAAAAATTGAGATCTCTTCTCTCTGGGCCTGTCTGTGAGGGACATGGGCAGCTGCCATATACACTATATAAACACAACGTCATACTGAAATCACGCACATACTGTGACTCTTTCCACAGCCGTTAGGCTAGAGTAAAAAAACTACCCTTTATTTATGCCTTCATGTATATGTAACTATTACCTACAGCTAAACTGAAACTAAATTCATAAAATTCTAAATAAATATTCTCAAAACAAATGATGCTGAAAACATACAAACCATTATTACCGCTCACTGGATGACACACATGTTCACTTTGTTGCTTCATGTTAGGATCTTCTGCATTTGCTGTTGCACTCAAACAAACTCAGCACAAACAGATTAGTACATGCACCTACATAAAACAGATTATACAAAATCACAGTTTCAGTTTCCGTTATACAGTATATGCACTCTCTTTATGATGCAGAACAACGGCTATCTTAAAATTAAGACTGTCATTAATAATGCAGTTAATAAGCAGTGGGGCAATTTGCAGAAAGATATTACCTTGCATTAAAAATGAATGCATTCAAAAATTGGCAAAGCTGCTATTGAATGCAGTCTGAAAACACTGAGAAGATGAGAAACAAGAAGCCCGATGACTGAGGTACAACAGTCACGCAGCCACATGAATGCACGCACACACGTGTAGCAGGTGTGTGGCACTTTCAAGGCTTTCATCGTGCTTTTGTGAGATTCAGCCCTCCCTCTCCATTGCAACCGTACAGACAGAAGATCAAACCCTTTCCTCAGGGGAATCACTGATCTCTATGTTACCTTAGAGCACTGATCATTACAGGAGGAGTAAACAAATGAGTGGATGCAAAAATACAACTCGGGCTGGTGTTCAAATATGCAGTCGCATTAACAGTGCTCCAACCTGTGACTGTCTTTCTACACTATATCTGTGATGGAGCTGAGGTGAAGCTGTTTCAATAAGGGTGTCTTAATATTGATTGAAGTAGCTAAGCACCAAGATAAGCCAAGATCCACATCTACTTTAAGTCTTTATACTGGCAGCTGTGCTTGCGAGAATTGGCAATTATTTTAAACCGTCTTTGATGCTTCCGATTTCTTGGCAGTTTGTCACCTAAATTTCTCCAAGACCCAAAGTAGCAAATAAAGAGATGCCTCAGTGCTGCTGCTGGTGGCATTTAGTACAAGCCTTCACAATTTCCTTGTCAGATTAAATAGCTAAGACCGCATCACAATGCAAACTGCAATGAACAAATGGTTAGATAAGTAGCAGGAAATCAAGCTCAGGTCAAAGTGGCCATGCTGTACCTACAATCATCTGATACCAAGAATAGCAAAAAAGTTTTATTTGTTCTTTATGATTGAGTATAAAAAGTACCCAAAAATTGCTTTGTAACCTTTTGACTTGTTTAGGGTGCACCCCACCTTTTCTCCAGTGACACTTGGGATAGTCTCCAGCTGGTTCAGAACATCTCCAAAACTGACCACTGCAGCTCTTGTGGGGTGTTCCCAGTCTGCAGTGGTCAGTATCTATCAAACGTGGTCCAAGGTAGGAATAGCGACAGGGTCATGGGAGACCAAGACTCACCGATGGACGTGGGGAGCAAAGGCTGGTCTCTGTCGTCCAGTCCAATAAACGAGCTACGCTAGCTCAAATTGCTGAAGACCTACGAAAACTGCTGGTCTGATAGAAAGATGTCGGAATACAGTTTGTTGCCTACAGAAGGGACTGCAGACCAAACAGGGTGCCTATATGACCTCTGACCAGTGACGAAAACGCCAACAATAAGCACGTGAGCATCAGAACTGACCCTTGGAGAAATGGAAGAACATCACGTGGATCGCCAGCTGCGTCACTTACCTGGGCAACACCTTGCAATAGGATTGCCATGAAGCAAAAATGGTTCAGGAATGGTTTGAGGAGCACAACAATGAGTCTGAGGTGTTGACTTGGCCTCCAAATTCCCCAGATCTCAATCCCATTAAGCATCTACGGGACGAGCTGGACAATCAAGACGCCCCACCTTGAAACTTACAGGACTTAAAGGATCTGTTACTAACATCTTTGTGCCAGATACCACAGCACACCTCCAGAGGTCTAGTAGAGTTTATGCTTCGACTTCTCAGGGCAGCAAAAGGGGGACCAAAAACAATATTAGGCAGGTGGTCATATATGCCTAATCGATATATGCTTACAGTCTCTGTTATAAACTAGTAGCTGTCATTGTTAAATAAAGCATCACGTATACCTTTGGATGAGAAATATTACAGTGGGGCTTTTCTCTAACATGGAAACACAATCCTGATGGTCCTTTTAAAGAAGAAAGATACAGGATCTGAACATATTTCCATGCCCACCTATCACATAATCTTATCAGGACAACTCAACCAGAATTCAAGAGCACTCTCATTATTTCACATGAATTCACCTAAAACTGGGTTACTTGAGCAGCCACATTAGGAGGTGAATTGTAAATGTAGCCATTTGAATTGAGCATGGTTCATGCAAATCAGCTGAAATGTTACTTTTAATCATTTCAACACATGTCATGCTCAAGGCCAAGCCAAGACCCAGTGTCAAATTATAGCAATCTTGTGTTGCTTAAGAAATGCTGGTCAAACAGAAAGCTGCAGTCTGCCATGCAAGATTTTGTTTTATTCTTTACACACATTAGGTTTCCAGCCTCTGTCTCTCTCTTTCGTTTTCTTCTGCGCTGTGTTTTTGTTAAAAATAATCCTGGCTCGTTAGCCATTAAAGATTTTATGTTCCCATAAAAACTACTTGATGCCCTCTGGTACCAGAGGTATCATTTCCTTGTCTTCTAACGTCTGTCTGAAAATTGCATTGCTAATTTCCTGACATATATTACCACCTATTCGAGTCACTTCCACTCATACTCATCACTGCATATGTGTCATCTTTAAGGCTTCAAATGTCCGGGGTGAATAAATCTTTTGAAAATATGTAGACACTTCTGTGCCCTTAGGCTCAGTCATAACACGGTTTCACCACAGGTAGTCTTTGTAATTTGTGGCTGAAAAAGTGGAGTATTTCTAGTTAAAAAGATGAAGATACAGAATATTGAATATTTCAAATGACTACATTTTAAAAAAAAAAAAGATGACCTAATTATTTTCATTAGTCAGCCCATAAACTCCATAATCTACCTGTTAATTCATCTAGAGAGCATACGAGAAAGCACTCTTATTAAGTGTCCTTAAGTCCTTTCCAATAAAAAAGGCAAACAGGCACCAAAAGGCTGGCCTCTATTCACTGTATACAATTCTGCACCAGATTTACCAATACCTGTCATGTAAATGAGGGCTCCAGCCGTCCCTGGGGCTCAGATTGGGCTTGAAAAAGAGAAAACGAAGGAGGGGGAATAAAGACATGGTGCTTTTGTTGGCAAATTAAAAATAGCTCGCCTAAAGTGACAGTACACCTAAACCACTTTCCATTTCCTGGTCTTCTAACATTTGTTTTCAATTTTGCTGTCAGTCTATTTTTTCCTGGGGATAAAAGCACATGTTATGAATAATGTAATCACATTTTACAGAATTAAAGGCTGTAAATGCCTTTGACGCAAAGGAGGTGAATTATCTGACTGGGCAACTATGCTGAGCGATTTACCGAGCAACCAAGATAATAGGTGGTAAAATAAAAAGTGTCAGGGCCTAGTTTCCTTCAAGCGAAATGTTACTCTGAGACAAATTTGTTTATTGTTCATAGTTACACTGCCAGTCGGAACATAAAAGAAAGTGAAATTCAAACTGAAGGTATTATACAGGCCGTTTCATGGTGTGCAAAATACTACAGCTGCAGCTACTGCACAGCCGGGATGACAAGGAGCATTTAATAAAAAAAGGAAATCTCATCAGCCAATAAATACCAGTCACTCCAGTAATTGTTGAATTCAGTGCACAGCTCTATAGCTATCTAATCCATGTGGCTGTTAACTAAAAATAGCCCCAAATCCTGTCATATTTGCTTTGATGCGATGATTATGCACTGTGCATCTACCAGCAGTCTATTATTTACAACATACATCAAAAAGAACTCATTCCTACAAAGTTGAGGGAATCACTAGTGTTCAGGATAGCAGGACACTTTGATATCATGACGTTTGTCTAAAATCATATTAAAGCACAGAGAATTAAAAGTGTACATCCATGCGGAGCTACTCCCCGCTGCAAAACCGAGTGACAAGTTAGGAATCGAAAATAGCTTCATTCAGTGTCGTTAATACAGAGAAACCCACAGATTTAGAGTCGTAAGAAAGCACAAGTACTGAAACGGAATACATTTCTTTCTCTTGAAACAGATCATTGACTAAATAAAACAGTCCTAAAGTAATGAAACAAAACAATCATCTCATTGGTAATGAATAGTAATAACATGAATACAAATACGAACAATAATTAGAAAAGATCAAGAAGAAACACATCGATTGGTTTGCTGAAATAATTCCCTACAGTCACACCAGGAAAAACATTAACTGGTTATCAACTGCTGATATCACCAAGTGCAATGAACTCGCGATCTTGTTGCCTTTGAAATGGTTGTTTTGGAAATGGGGACCAAGCCTGCACTCACGTTCAGCCTGTTACTGTTTTCAAAGTTGAAAGGAGGCAGCCATCATACTTTTACTGTAGTGTGACTGAGCTATTAAGAAAATAAATGAACAGCTAAAATAGCATAAGGTAAACAATAGGTGTTCAAGTAGCTTAACGTAGCCTCCTGGATAGGGAATTCAAATAGCAAATGCTAGTAGAAAGTTGGAAAGTTAGCAAAAATAACTTGATAGATAGTTCAAAGCGTTAGCTTAAATAAGAGCTGCGTATAGTCATTTGAAATATTAATGGTAAAATTTTCAAACATTTATGCTCTTTTGGCAGCTAAAATACTAAATAACGATTAACTGTATTTGCAAAATATAATGAATGGTTGAAAAAGTACAGTGAACAGTGAAAAATGGTTTTTGGTAATTATTTGCTAATAATAATGGTAACGTGGCTTGAGAGTATGAATCCAGCTAAATGCAAAATGTGAAACTTTATTAGAAATTGTGAAATATGGCTGAAATTTGAAACAGGAAAAACAAAAATAAAACACATAAAACGCTTGAGGGTAAACTTTGTTGTGCAATCAGAATCAGAATACTTTATTAATTCCTAGGAAATGATGTATTATGTGTATTAATGATATGTGCTCCACTTCGTAATAACCTATTTGGAACGTGGAGCGAGTTCATCTGTCTGTGGGGCCATGTCTGACAAATAAAAAAGTCTGGGAACCACCATTGTAAATGATTCCTTCTACAAAGCAGACAGGTGGAGCTCTAATAAGGGAAGAAGCACAATTTTTCTCTCTGCTTTGGGACTGTGTGTGATATAATGATCATCAGACTGTTCTCAACCAAATGATCAATGCATTGGGCTGCAAGGCAAAACAGTTTCTACTGGGACCCATCACGATTATGTTACGCCAGAGATAATTTGTCAAGATTTGGGTTTCTTCCTCACAGACATGTAATGAGAGTAAAATGAATCCATTATGAACACAGCGCCACATGACAATAAGCCTATGTTGCTGTTTTTAGGGAGGAGAGAGAACGATATATTTCATTCAGTTATTTCCATCTCACTGTGCTAAGGCTTGGCTGACTCATTTGCAGAGGGAGTTGTTCACAAGTGCTGAAAGGGATGATAAAATTATGGCGTGAAACAGCTAAAGTGGCCTGATGGTCCAGTTTAATGAAAGCTAAACATATTTAATCTTGTCTGAATATAAAGCGAAGTGACTTCGAAGAGGTTTTATTAGTGCTGAACTTGGCAGGAATCGAAGTCTCTCACTTCCTGCTTTTACCGAGATCTACTTAAGGAAACATCCTCTCCTGACTGAATGTTAACAGGGCCAGAAAATGTATGACATCAGTGGTTTATTAGCATAAAGGACATAATAAAAAATATATAACAGATGGAGTTATTTTTATAGAGACGGATTTGGACTTTTCATGCCGAGCGCACACATTTACATGACAGCGGAGAGGGAATAACAGAAATCTGGCTTCCAAAAAAATGAGCCCAAAGTGGTTGAAAGCAAAACACTGTCACAGCTCTTAAACCTTTGTCATTTGATGTTCAGAGAGTACTCGAAACTTTTTCGGAAATAAAATGTACACTGTGTGGTGACAGTACGTGCATGTGACATCAAATGAGATTTGATATTCCACAAGGCAAAGCTTTCATGGGATTTAGCTTCTCTCGAGGAAACAAGTGATAAAACAGTGAGAGAAAGTGCAAATTCCTGTACATACTTGCAGCTACCGCACTGTTCAAATGCACCAGCGAGCCATATAAGGCCGCTCCCCGGCCAGTTTGATCAATTACGACCCATTTTTACTTCCCCTTTCACATGTAAGAGTGAGAGAGCAGAATACATCCATAGCCAGATTGATCCAACAGTCCCTTCGGTCTGAATAAAGCCGATTTGGCTAACACCTTGATTCAATATTTCTATACGCCATCAAAAGTTCTCACCTGTCAAGCTACAAATGGGAAATATCTGCAGCATAATGCTTACCCAGTTGAGCACATTTGCACACATGGAGCACAGCTTCTCTATAGATACTGCTGAATCGACTATATTTGAGATCCATTTATTAAATCTGCGAAGCATACAATAAAGAAATGGCTGGAATGTGATTCCAACAGAGCTCAACAAAATGCATTCCCACTCTAACCCAGAAAATTAAAGAAAGCTAATATCTCATAGAGAGCATCCCATTATTCACTAAATATTTTCCAGTCACTATCAATTATTTGTAAAAGTAATTCCTATTATAAGAGTGGAGCTGAGAAAATAAATGCTGAAATCAAACATGATTATAAGGATACTGTAATGGGGCAATTTTGCCTGCAATAACATTCATTACTCTGCTGGGAGGAAGAGATTTCATCAGATAAATAGAATAATCATGTAAATCAGTGTGACTTTTACAATTATAACTAAACTAGTGCGGCTCTGCACACAAGTCAGCGCCGCCACGGCTTGAAAAACTGGAAAGCAGATGTTAAACCGGAGACAGGGTGGCTGCCTCGTAGGTGTAATCTGTCAGAGTTCATCAAGGACTCCTGGTGAAGAGCATTACCTTTTCTAGCACTGACCACCTGTGCACATGCGTTAACGCTGGCCTTGTTACACTGTGTGCAGCTCAAAGTCTGAACAATCCAGAACGAAGACCTTGAGTCTTGACATTTCCATTCTGCATCTCACTGATACATCTGCTCAATCACAGATATATCTATCGCCATATGTTCTCCAGAATCTGCTGTTTATATTTTTTACTTTTTACAAAAGACAAAATATTTCTGTCTTCTATGGTATAGTTGCGGATGTAAATGCTTTGTGTGAATAATAGAAAAATATGAATCACAGAAAAAGTTAATCAGTCATCCATCCAGCCATTCATCTTCTTAACCACTTAGCCGATTCAGGGTTGCGGAGAGGCCTATCCCAGCTGTCAGCTGTTGAGAAGCAATCAAGTAATTTTCTGCTAATGCAGTTTTAACACCATCATAAAATAAATAGAAAAAAGTATTCACAAAGCTTTTTGGGTTAACAAAACCAAGTCCCTGTTTGTCCAAGATCAGAGGTTGTATAAGAGAAAAGAAAAAATAACCTTAGATCACAAAAAGAAATGCAATTTCCATCAGTTGTCCTTTCAAATATGCATGAAATGCTACATGTTTTGATCACTAGAAGACTGATTATCTACTAATATTTCCTTGAGCATTAATTTATCAAGATGAAAAAAAGAAGATTTTGTCTGAGGCACAAATTTTAGATCTACTAACAGACATCGGAAGTACCACATTTGGATTATTTATAGTTCTTAATAAAAGCCACATTTTTTTTTTGCTACCGGAAACGAAAATACGTGAGCTTTAAATGTGCTGCTTATTGTAAATAAGAGATGTTTTTTTCTCTGACCATTAGCACAAATATATTCTTAGCAGAAAATAGATGTCAAATGGAGTATTTTCACACGGCTTAAGCAGGCAAAATTCCTTCAAAGCTGAAAGCATTACATGGCCAGCAAAGCAAGTCCCCACATGGAGGGAAAATTAATATCCCAGTTCAGACTGTGACAAGTTCTGCATCTCCTCAATGGATTATGATTACAGCTGGAACAAAGTCTTTGGCCAGTAGGAGGCGAATCAAATTGGCTGACAATCAGAAGAAGTAGGCACCAGAAGGAAAGGATTGAGAAGATGAACAGTTTAAAGTATTGAGTTTACAGCGTCCCCCCCACTAATGGTAGATTTCTATTAGGCTGGAGACACTTTGATCATCTGATTTTTTTGTGTAAATGCTTTATTTTAAATGCTGCTTTTTCTTTTCCTTACATATTTCTAAATTTTTAAAAATGGTCCAGTCGCAAAAATGGAGGAACCAATTTCATCATGGTGGCAGTCCACATCTGTGACTGTGTACGTCTTCTACTTCAATTAAAACAGCCTTGCAGAAGCCATTATTGACAGTGCAGTAAGAAAAAAAAAACATATCTCTTTAGATGAACGTGAGAGCCGGACTGATAGATTTACCGTCATCTTACTTTGAAGCTATATTGATGCTGCGGCACAGAACTAAGGCTGAACACAGTGAGACATGTTTAGCCAATCAGTTAACAGTGACATTGCTATGGGAATACAAATGAGCGTTGCCTGGCAAAGCGTGCAATAGATACACCATGTACTGGCTCGCCAGAGAGAAAGGACATGTGAATTCAGATATAATGAAATGGGGAAGACAACGTATACGGTAGAAGATAAATTGCTCTGAGGCAACTCTGGGCTAATAAAAATAAGCAATAAGGCTCAAAGTCTGGACCCAGTTTAGCTACTTAAATCCATTTGCATTTAAATTATCGTGTGAGAAATCAGATTTACGTGACGATGCACCCTGCTAACTGGCCTGGGCTGGGGGTAACCTGCATTATTCATGTCACAGCATGCTCCACTTGTTTGGATGGCAGTAATTGTTATATGATTAACCTGCTGACTGCTCGCTTGATACATTTTCTTAAGTACCTCACTGATGTCTGATTGTTGGAACAAACCGAACCTTTTATCGCGGTCCTTTGCCAATAAATTCAGGGGAAAAAGTAATCGAAAAGCAAGTGAAAATCAAAAACAGTTAGCTTCAGATACATTGAGAGAGCGCTCGCTCACCTTATTACAGTCTAAAGTGTTGGATTTCACAGCAGCCTCAACACACTTGGTACCTGGAGGGGATGCTTTCAAGGCTTTCATCACTGAAAGAAATTTCACAATGAATCCAAGTTCATTTTTCTTCTCCATAACCCATATTAAAAATTACCATGCCAACAGCTGTCATCAAAGATTAGAAGAAATCAGTTTAATCTCATGGTCATGTTATGAACTCAGAATAATTATCTGTAAAAGGCTTTCGAGGAAAGAATATCCATTACTCAGCTATGAACAGTCAGTTGTTCACCGTCAGATGCCAAGTCACCGTTCCATCGAATACGCTTCCCAAAAGAACAATGGCTACAAGCCAGAACACAATAAATCATGAACAAGGAATCACTCTGTACAGAGTAGCTCACAATCCTGTTAATTTTTATCTTTCACATCCAATAAAGTATACGGCTAACAAGACAATTTTAAGATGAGGCCAGGAGCAACAGCAGCTCAGCCACTCTAGCCGTCTAGTTTTGTTAATGAGCTGTACCATCCATACCATATTGAAGTTTTCAGGCACTATGCAAAATGCTTTTTCCAAGTGCTACTTCAATACATTCTGAAACACTAATGAAGCATTACTTTAATCTACTGTCACATCACAGCGGATTTCATTTTGCCGAGCCAGGTGTGCTTTACTAATTGGTGAAGGACTGAACGGCACCCACAGCCTGGTTGCCACAAAAAGGTTAAAAGCCGAATACAGCAGAAATCATAGGGTCACTATCATTGACACCTAAAATGAGTCACAATGTGCCACCTAGGAAACTTTTCTGCTTTACTTTTAATTATAACAATAAACATGGATTGTCCAGTCTTATGGCTATAAGATAATGACACTGACTTGGCTTTAAGTCTTTTACACCAGCCTGTTTTCCATAGCTGGGGAAATGAAGACTGAGATGCACAAACACGAAGAGGTAGGTGCTTTTATTTTACTCTGTAGGCTTTGTTTGGTAGCTTAAATAGCAGCTAGTGGAACAACTGGTGTACCTGTGAAAAAGAACCTCATTATCGAAGGAGACAAAGAAGGTGAAGAGGGAAAGTGAAACAAGAGTGAGTCTTGGACAGGCTTGCACTCACTAGAGAGAGGCCCTAGCCTGCAAAGGCTAAATGAAATTCAGATGGCATTAAGTTGACTAGTTATGTAAGGAAAGATGCCTACTTATGAGCCTAATACGACTGGGTGTTTTAAAAGGGGACGTGACCTGATCTTTCAGACAGCAATACTGACAAGTTGTCTGTTACCACTGCAGAATCATTTATTTGTTGGTCCATTAACCTAGTGCACTCTGACTTAAATCAAAGCTTCTAGGACATAAAGTGAGTCTGGAAAATGCAACAGCATTAATATTTCAACATAAAAGACCATTCACAAGACTGGCAGATAGTCCCCCAAAGTCATCAGTTAAACAGGGTCTGAAGAAGCAGGGCACAGCGCAAATATCTGTCCAACTTCATTTTGTCCGTAGAGTTGTCTGGTTCTTTCTATGTTTTCAGGTGCACAAGTGCAAAAACACGACTCGGGCTGTTTATTCTCCAGTGGGTCTTCCATGTCATTGCCATCAATCAAATGCTCTGTATGTCACTTTGAATCACTATTGTAGGAAAGACAGTCCGTGCATTAACATGTCACGGATTCTTCATTGCTAGCTGCAGGGTTTTGGGTGCGTCAGTTTGTCAGACAATTTGCTGCTCCGGACCAGACCAGAATATTTCAAAACCTGTCCAATGGATTGACATGAAATATTGGACAGGCATTTGTGGTCCCAGAGGAGCAAGGCTTACTGACTTTACACATCTTTTGACATTTCCTCTACAGCAGCAGCAAGTTAAAAGAGCAAATTTTGTATGGACGATGAACTCTAATGACTTACAAATCCTAAAGCACAAACATGAGGTTGACATTTGTGATTTGGAGCTGAATGTCTATTGAACTGGTTACCAGAAATTTTGAAAGCGTACATGCCCCGTCCTCAGGATCAAGTCTGAAAAACTGTGCTAAAGCTATGATGTAATAGAGCTGGATTATTATATTGAGTCATCAAATTTAGATGCCAAAGACAGATGGTCATGGTGAATCCAATATCGAGATAAACCTCAAGGTAAATACTGACTTCTGCAATGAAAAGAAGATCAATTTGGAACATACATAGCACAGTTTACAAATTAAATCCCACTTCTTTGTTTTTAAAAATTTTTTTGGAGAGCCAAGTCTTGTAACTTAAGAGTATCATCGATCATACTGAAAGGGAAAGTACTCACAGGCAGGGTTAGGATTCAGAGTAAGTAGAAGCTATAGTCATTACTAACATGAATGACAGCTATATAGCCCAACTGTAATTGGAATGCAAGGTTTCACTCCCAGGTAATAGCCATACAAAGAGCAGGAGAGTTCAGTACACGCACTATACTGGCCCAACAGAATAATTTGAACCATAAATCAAAAATCCATGCAGCAGTTCACCTTGAAGCTCTACAGGCTCGTCTTTGCCACTTAGTGCTAAATTGTGTTAAATATGAGTTCTTGTTTTTGTATCCTACCTAAACAAGGATATACTGTAGGGATTCAAGGATGTATTATATAACTATACCCAATATAAATGTGCAGCAGAGTGAATGGGGATAGTTTCAAAGGCGAGACAGTTGTTTCATTTGCGGAAATAAATTGAATGTGATCTGTTGTTCCAGTTAAGATCGACCTAAATTTCAATGTGAAAAGAGCATTTTTAACATTAGAGAAAGTCTATTAATGTCTTGCAAAGAATTAAGATGCAAGAAAGGTGCTAAAATTCAGTATAAAATAAGAAAGGAATAAAACAGCAGTCACAACACTTTACCTTGATGAGTATTTGCAGAAATATGCAATCTTAAAAATTCAACAATTTCCACTGAAACCTGAATAATTACCTTAATCTGATACAGATTACCCAAGTGAGCAAGAAGAATATTATTTCAAATGGTAATGTATTTAACAAGCACCGTCATTGGGCTGAATTTTAAATAGGCAATTCGTATTTAGACTTATCGTCAGTCAGCCGAATACATTATGTAGGCTCTGGCTCTGCCATAGGCAAGAGCTGGCCACCCATTTCTCCATATGACACAGAGAGATATTACTGATGGTGTTCTTCCATGGAGTACATTAGGCTTGCAAGAAATAGCAAATCTTATCTCAAGAGCAGATGCGCTGCATCAAAAAAAGGCCTTACGTTGCAAATGTGGATCCCACAAATCTAAAGTCACACACTGAGTTTCATTGCCTTCTTATTACACCACACAGATGGATGGAAAGACAACTTTAAATTTGATCCAGAAACATTGCTACAGTGCACAAACGCATGTACAGCAAGTTATTCGCAGCATTTCCAGTGTCCCCTACCACTCCACGTTGTCTTTCCCCGGACTGGATAATAACTGTTTTTCTCTTCAGCTGGATGAGGTGCGTGTGAATCTGAACAGAGCTGCGATCTGCTTTGGGCCCTGCTGTGAGTCTCTGTGGATGAGCTGTTTACTGGCGCTTTTTGTGTGGCCAGTAGGATCCCATTTAGTGTGAATGATGGCAGCTGTGAGGGTGCCTCTGGCAAGTGTGACTCCGACTATGGCTGCTCGGTCTCATGCAGAGTATAACGCCAGCTGCTCAGGCTGAGTAGCACTCCAGTGAGCACGACCGATTGTGGCTGAGGTAAGCACGTCTCTGGCGAGAATGATGCTGAACGCAGCAAGGGGTGAGCACAACCCTGGCTGTACCTATGCCACATCACCGAAAACATCATCTTGGTGCATCTGGATGCTTGAGATTGTCACTGCATTAGTCCAACTGTGGCAAGTGCGACTGAGTTTCTGTGGCAGGCGTAAGTGCGGGCTGCTGCCACGCAGGCTGGCAAACTGGTGAGGGTGATTTTGTGATCAAGGCAGCTTTGACTGCTGGGGCAGCAAGTTATCACTCTGGTGGAGTTTGCTGGTTGGGCAGAGGCTGCGATGAACACAACAACAACAACAACAACAACAACAAGTGTGACTGCAGCTGTAGTGAATGCGACTCAGTAGAGCATGGCTCAAGCTACTCTATTTCAAGCACAAATGGAGTGAGGGACTGTTGGGCTCCAGCACCTTCAGTCTGGACACACACAGTTGACTATTATTGTGGTTGCAAAGAAAGAAAGCATCCATTAATTTACATGTGGCCTGAATCACTTGAATTTAGTTTTAGGATAAAACCAGAGGTTAATGTAGCTACGACAACTGACTAGAAGATAGTTATCCTAATTTTGAAACATGTAACTTAAATAACAGATACAAGTAATTCATGAAGAACACTGGCTTTAATGGTCCTGGAAAAGAACTTAGCGAATGCACACAAAGGACATCTACACAGGGCTCAGTTATCACATATAACATCACTACACTTCATAATCTTTGACTGGGACTTTAATCTTAACAGAAGTAACAGCTAACTTGTTTTAAAAAAAGGCTTATATATATTTTTTCCATATAGAAAGAAGACTCCTTGTACTCTTGCTTTATTCAGGGCCACAAAACATACACAACTAAAACAAAAAAAAGAACAAAGTTTTTCAAAGTTTTTCTTGGACAGCACCATGGTCGTAATTTCCTGACTTGTATGGTGTCGATATATTGTTTTTTCTCTGTGTTTTTGTCTCTCAGAAGGTTGCCTTCTTTTCTTTCTTTCTGATAGAAAGTAAACTTGTGAGGTTACAGTCTGGTCTTAAAATAAACAGCAGCCAATGTTCCCAGCAAAGCTGTGAGTGCTTCCAATTCCCGAGGCACCGCTCACAACGACTATAATCTTTTCACTCGTCTCTCAGTTCAAAGATGTAAATGTTTCAAAGTTCATCGGCTTCACAGAATGCACCTGAGATATACATAGTAATCGTACTATCAGCATTATGGAAAATGACAGTATAAAACACCACTATTTCTGTCTACATTACCTAACATCATCAAAATAAAATATAGCTTTTACGTTTAATTCTTAATAACACTCAAAAGACCCGCACAACAAAAATGACATCGTGATTGAGCGTGATTTTCCGTTCCTTCCTTCCTGGCTGCATTATTTGGTTACTGCAGCTTACTGCAGTCAGTCCGTGTAAGGTCACACCGCTTTCGTCTTTTCCTTTCAACATTGAGCTATCTAATTCACAAAAGCAGCCTTTTATCATGAAAAGTACTTAAAAAAAACATTTGCTGCAAAGTGGCATTTACCCATCAATGGAAAAATCCAGCTAAGCACAGAAACATTCAATCAATTAGTCAAGTGGCAGACAATAATTGTAATCATTGATTACTTGGCATTTTTTAAATTATAGTTCAGTAGCTGCATTTGAATTGACGTGCATCTTGAGTACATACAATTTATTTTTGTGCCCTCTCTCTGAATAGACTTCAAGGCCAGCAAAACTCCCAACAATAGCTTCCACTGAGTTTGTATTCACTAAAGCTCCCCTGCTCTTTTTTCCTGCTTTCCTCATCCATAATTGAAAACTTTTAGACTTACTTCTTGAAAACTCTGACCGTAACTCGTCACACAACACTAAACACAGACCACTGGGCCGTTCCAGTTTATTGTGTGTGTGTGTGTGTGTCTTGCAGGTGCAATTCAAGTCAGCCACATAAAAATAAAAAAAAATAGGAGCTCATGAGGGCAGGAACAGGCAATATCAAGAGAAAAGACAGCATTCTTTTTTATGATACGCAAGCTTCAAATTTCACTTCATCCTCATTTTTTTCTACTGAAAATGTAATAAACCTGACTAACATCTGAATAATAATATTCATGTGATACAAATACTTCTGTAATACACAAATGCACAGAATAAGAAACAAAGCTTATGTTTCAATAATAACTACGAACACGAAACTATAGTCAGTTAATAATTATTAAGATGATAGCTCAAGAGGTCTGAAATTTGAATGCAGGTTTAAAAAACATAAACATTCTGCAATTAAAGCTACAATACACAGCCAGCTATGGGTAGAGGGAACCATCTAGTGAGGCGATACATTAATGATTGACTAGATGACTCAAAATAGGCAGTATATCTGTGGTTAGGACGCGGCAAAAAGGAGCAGTATGTTATGGGGGTTATGGGCTTGTTCATGGGCAGAATTGGTATTCACAATGACGAGGAAGGACAGACCTCAAAAGGTTCTGTAGCTTCAGTCTTGATGCCAGATAACACAGTGCACCTTTAGAGCTCTTTTCAGTCCAGACTTAGGCAGCGTGTTGACCTTTCACATGGAAGCATGTGAAAGGTCAACAGCACGTTAGATATGGATGCTTTTGGCTCACTGGAGTATGTGATTCATAGAACTTCATGGCAATAAAACATAATGTGTCAGAGGTGTTCTATTGGATTGAGGACAGGTGAGCCTGGGGGCTAGTCAATGGTATCAATTCCAGGAGCTGTTTGCACTCACCATACGATGTCGGGCACCGTCCTGTGCCAGGAGGACCCCAGGACCCAGAGCACCAGGTAGGATGTGTAGGGACTGACAGTGGATCCAAGATTACATTCCAAAATCCAATGGCAGTCACAGTGCTGTTGCCCAGCCTGTAGAGGTCTGTGTCCCTTCATGGATATACCTTCCCACAATACCACTGTCCCACCATCAAACCGGACATGTTACCACGTCCTCTCCGGACCCTTTTTTATCTGTCACATGTGCTCAGGGTGAACCTGCATTTATCTGTGAAAAGCACAGGCCACCAATGATGGACCTGCCACTTCTTGTATTTTCTGGCAAATGCTAATTGAGCTTCAGGATGCTGGGCAGTGAGCACAGAAACCAATGCAGGATGTTGTGCCCTCAGGTCACCATCATGAAATCTGTTTCTGATTTTTTTTTTGTCAGAGACATTTACATCAATGGTCTGCTGGACATCATTGTGTAGAGCTCTGACAGTGCTCATCCTGTTCCTTTTTGTACAAAGGAGCAGATTCTAGTCCTGCTGATGGGTTAAGGACCTTCTGTCCAGCTCTCCTAGAGTAACTGCCTGTCTCCTGGAATCGCTTCCATGTTCTTGAGACTTTGCTGGGAGCCACACCAAACCTTCTGGCGATGGCATGTATTGTGCCAGACTACCTGTACAGCCTCTGTAGGGTCCAGGTATCGCCTCATGCTACAGTAGTTACACTGACCCTAGCCAAGTGCAAAACTAGAACAGCCTGAACAGTCAAAAAAGATGTGGAGGGAAAAAATGTCAGTGGCCTCCACCTCTAAAATTATTTCTGTTTTGTGGCTATTTCATTGTTGCCCCTCTAGTGGACGTGTTTTTAATTTTATTAACGCCAAAGTAGCAGAAACTAATTAACACATCCCTCTGTCAGCTCACATTCCCACAAGTTTAACTGACATGACGCTAAATTGTGAATATGCATCAACAGCCCCAATTTGCTTAGACAATATCATGTGATGTACAAACATTTAAATAGAACTTTTCCAGTATTACTGACCACTCAAAGTGCTTTTAACCCTACCTTTATACAAAATTGTATTCTACAAAGTCAAAGGACTTTATCTAGATCACATTAATGGCTCATTTAGAATGACCAGTTAACCTAACCTGCATGTCTTTGAGAGGAAGCTCAAAGGAAGAAACCTTTGCAGGCACAAGGAGAACAGGAGAAAAGTCCGTCTGGTGGGGTTTGAACCAGGAACCTTCTAGGGATGAGGCAACAGTGTCCACTCCACCACTGTGCCACCCAGTTAAGACAACAGAATCATGGAGCTATATAATTCCACTGACAGAAAATGTACTGCATCTTTGCAGGACTGCCAGCTCTTCCTATTTTAAACACGTAGCAGAAATGACCACGTTATCTGGGGTCACTTGCGACAGGTTTTACAGGAGGACAGAATCACCACAGCAAGTCATTCTGTCCTCCCGGGGAACTGTGTTCACATTCTTGGCAAGAAGTCAGGCCTGTTCAAGGTGGGCGTCTCAATCCAGCAAAGTTGTCACCTTGCCTGTCCGCGGTTTTCATGGATATGTGTCGAGGCAAAGCCAAGGTCTGACTCCACAGCTCAGGGACATTACAGTGTTATTCTTGCTGATTACAGAAAAACATCATCTTTTCATCATCTTTTCCAGAATTGGGTTTGCTAGTCACATTTGTGCACATTGTGTGTTAAAGGCTTTGTTTTATAAAAAGATCACTACCCTCCCATCACTCTTAGAGGACAAACTGACACTGCTGACAGCAGTGATTGCTGTTTGTATAGCCCTAGTTTCACAGTGAATAACCATTCACAGGTCTCTCCTTTGGCTCTTGTATAAAGGTTTCATAAAAGTGTTTTTAGTGTAGTATATATATGTTTTATACAAGATGCACTATCACATCAATAAACACTTGTGGCAGGCTGCAACCAAACAGTGAAAACCTTAGATATAAATGATTTTGTTTTTGAGGTATATTGTGTCTACAATGCACTTTCATGGGCAAATACAAAATCTAATAAAGTGGCACTGTCTCTTGATAAAAGTGCTTGTGAAGCCATAACATTTTAGAAAATCCATGCTTGCTTTTTTGTTGCCTCTCAGTAAGTTTTGAATATTTATAGCCGCAATAAAAAACACAGTAAAATGATCTTTCAAATATCTAGATAGCATTTTAAGTGCTCACAATGACTGCTTTAATATTGCAGCGCCTGCTTTGTCTAAGCTGCTTGAAAGCTTTTCACGAAAGGGAAGAGACAGGAGCATCCCCTCTGTTTTGCCATCTCACTGGACGCCTGTTTTAGCATTGATTTTTTTTAGAGCTCCTAATGTTTAGTAGTCTTTGAATGACCTAGCCCTGGCTTGTCTCTGAACTTAAGCTGCCTTATGGCTCGGTGTGCAGCCTGAAATCCTCAGACAGGAGCAACCTGACAGTTTTTCTGTCAAGGTTAAAGACTAAAGGTGACCATGCTGTTGTTGTCAGAGCTCTGAAAACTTATGAGCCACTTTCCAGCAAGATCGCGTCACAATTAAAGCTTTTTTCTAAAAAAAAAAACAACTTTGATATTTATTCTTCTTGCATCCCTGCTGCTTTGACGGCTCTCAGGATGTCACATTTCTTATCCCTAAATGACTCCCTTTGTTTAAGGCATTTATGTTTGTCAGGCATTATAACCTTGACTAACAAATTTCCTGTGGCGAATGGCGAGAAATCTCATAGTCACCGTTGTTGACAGGAACACTTTATGTTGTAATATAAACTGTAAAATCCCCTTGTGCATCTTAAAGATATGTTTCAGCAGCTATAATGACACCTACTCTATGTTTGTCCACGGCAATGCAACAGTGATGTAAAATAATCTGTGAAGAATAAATTCTTACTGTGCGGTACCTGGTGTAATACAGTGTGGGCTGAGATGACATGAAGGCAGCCAAAAGCTACACACATTAAAAAAACCAGACACAATCATCTGGCAGCTTGTGATAAAAACAATAAACACTATGGTCTCAGAGAGCAAAAAGACAAACTGTCTGCATGCAAATATGCTTTGAATCACATTGAAATCATTACAGTACTTTGCTTAGGCTGTGTCTTAAAGGGACAGTTCACCGTGCCAAAATAATTTACATATTTTCCCCTCGCCTTTAGCGCCATTTATCCATTGAGATTGTTTCGCTGCAATTTGCCCAGTTTGGGGTGTATCTGTTGAACAGATATAATGGGACTTGATGGCAGTTGCTTGGGGAGCTCAAAGCACCAAAAAGTTACATTTTTAAAAACTCAGCAACAACGTCTCTTTCTAGAAATCTTGACCTAGTTTCTCAAAAGACCACAAAGTTGCAGTGAGTACTTTCATGTATAAACTACTGAACTACTACTTTTGCAAACCATATCGCTCTGGAGAAGAAAGCAATCATCAACCAGTGACAAGATGCTCATGCTTCGACTACTCTGACAGGATGTAAATGATGAGAGTGTCCCCTTTAACTGTATGGGCTCAAAATGTGGTCATAAATATTTTGTACTTGTGAATCAGTTTTGCACTTGTAAATCAGGATTTGTATGTGTAAAAAGAATTTGTGTGTGCGTAAAAAAGATTTGTGTGTGGACTTAGCCAAAAAAACACCTGCAAGTTACAAGTACGAATTTTGACCCTACAGTTTGAAGCTGGAGGATCTCTATATAAATATCCGATAGCAGCTAGGTCCCCTAACTTTCAGCAGCTGTTGAAAGGATAAAGTTGTGGTGTATCAATGGTTAGAAATACCATTATTACTTTAGGATTAGTTTAACACAAAGTCAGGGCTGACCTGGGACCAGACTGACAGAGGCGAGGCTGCCATATCGTGCCATCGGCCCCTCTGGCCAACACCAATAGGCGGTAGGGTAAAGTGTCTGCCCAAGGACACAACAACCAGGACAGAAAGGCTGGGGATCGAACCGGCAACCTTCCGGTTACAGGTGCGCTTCCCAACCCCCTGAGCCACGGTCGCCCGTATTTAAATAAAATAGTTCCCAAATGAAACCACTCATGGAAAGGGTTGTGGACTTTTTGAGAACCTTGGTCATAATTTCTAAAAACAAATATTACTGCAGTTGTTGCTGCTTTTTTTAAAACTTAAGAACACCACAAAAACCTGGCACCCAGTTCCATTATAGTCAAGAAAGATCTTTACAGCCAATATCTCCTCAATAGGGCAACACACACCAAAACAAGCTACAGAGACAGGCAGCACCGCAGGCTACAGGAAAGAATAATGTATATTGGACAGTCAGACGGCTGTGTGAAAACATCATGAAGACTTTTGAAAATGGATGATGGGTAAAAATTTACCCTTCAACTATGTTATGAGTGTTGATGAGTCGCTACCTAAAATATGTTTTACACCAACATATGAAATGCAACAAATTACTTAATTATTCACCAGAGAAAGTAATTAGTTACACTACTCATTGCATTACACATTACTGCATTATCAAAGTATAAGTTGATATATCTGATTTTTTAAAGGACCAAATATCGGTATAACTTTTAAAATCTTATATCAGTCGGGCTATATTCTTGATAAATCAAATGTGATGCCTGAACGAAGCACGCTGTATCTTAAAGTCCAAGATGTCATCTTAAAACTGCTTGTTCTGTAACTAGAAGGTATTTTTCTATCACACTAAACACAAGCAAAAGAATTAAGTGAGAGGATAAAATACTACTGTTTTCCATGCTATTCAATATTCCAGCCGAGGCCTACAGTAAGTGTTATCTTAAGGGCAGTGCCAAGCCTCGAGTCAGCAAAGGGTTAGATAAAACGTCTGTGGGTCATTTGCACGTACACATTTTCGGTAGATAATATGAAGCCATTTAAATTGGTTCAAAGCCCAAACTCAACAGGCACCATCTAGATGAAAGGGCACAGTCAGATTTTGCCCTTGCTCTTGCGTGTTTGATTATTCTGCTTTTATTTTTTATTTTTTATTTTTTATTTAACAGCTCAGTCAAAAATATGCATAAAAGAACTGCCAGTAGAATTACAGCAGCAAACACCAGGATGTCACAGAATAATGAACAAACGTGCATGCCCCTCACATTGATCTCCTGTATCTTGATGTTCAACACACACAGTCCCACTTAATGCAGTAAAAAATAGTCAAATACTTATATATATATAATACTTAAAATAAATAAATAAATAAAGAAGAGACAATTAAAGCATCTCTCTCTCACCCCTCAGGACCTTTGGTTCCCAATAATCCCCACTATCTTCAGCCGAAAACACTAGGTTACCAGGGCAACAGCTGCATTGATGGTGTAGCTTCATGAATGCGTGTGTGACAAAAGCGGTACCTGAAGCATCACACTTATAATTGCAATCAAGGCAGACCTGTGGCAGAGATGACTGGAGCTGAATTATTTCTGTGTCTCTAAGTGTGTGGTTTAAATTCCATACAGGCACGACAGGAGACGAGAATTAGTGTGCAAGAAATTTATGTAGTCATGTAAATCTTTGCCTGTGTGCCTCCACTCCCTCTGCACACATTACACTTCACTGCATTTTTTACCAAGCACCTTGATTCATGAAACGTGCACTTGCTGTCTTTGCCAATAACCTTTAAGCAATGTTTCTCAGCTTATCTGGATCACAACCAAAAATCAGGCTATTCAATGCCGTTGCTTTAAAAAGCCAAAAATACCTTTTAGTCGACTGCCAGCCTCGATCAAAAGCCCCGCATTTAATACTTTAAATCCCTTCCACTGATAGATGATGAAATAAATGCATGACTTAGGTAATTTCTTAGCGGACACAAAGCATTTTTAAAGTTATAAATAAAGAAAGTGTCTTTCTTTAAACACCATTTCAGATCCTCAATGTCTGTAACAATCGCTGACATTTTATGAGTATCTCAGGACCTGCAAAGACAGCCTGCCTCTCAGGAACAGGCAGTCCCAATATGAAGCTTTAGGCTCTTAGAAGATTCTGACATTTGAAAGATTTGACTGTCAATCTTAAAGGTCATTGACAGTGTGAAAGACGCGTGGGGTTTTGAAGAGTGGGTGAAAATAAGTCAGAGCAAGGTGACGCTATATGTTATACAACCTTCAGCTTCATATGCATTCAAGTCCCTAAATGACAATTTTATTCCAGGGATTACAGCATGCAGATTTTATAGAGACTCCAAAGCTGAAGAACGTTTCATTTAACTGTAACCGTGTGCCTGACACAGACTTCATTTGGGTAGACTGCCCAGATAAATTAAAGATCACTCATTTGAATGTTTTGTGTTTTTAGTATTTTCTCTGTCTTGTTGGCCGGGTTGCTGTTGCAGTTGTCCTGATATCATTCGAATATTTCCTCAGAGAAACATACTCCAACTTCAGCATCTTTGACTGCATCTGGTGACAGTGATCCTCCACTCATAGTTGGAGAGCCACTTTAAGGCCAACCTGCAGCAGATAGGGGAACTGTGGCGAATATCATCGCCAGCTGCAGTCCAACATGGTGGAGGTGGAGTCCATCCGCAAGACTCACTGGAGAATCAGCTGATTATATTGATTTGTTGTGTGTACATCTATATCCACCACCCCACCAGTACAAATCCATTCAGCTGGAAACACTGAAAAAAATAATGAATTCATTAAGATAGAAGTGTGCCGAATCCTGCAACATGCTGAATGCTCGTCTAAAGGTTATCTTAGCCTTTATGAAAAACTGTCTAACAGTTTATGGCTTAATTGAAAGAAAAAAAAATCATCCAAAAAACAAAACATCAAGTCTGACCTCTGATGATCTAACAAGAAGAATTGGAATTGCTGTTGGCGCGTTGCGCAACTACAGTTCAGGCTCCTGCAGTCTTTTATCAAACAGCAGATGATAATTTGCTCTGCTCATAATGCACTTGTTGAAAATGCTTTATGCAGCCTTGGCAGGCAGTTCTCTACTTCCTAAATAAATGACTGGGATTTGCGTTCCACACATGATCGTCCTTGTCAGGCCTGTTCTGTCTCAGCCAAAAATACAGTAATAAAAGTCACCACACTGGCGGAGGGTTTAACATAAACTACATTTAAAGGAGCAACTGCTCGCAGGGTGAAAATCAGTGACAATCATGGGAATTAGCATAAATCAGTGGGCGTCTGGTGGTAACGTTATTCCTGTGTGAACGGAGCTTCTGTGATTAATCGTCTCTCATGCACAGAAATGGGGAAATGATTGGATCTCACATTAAGGGAAAAAGACTAAGGCAAGTGCAATTGTTGGAAGCTCCGAGTATGCAGACAAAGAAAAAAAAAAGTTAAGTAAGACAAAAGAAGTCAGCAGCTTCAAAATACTGCATTTCTTGACTTCATCCAAAAAAACAACATTAGGCTTTTCCTGGATGAGGAGAGCATCCAGGATCTGTCTGCTAACCCTGCTCTGCCTTCTCATGGTCCTGCTTTGCTCCACCTCTCATCATCACTGTCACTCTGTGGAGCCAAGCTGTAAAATTTCCCCTCAGAGCTTATTGGTTGTGACTGACACTGTCCTGGTCGAGGCTTCGGTGTATGTGGAGGGCTCTGATGATTACCTCTTGTCAGCTGTTATCATTATCATCCTCTGAGCGTTGCATCATGCCTGACTCCTGTGCCCACTTGACCCGTGTGGTGGAACCTCAGAACATACTGCCATCTCAAAAACAAGACTACCTTGTAGGGAAATTCAGTGAAGTGAAGGGTAATGCCATTATTTATGCAGGAATTATTTGCTTTCTGCTCACAAAATACAAACTCACAATTATATATATATTATATTTATATATAAACACTTATACTACTTTTCCCTGGGAGCCATTACCCCCATTTATTTTCTAATCACTCAAGATACTTTGCATTTTTACTGCATCACGTCTTACGGTGCCTCGAGTAACAATAATGCAAATCCCTGCAACAGTCTGCCTCTGTCTTTTATTTGCCTGCATCTGCACGCTGAATCCCAACAATAGCAATTACAAAACAGATTCTCTAATCACTTCAGATGCGGCGGGTTCACACAAGTCTTACACAAGCACGGCACATCCATCTGTAGCTCTCGGATGAGACAGCACCTTCTCCTTCAAACAAAATCTGCTCTGGCTGACACATTCCCTGCTGGACAATAAATCTGAGTTTACTTCCTTTTTCACCACACACCCATGCACTGTGAAAAGGGTTGTGTGTGTGTGTGTGTGGAGACTCTCTCTCCGTATGTCTCAACAGATGAAGAAACTGGCTGAGAAAAGTCATTTACTTGTGGTCACACTCACGGGCGTCATCGCATTACGAGCCCTGTAGCGTGCAAGACTGAGAGCCGGATGACTGTGCATCACATCAAAACGTGAGGTGTGGTAGGAAGAAAAAAAACATTCATGCATGATGTTGCAGAGGAGCAAACGCCTGAAAAAACGTGGCAACATCAGGGTGAGGGAGGGAAAGGATGAGCAACATTCAGTGCTGTGCTTGAGCAACGCCTCCCAGGTCTGGCAATTAAAACCAGCTCCTGGCCTCTGACACAGGCTGGATTCAAGCATGGAAAAGATGAATGCAAGGATTCATGCAGGTGTACCATAGCTCTTCCTGACGCGTGTCTGCATATGGAGCCTGCTTGTTAACCTTTTCACCGTGACACTTAAAAAAAAAAAGACATGCAGGACCAGATGTCTGAAAAGGTGCCACACTGTCTATTACAAAAAAAGAAAAGATCAGAACCAAAGGACTACCCTGTCAGGGACTCCCATTCAGCACTCTGACAGCATGGATACCATTTGTTGTCACCCATGTCTCAGGCAGCAAACAAACAAGAGATGCATATTCTCTAATTGTGTCTCGTTTGTGTGTGTTGACCCAATTTCACATGATTTTAAAGAGGGGTTGGGATTGCTGGATGTACTTTTGCACTTGGGAAGCTTTGCATTGCTGAAGCTGTCCGGTGCCATTATTACATTTGCATCATTCCAGCTGGACACCGCTCAGCATGTGCGCCCACTGACACTCTATAGGCTACACCACGCGTGTCTAACTGACAGAGAGGATGACGAAAGGGAAAAAATCTTTTCAAGAATCCCCCCCCCCCACTGAGACAGTCGTGTTCCCTCTCGTTTTGCGCTACGGCAAAACACACAACTACGCCGAATTTAAATGATTAAGAGCAAGAAAACCGTTAAAATAACAAATAAAAAAACACGCATGCACATGGAAGTGTTTTTCCACTGTCGTCATCTCTTAATCTGCTTTTTTTGCGTCAGGTAAACTTGTCAGTCCCGGTGAATTAAAGAAAAAAATACTGATAATAATAAAAGACAAACCGCAGTGGTGTTTATTTCACTGGCGGTGGAGTTGAGGTTTAAACGCAGACAGCTGCCAGACCCTTCGCTTTAACGGAAGACGGTTTTTATTCCAAGGTTAAGTTAGCCTGTGCTCAACAGTCTTGTCACAGGTTGCGGTAGCTCGTTCCGAACACGATTCCCAGCACGCGGGGTCAAAGCACGAGCCCGGAGTTCCTGTGCAGGTGCGGCTTTTTTCTTTTCTTTTTTTTTTTAATCATTACCAGAAACGTCTCGCGCGCCTTCACCGCTAATTGCCCATTAAGGGAAAGTAACAGCCGCTCAAGCAGTAGTGTCGCATTGTGCTGCTATTTCGACTGTCCTTAGAAGTCGACCTAAGCTTTTAAATAAACAAACAAATAAATAAAATTCAACCACCCTTGTGACAGGTGTATCTCCACAAACCCCCCCACATTTGTTGCTTACTACTTTAATTCCCGGGCGAAATCGTCGCGGTTGAGCAGAGCCAGAGCTAGTCGCATGCAAGCCCCGCATCCCCCTCACCGTGCATCCTTTCCACTTCAGCATGCGAGGGGAGACCTGTTAAACCATCAATTATACTGCGGTAGCTACACAAACAGCAGTTGTTGCATGTGAATGAAACATTGCCGCTGAGCCCATTTGCAACCGTCTCCGGCAATTATCCTGCCGGCGACGTGTGCGAGATCTTAAAAACAAGAAGAAGAAGGAAAAAAATCGCATCACAGAAGACACAGCAGAGGTAATGACTAATATTAAGAAAAATAACAACAGTCTCACCAGCAGCAATGAGGATGATGTTCCTGCTGTTGTGTGTGTGTGTCTTCTCTCTCTCTCTCTCCTGGCTTTCCTTGGAGTTAATGAGGTTCTGCCGTTTGGTCCGACTGATTTCTCCCTCAGCTGCTATCGGCCACTGGATTTGGATAATTTTTCTCTTTCTTTTTTTTTTTTTTAAATCCAGCGGAGAAATAACGGGGGAAAGCAGCGTCCTCTCGCAGAGCTCTGCCCTCTTCAAACTAACCTTCCCGCCCCCTCCTTCTGCCCATCTCAGATTGGCGCTGGGCGGGAGGGGCAAACCTTGAACCCGGGGGCTGGTTATGGAGGAGTGATCTGTCGCGCCGATCAAATCCCGCGTGGACGTTTGCGGGAGGGCTCACTGTTAACTGATCAGCTCGTCACTGATGTTCCCGACAGCTGGAAGGGGGCTCTCCCCCCCAGCCCCCCAACACACACACCGCCCCCCACCGCCCCTCTTGTGCAGTTATTGCACAGCAACCTCCCAGGCGAGAGACAGCAGTGAGTGGGCCCACTTACTCCGGCGGATTGAGCACTGACGCAGGTGCCCAAGGTCCAACCGCGACAGACAAGAGATGCCAAGCCTAAGAGCTGCTGCTGACAGTGATACAGCAATCTCATCTGAGTCATTGCAGTGGTAGGAAATAGGAGCAGATCATCCCCACTCTGTGACCTTGGAGGGGGGGATGCTGTGGTCTAATCAAGGAGTGGAGATGGGAAAAATCTGGGCAGGGCAGTAGGAACACCAGACGTCTCAACCTCTGTTTGAACAAGGTGCCCTTTTCGCATGGCGCGTAACGCCACCTCTAACCTCTGCTCAGTCAGCAGCAAATAGTACAAGACTGCTCTTGTACTCTGCAACTCCCGGGTGTGCCGCGCCGTACACAAATCTGTCAAGAACAGACAAAACTGCTGCAAGTGACCTGCCAGTGAAACCTGCATTTTAAGTCTGCATGGGTCTGAAAACTGCTGTGATCTGTTTACAACTTGATTATATCTGAGATTTGAAAGGTGGTTGCCCCACAGTCATTTACTTTAAATGTTTTTACTAGATAGCAAGACATGTTGCTTACATGTAGTTTTAGATAACAGACAAGCATGTGAATCCACAGAAAGATCTTCTCTCGATCTGCTTTAAAGAACTGCAAACTTACAATATGAACTACTCAAGTACCAGTGTCTGTGCTTTTTACGCTCTTTGGCACTAGCAAATCATTTGAACACTTTCAATTCATGATTAATGTATACCTGTAGGCCACCCTACTCTGCAGTTTCAGTTATCGTGTCTGCTCAGGTAATGTCTGAACCTTCAGGTGACTTTGGGAAAGTCAAGCCAGACCTTTATCATACTGATAGTATTCACTATGAATTATAATATTTTATAAGGCTGTCGATATAAGAACCTTTTTTTTCACAATTCACAGTACAAATCCGCACACTTCGGTATTTCTGTCAATAAAAAAGGCCACAAATTGTGCCTCCTGTCAGTCTTCATCTACTGTGTTGCATACATCAGCAGTGCAAAATGGAAACAATGCAACACCAAGTCAATAAATTGTTTTTAAACTAAATTTTTAAATTTAGTTTAAAAACTAAATACACTACACAAACTTCCACTACATCCACCACTGCTTTCCTGGAAAGAGGGGAATTCCTCGTTGTGTGGTCCAGCCTAAGGCATCTCGCATCTTGTCCCTAATTAGGTTTCGTTGAAAGGCTTTTCTCCCCGCTCTCACTGGGGGTCTAAGGTTGGGGTGGTGTGCCTTTTTCATTTATCATTTTCATTTATTGTTTCATTGTGAAGCCCTTCGAGACTGTAATTGTAATTAGAGGCTGTAATAAACTTGATTTGCTGGGAGCTGCTGTGGGCGAGGGGAAGGAGAAGGAGAGAGAGAGGTGCTGGCCAGTTCTTCAAAGAAGCATGTGAGCTGAGGAGAGAGAGCGCTGGTACAGGATCCAGGCTGCTTCTCATCCACGCACCCCAGAGCTATAAGGTTCCCCACTCGGGTGTCTACATCACGGATGCCACAAGCCGCGAAAGCTTGTTTGTTTGTTTTATGTGCACGTAAGAGTCGACGCCTCGCATAAAAGGGGACCAGCCGAGAACATTTCACATCTGCTTCACTTCTTTCCCACAGCGATAAAATGAATTGAGCACAATGTGCCATTTCCACGCTTTCTGCAGTTACCAAGTGCTTTATAGTTCGCTTCATTTGCCTCCCCCCAAAAATTCCTTGAGCCGGCATAATCATGTCCTCCAGCTAATAATTATAAACTCTGGAAAGACCAACACTGAGGTGTGTGTGTGTGTGTGTGCGTCTGGGCTGCTTTTCTTAATTAGTCCCAGCTTGTTGGACAAAGATGAATCAGCCTTTTTTTTGAGGGGGGGTATGCAGAAATAGGACCACAGTTTATTTAAAAATAGATTTGACATGTTTTGTGTCATTTAAAGAGGGGTCACTGTCCAGTTTCTCTGTAGTTTAGTTGCGATTTAGAAACTCTCATTGCTTGATAACAACCACTTCTGGGGTCACCCTGAATGAGGCACTTGTGCCTCAAGAGGTGCTGCCGGCCTAAAAGTCTGCTCTCAGCATCCCATGTGAAGGATGTGAATGTACATCGCCAATGTGAATATGTTGTTAAGCTGTCTCATTGTTACATCCTACCCCCGCCCCCCAGCACCTAATGAGTGTGACCTTTTAAACATTTCTTATTCTCGAAGATGAGTCTCCAGGCTGTGTTTTTTCTACATTAATGATCTCATACTGAAAATTCAGGCAAAGGTGGCTCATTTTTCCATTACGCCGTGTGCATGTGTGTGTATATGTAGCCAGGTCTGAGCCACAGGTGCACAGGCTTTCAGAGGCCCCGGTAAACAAGTGATTTGTGGAACCTGATGGCTTTGCTGTCATGAAGATGGAGCAGAGTGTTGTGTTCTTGCAGATGTGTGCATTGCCCTGTCAGATTAGATCATCACTGTAACTAACCAAGTGCGGAGCCCCCTTGTGGCATCCTTGAGCAGCTGCTTAAGTAAATGAACACTCCATTCCATCACCATTCATAAAGCGGGAGCGTGTGCGTGGTGCGTTAAATGTGAGGAAGCGGGGTATTTAGAGATGAAACCTTCCGCGAGTTTGGGCAGGAAACAGAATGCATCGACTTGCCATCAGCTGATCCTTATTAGCGTTAATTACCTTCACCATTTAGTGCCAAGCATTTCATTGAAGCTGTCAGCGCTTCATTTAAGGCTCACCCCGTCTTGCGGCGGTTCTACAACACCGCCCGGCCACATCCTGTTCTATCTCCTCTGTCTCCTCAGTAATCAAATACAGTAGTTTGTGGTGTGTTTCTGCAGACCTGTCTCCTATGACGATGACATTTGCAGGCATCTCATGGCACCCTGGTGGTTTTCATCTTGAACTGTGTGTTATTCTCATGGGAGGAAAAAAAACCCCCAATGGAAAGCAGAATCTATATAAATGGACGTTTGACAGAAAACACCATATCCAACTGCTGCATGATGCCTCAGCCGGAGTGACTGTTTACTGAGGAAGTGCTGGCATCATCGCCTCAAAATCAAGCCACACAAATCATTGTCAGCCCTGCAATTAACTGAAAGATATTGCTGCTTCATTAATATGTCCTCACATCATCCATCAGTCTCTTTACTTTCAGCAGCTTTGCTTATCTCCAGCAAGAAACAGCTTTTTTGGTGTGTGTGTTTTCGTGTATGTGTGTGTGTTTTGTCAGAGCGCTGGGATGGAAACATTCAGTGTGTGTGTGTGTGTGTGTGTGTGTGTGGGTGGGGGGGTAGGGGGTCAAGAGGTCCTCCCCCAGGACAATTTGAGCATCAGACATTTCATTACCTACATTCTGGTGAATTTTTATGCACAATTTTATACCCTTTCTGCTCTTTCCGTTTATGGTAGAAATGTCTGGAAGTCTCTTGGCCATTCTGTGTCGTTTTCAAATAGTTATCATCGACTTTTCTCGTCGAAAACCTCTCAACACACTTATAGACACATGCTTAGCTCTTCTGCCCTGTTTGCCAGACTCCAGATGTGACAGAAAGCACAAGGAGTCGACAGTTTTGTCGGATATTAGGCTCCGTTTGCTTTGGGGAAGTAACCTGCTTAAATCTGCATGAGTCACCAGTTCACGTCAATGATAAGTTAATTTATTTTAATTTATTTTAATTTATAAAGCCACAATATCAGACCTCCTACTCCTACTCCTTTTCTTTATGGCCCCACTACGATTATAAAGCTGTCTGCCCTGCTCTCCAGAGCAGAGGGAGAAGACACTGTGTTGCTGCTGCTGCTGCTGCTGGAGATCAGAGCACTGCGTGTGCATGTGGTGAGGATAATTAAGTTTACCACCAAACATTCAGTGGTGGTATGAACTGATTTTCTAATTGTATTTTGGGAGTGAAAAACAGACCCACTGTTAAAGAAGAAAAAAAGGCACTCAAATGCAGCGGAAGCAACGGAAGCCCAAATGGCCCATCTACAATTCCAGTTTCCACCTACTTTCTTTCTCTTACACTATGCTATAAAACTGTTGCATGGCTTCCTATTAGGCCTCATTGATAGGGCCTGTTTGCTGTGTGAGTAATTTTTTTTCTGTGCCCACATTCGTTTTGCAGTTTCATTTAGTTAGTGACTTTGCTGGGGTGAGATTTAAATGTATAATGAGGCCATGACTACCACTTGGTCTCATGCTGCACAAATAAAATTCCCTCAAAGACTCAGCAGCAATCTGAATTCAGACCATTTAGCTCAAAATAATCCCAGATGGGACTCTGGCATTTTCTACACAAGATGTGTAGCTGCTCTGAGGACAAGAGGTGCTTACAGCCAAATGCGTCGCTCTACAGCAATGCTTCTCAATCCGGTGCCTGGCGCTCGGGCTACAGGCTGCTTTTCTATTCCATCAACTCCTTAATTGAAGCTCATCGCATTTTTCTCAGTATTCTGGTCCTTAATCAGTCCTTGATTAGATGGCTGAAAAGAAGGCCAAGAACTTATTTGAATAGAAGCCCGTGCACAGTCATCCCCAGATGTATATGTAAAACAGGCCTCGTGAGACTACATAAGTATTGCTTGTCCCAGAAGTGTGTTGAAGCCTATTTGATTGTTGAGCACAGAACAGAAGTTTATATTTGGTCTCAAACAGTCCTCCAGAGACCGCACAGTTGAGCTATTGGATCAGACTGACTTGACTTCCCAGTAGTGAATCTGTGCTGTTTATTTTACAAAGGATTGTTCTAACTTGGCATGATACAGCAAGGCTTAACTGATACATACACAGATACAGTAAGTACTTTTATATTTATGTACAAATGTACTGTTTATTAAATGAGATAAGTTATTATTACGACCCAGGCTCAAAAGCTGCAACATAAGGCAGACTAAAGACTCATACAACAGTTTGTAGAAACATTGGTTTTATTATATATTACTTAGTAATCTAACCCCCCACCCACCTAAAAGCTGGCCTCAGGCATGCCTTCATCCTCACCTCTTCAGTTATAAACAATCAACAGTTAAGCCTTAGCAACACTCAGAGTCTCTTACGCCGTTGCTGCAAGGCGTGTAGGGTTGGCAGAATGAGTGTGACAGCGTGACCAGCCTACGTCAAAAAAGCTGTGGTAAGCAAAATTAATATAGAGAATCTGTGAACTGTGTCATCCTCATATCTACCAGAACACTTGTGCATTTCTTCTGGATTTGGAATAACAAGAAGTCACTAGCTGAAGCTTCAAAAAACTTAGCCTCTCCAAAGCTGTCTGAGCTGCTGGGGAACGCTCCGACACTGTGAGAAGGGTCTGGATGTTCACTGCTGCATGTGGCAGAAGGAGGAAACTAATGTTCAAGTGGCTGAGCGATCTTACATCTCAGACCTCTGACATTCTGACAGGAGACAAATGCTCAAATGAGATTTTGTGTTTGCGCTCAGTTTACAGCACTTTGTGCTCACAAAAACCCCTCAAAAGTCTGACGTGCAAAAAGGCAAAAAACACGAAGCAGTTTCATAGAGTAGAAAAAGATCAATTTCAAAACTATCGAGATTTGGTTAATCAGCTAAAAATGACAACATCTGTAAACAGCCATAAGCATTCATTCATAATCATTCATTATCGCTGATTATTACCACTAATAGCTAAGGCTACTACTGGACATCTCTAGTCTTATTTTACTACCAAAAACACTCAGTCAGAATCCCATTTTACAAGTCATGAACTAGGTATAAGTATTGTTAAGCATGGCTTTGGAAAAATATCTTAATAATGAATAATTATTCTACAAATACTCGGATTTAAATGCTCAAGTTAAAAAAACAATCTTTCCTTAAATATGAAATGGTTTGAAGTGAATGTGGAAATTCTTAAAAAGCAAAAATTTTACTGGAAGATATCAAAAAATAATGTTAGGAAATTTGTATCATAATAGACCCCAGGGTTCAAACTGGATCACACAGAACTCCTTCTGCGTAGCTACAGCAATCCTAACTGCTAGCTCTCGGTTTAAGCTACTGTAGCCAAATAGAATAATAAGGACACAATGAATAATGCACATTTAATGTTAATATTAAAGGAAAGACATTCAGTAAAAGCTCAGTTCTGTACGAATGCCACGGTGATAGTAATACAACGATGAATACTATTGACAGTGCTCATAAAATTCTAATAATGTTGGAAGAGCAGCTGCATTATAAATGTCTCTTTCTATTCCAAGAGAGAATTATGACACACATTCTTCGTATTCTAGTAGTGAAATTATACCCCGACTTTGGTAAAAGAGTTTGAATTTACGAGTAGTGTTTTGTTTTTTCTTTGTTTTTTTAATCTCTATGAATCAGGGAGATTTAGAAGGAGGACAAACATTACAGAGGGTCCAAATTTTGAAAGTCTGCGCGTTGTAGCGGTTAGCCTTCTGCATGTCTGCTGTAAGGCCACTTACATTAGAGCCCTGCTGTACATTTTGCACTTTTTTCTCATAATCTTTTATGATGATGCAGATGCATGCAGCCTGACTGGATAGCCTTAGTAAGATTGTGATGTTGAGCATTATTTTATTCTTTTAACATAAGGTTTGATCTTTCATCAAGCACTTGTAGACTTCACATAGTGTCTGTTTCTTAGATGTGCATCTTCAGACTGGCCCTGATGATTTCAGCTACATGGAGCATCACTGAAAGAGCACCTGCCTGCCAGTCAGCTCTATAGGCTTCAAAGAGTTTGCAGTTGTGATTTGGATTTTATGAAGCAGAAGCTATGCTTTCATGATTTTGGGTGTTGGAGAATACCCAGAAGAATGACTTCTTATTTCCTGCAGCAGTCATTCTGACATAACAGCTTTAGATCACTGAATTACACCGTGGATCTGACATCACCCTTTCATTTGAATCAAATGAATTCGCTACAAGTTAACAAAACTCGTTTGTCCATATTACGTGAATGTAGAGTTTTATCTGCACAGATTTCTCTTCGTGATTCTTTCCCTCCAACGTTTCACGGCAAAGAATGTTTTTTATTTAACAAACATCGCTTTGTGGACTTTTTCTACAAATCCCTTGTTGTAGACAAGGTTTTACATGTTAAGTAGGAAAATGTGATAAATTCTGAAAATGAAGAGGAAAAGAAGCTTATCTAGAAAGAGGGGAGACACAGGAGAGCTATCTTTTTGTAGATACAGCTGGCGCTGGCAGCACTGGCATTAGCTACGCAAGGATGTAGTAATTCAAAGTAAACCAAGAGAAATTAATTATTGATGTGTTATGAGAGACAACCATACATCATTATGGCGTTTTAGGTGGAAAAGCAAATAAGAAAGAATTATAGAGTAGGCATTAGTTAGGCCAGCCACCAGGGAAAGGAAAATGCGAGTATTAAAAACATCAACTTGCAATCCTGCCCATCACTCAGCTTTTTGTTTACACTGGAAGGCGCACGCTTTAGATCAGGCATATGGAAGCAAAAAATCAGAAATATGACAAAAACTAAACAAACAAATAAACAAAAACACACCCTGACCCTGCAGCCAAGGCTGAACACATTTTACAGCTTAAAAAAAGATGTGGATGTGGCCGGGCCTTTCATCAGCAGCCAAAGGCATCTTCAGAGGCAGCTACAGAACAGAAAAGTGGGTGGCTGAAGTGGAAGAGAGACGAATCTGGGACTCAAAGTCAGGAAATTTATCACGAGCGATGGATGCCTTACAGGAATGGATAATGTGCTATAATATGTATTTACCAGTAATTTTATTTCTAAATGCATTCATCTCTGTTTGTGGGAGTGGTGGAAAGTTTATGTTTTTATTAAGATGGATAACCTCGATATAAATCACTGTTAGCTCTTTTAAGAAATTTCATGAATACTATTATTATTTCCAGGAAATAAAATAAAAATATTGATTATAGCCCATTTTCTGACAATCAATAAAACCTGTCTGATGGCTAGAATTGATCAACGTGGCAAGAAAGAGAGGCTGACAGGAAGGGTCGTGACCTTTACAATGACTGGAGGAGGCACGGTAATGAAAGGCGCAGAAGCAATTATCTCGTCAGCTCCGGGTTTCTCCGTATGATCAATGAAACAATATGGCTTGATGTCTACATCCACCTTAAGTCTTCGGCGCTCCCCTGAATGTGCCGGACCTGTCAAAGTGAGCAGTGCTGTATTTTACCCCGAGGAATTTGGGTGACTTTAAGCCCAGATTCAAATGTCACAACTCAAAGCACATCAGCAAAGCCTCAGCACATACTAAAGGACAAAGTTACAGTTATCAAAGGGAACACTTTCTAGCACACACGCACATACAGAGATACAAACAAGCGCTGGTTTGAGAAACATTTGTGTGTCTCAGAGAGGGATGCATAGGTGTGACAGAAGATAGCATTCGTGTGCAGCCAAGACTGTGGCTTGTCTTCCAGTGAAGCATATTAAATCAACAAAACCAACTCCGTGGAAGGGCTTAGTCATCCTGTGCTGCCTGTTTGAATAAAAAAGCCGAGCTATACTTGGGAACACTCGCTGTTCCTACTCCAAATAATTGTTCTACACTTTGGAGTTCTGCACCTGTTTGTGGGTTTGGCTTTTAAAATCATGACTTTTTAAATCAATTTTTATTGTTTACATATGGATATGAAAATGAACAATGACAACAACGAGTTTCTGATTTGTTTTTAGAATCAGAATACTTATTAGTCCCAGGGAGATATTGCTTTGTTACAGACGCCCACTTGAAAGTATAAATCCCCCAAATTAAGCAAAACTAAGGCGCTAACTAAGATAAAAGAATAATATGTAAAGTATGGACAAAATATTACAAGTGAAAATAGTCATAAGGTGTCATAAATGGGACTTATGAAGTCTTGTAAGGACTTTGTGTCCTTTTGGAAGCCTAACAAAAGAGGACCTCTTGCAACACGACTAGAGTAAATCACAGAAACCTGCACATTAACCTGTTGCCAGTCTAATAATGGTCGTGAATGCCAAGACTTGGGGAAAAAATCTTCCAAATTCCCAAACAGAATTAGGGTTTGATTTTATTTGCAGTGTATTTCCTGACAGCACTGAGAAAAAAAAAAAGAAAAGGGGGAAAAAAAGAACTGTATTATAGAAGTAAGACTATACAAGAAATAATACACAAACAGCACCACTGATAGAAAAAACAGGTGAAAAAGCTCGATACCCTCCTCATACATGTAAGACGGAGAAAGCCATCCCAAGAGCTGGTTAGCTTGGCTTTACAAAATAACTGGAAACCTTTTAACACTATTTAAAATGGTGAACATTTGGGTTGCTAGTGAATGCAAGTTGTGACCTTTGGATGAAGCCAGAACAGCTGTTTCTCTCTCCCCCCCCCAATATTTGTCCTAAATTATAGCCTACCTTTGGTTGTGGAGTCACATATAAACATGTTTAACAAAAGCATCCAAACCAACAAACCATATTTTTAACAAAGAATATATTTTGAAGTATTAGATTCTGGTTCACCGGTTCTGTCCTGATATAAAGATTTCTTTGTCTGCTGTGAAAATCCACGAAGCTGCTAAATTATACAAAGGCTTATATTGCTGTTGGACTTTAGATTGCTATTGACCCGAGTGCTTCTTTTATTTTAGTGGATCCAAATGTTTAAATTTCTCTGATTGCACTGCTTCACAGAGTGAAGATACTCTGTGCACTGAGTAAAGAACTTGCATGCAATAACACTATCTGGATCAAGCAAAGTGCAGCGGAACTGTTATTTCTCCTTCGAAACTCCCACGAGGGATAATTACCAGAAAACAGAATCCGATTTTTTACTGTTACTTGTGCGCATTGATAATGTGCACATGGCCTGACATTTAAGGAGCCTATGTTGAATTTGATAAATGACTATTTTGATAATGATGCGGCTGTTCCATCACACTGTGGGATGCTGTTGTGAATAACATATACAAACAAAATACCCACTGTTTGATGTGAGCACAGAGTAGGAGTACAGCAGTGAGCTGATTTGCTATACATTTAAACCCCTACCACTGGGACAATGGAGCTCCGACATCAAGGTGGGAAATGCAGACTCACACCCTGAAGATATCCACTACCCCACTACTGATCGGATTCTGTGTGGAGGAGAGAATGAGTAACACTCTACCTTAGGTAACACAGTGGGGAGTTTTCCCAGTGGCACGCACTCACGCAGTCACACAGTCAAGAGTGGTCTTGAACCCACACTGAAAGCAGCATTATTTGGCAAGCAAGAAAACAAAAAGGGATAAATGGCTGTTTTTTGCTCTTATTTTTGATGGTTAAGGTTTCGCTGTTTCCTCCACAGCTGAAAATATAAATTGTGGGGGTGGCCTCATAATGCAGTTTATTGCTTACTTGAGTGGTTGGTACAGTTAAAGTTCAGAAAATCAAACCACAAATTTATATAATAGCAAAGTACAGTCAGGTTGTACTGGTCCTAATGCTTCTGTTTTTTAAGCCACAGAAAGGGTCTAACACTGCATAGAAAAGGTTTGCCTGTCTGTCTACTGTTACTGTTGTATTCTGCTAAAATAACTCTAAAAGCAATGCATAACATTTTCTACAAACATTCATGAACCTCAGAGGATGTCATTAAATGTTCCCCAGAACTCTAGGTTCACATTTATAGTTTAATGTCTTGGAAAGTGTTTCAGTTTTAATTGCAGTGATCCCCGTGGTTTCATAACACCTTCTGGTTCACATTTGTACGAAGTCATGTTCTAGTTGCTGGGTTGGAGGGTTGCGCTGTTTGATCGTGTTGTCCACAGCAACACATGGTAACAAAAGTTACAGTGCAACTGCAACGTTAAATACCCAAAGCTATAAGGTAACACTTGACAAATCTCAAACACAACAGTTTGACCTGCAAGATCCAAAGTTCCAACAATTAATCAGTTTGATCTTATCTTGCAGTCAAGAAGACCGTGTGTGATTCTTAGCCATGGTCCGATACTATAGTGAGACCCCTGTTTGCCAAAAGGTTTCTGAGGACACTGAGGTCTTGATTTCTGCTGTTTTGACTGTCCCACATATCGCTGAGCCTCTTTTCATCTTTTTTTTTTCAACTACAAATGCATGCTAACAAATTAGGCGCTGGGGATGGTCTGTTGCAGATGAAAGAGACCGCAATTGACCATATAGTTCGTCTTTATAGAGAAAGTTTAACTCTTACCAGTCAAACTATTTGATTGCGGAAAAAAAAGGTGCTGTCTCTCATTTGGGGTTTTGCAGGATTTTCACTTGTATGTGGAGGATGGTAGCAAATCTCCTGTGGTATGTACAGAACACAATCTCTTCCAGTGCCTCATTTCATTGTGTCTTTGTCTACTCCTATCCAAACACACAAAAAAGGTCTCAGTTGGAGTCTTTGGCTTTCCCCCAGGGATGGACATATATGCACTTACATTTTACCTCATCCTTTTATTTCACACTGCATTTTGTTTTTCTTTGAATTTTATAGTATTTCTCTTAGTGATTTTCTCAAAGTCTCCTACATTTTTTTTTTTATCTTAAGCTATGTGCTTAGAATGAGTATGTTAGCATATTGATCACTTACTTTTAGCTAAAAGAAAGATCTTACTAGGACAGCTGTACACTGTTATTGGGAATCCACATCAAATGTGGCTTAAAGGAACGCAGCAGACTTGAATCATAAAAAATACATGGACTGCTGGGGTTAGGCTGGATAGATACATTTGATAAAAAAGAAAAATATCTCTTGTGAGTGCCTGGCAGGTGAAGGATGTCACAACTATACCTTTGGTATGTGGATCCTTTAGTTGACATGAATGCCACAGTGTGTCCAAAGTGACATTTACCTGGCCATGGAGCTTGTTATCAGGCTTAGTTTTCATTAGACATTAGCTCTCCTAGCCCTACAGTGTCTTTCTAGTGTATACAGATGATTAAAAACAATTGACTTTGCACTGTAAAGCTTCGTTCCACACTGTCTTCCAAATGGGACTTTAGTTAGTTCTTCTGACAGAGGACAAAATATGTAACATAAGAAATATGAAAAATAAATACATATGGTAGAATTTCTGCCTTACAGTGTGTTCCCAACACATCTTTCTCCTGTTTGGAATAAAAACTGACATGTTGCAGTGCACTTCATCTGACAGCATACTGTAGGTACACTAGGCACAGCAGTGCAGATGGTGGAACAGAGTATAAATTGTGAGAGCTTGTCAGGGATCTTGCCACAGACATCAGTGCAGTTAGTGTGGAAGAATATAATGTGTAAATTTTGTTTTCTGCCAGCTGAGAATGCTCATCCCCACAGTGAAGGTTGTCTTTAATTTGAAACTGCACATTTCCTGCAGGATCTCAATCTGTTTTATAATGTAACATCAATGTGGCTTTTGTTATAGAGCTTAAAGTGAAATACACAATGAAATGAGAGAGACAGGAGGTGGTCTCATATTGGATTTAATCCAGTGATGCTGCTTTCAGGCTAGATACTTCAGTGACCTGACCTGCAAGAACGCTCATTCTATTCTCTCTTTTTAATGATAACATGAAGAGGATGGTTCGTTCTTTCTCCTTCTCCTTTATTATCCCTTGGTGACCTCAGGAAAGCAATCCTTGCTTTCATCTATTGTGGTCTAGATTAGTTGAACTTATCCTGGACTCTATTCTCAGTGCGAATTCAAGATACCTTATGCCAGAGCTTCCTGAAGTGTGGGGCCCTCCCCCTGGGGGGGGCAGAGCCGTATGAAAAGAAAAAAAAAGAAAAGAACGCTTGGACACTGCTAGCATAATGGACAGGTTTTTGACGGGGCTCCCGCACAAACGCAAAGCAGGAGATGAAGCATAGCTGAATGTCTTTCCAAACCAACTTCATTCTAAGTCAAAGACTAGAAAATATAGTGAAGCATATCTTCCCTGTGGCTTCACCTGCACAAGTGCCAAGGTAGGTCTCCCCTGCAGAATTGGTTTTCCCTGCGTCAGGAGCACGCGCTGGGCTGTCCAAATCACGGACAAATAGTATCCCACATTCTTGATTTTTAGTTCACAAACAGTTCTTGTAATAACTAACTACTCCTGACATTTTGGAGATGTTAGCTTTTTATACAGTAAAGTTACAGTGGGATACAAATAATGTCAGGCTGATCCTGCCATAGTTTGTTCCCCCGGTTCAAATCACGGACAAACAGTATCCCAGAGTTGTTTATGTTTTTGAACCCATTTTGCACAGAGAGGCATTTTTTTGAAAAATGTATTGATAGCAATGTTGAATATTATTACACAGGAAAAAAACCCCAACTACACGTAAAACTAGAAAATGAATTTTCTGAAGAAACTGCAGTGTGGATGCTGATAGCTGAATGTTTTGAGCTGAAAAAAATAATAATTGCTGCATGTTAAGTTAAAAATGTTGAATGAGATGAAAAATACAGAAATTTTCACCTGAAAACAACAGTTCAGAGCTATTGAAAGCTGACATTCAAACAGAAGAAGTTAAAAAGTAGGCGAACATGTTTACAATGTAATTTAGAAAAAGCTGAGTAATGACCAGTGTTGGGTAAGTTACTTTAAATTAGTAACTTAGTTACATTACTAGTTACTTCCATCAAAAGTAACTCAGTTACTTCAAGTTACTCGTTACTTTAAAAGTAACTAGTTACTAAGGAAAGTAACTTTGGTTTTACTCAGACTTCTCTTGTTAATGTGTTGCTTCCGTAACTGGATACCCAGCAAGACTGCCAGTCTTCTAGCTTGCTTACTTGCCACAAGTGCACTGTGCCACCTACCAATAGAAAGGAAAAAATAATGTGCATATTTCCACGAGAGAAATCCCACGCCTGGACCATTGTCGACTGCCGCCATGATTCTAGCCTCACGCCACAGCGCCATGTGCGCTTTTACATCCAACACAAAAACTGCAGTCGTGGTGCTTTTGATTGTACTCAGAACTCAGAAATTCTGCCTTCTGAATAGGAAGATGTAGGTAACACCAGACTGCAGATGAGCTGCATACATGGCTGGACTGGGATAAAAAGTCGGCCCGGGCATTTTCACTACAGACCGGCCCGCCATTATACATCCATCCATTCACTTCCGCTTATCCTTTTCAGGGTCGCGGGGGGCGCTGGAGCCTATCCCAGCTATCATAGGGCGAGAGGCAGGGTACACCCTAGACAGGTCGCCAATCTGTCGCAGGGCCAACACACAGAGACAGACAAGCATTGACTCACTCACATTCACTCACACCTAGTGGCAATTTGGACTATCCAATTAACCTATCCCCACAAGCTGCATGTCTTTGGACGGTGGGAGGAAGCCGGAGTACCGGAGAGAACCCACGCAGACACGGGAGAACATGCAACACTCCACACAGAAAGACCCCGCCTGATGGTGGAATTGAACTCAGGACCTTCTTGCTGTGAGGCAACAGTGCTAACCACCGTGCCACCGTGCTGCCCGCCATTATACAAAAAAATCATAAAGCCTCTGAATGAAAACAAACGCTGTTGTGACAGTGATGTACACTGTCTTGATGGTATATATGTATCAATTATCAATTGTTTGTTGTAAGACTCAGATAATTCTTTAATAAAAGCTAGACATTTTAAATGAGAATAAGAATGAAAAGTATTTCTTTGTGCCCCCCTTTCTCTGTTAATGCCCTACCTGCCCTCCTGGCATGACTTTGCTAGATCCGCCCCTGCACAGTTACCAGCTGTCAGCTACTTAGAAAAGGATCCTGGTGTTATTTGTCTCTCAGAAACAGTTCATAACTTCAACTCATTCATGTGACCTAAAAAGTAAACCTGTTTCTCCATCAGCTGTTCAGCTCTGATGATTCAGTAAGGACATCTCCTGGTTTCATCTTCATGTTTCCCTCTCACCACATATCCAAACCGATATCATGACCAGCAGCTTTACAGCTGTGGCTCCAGCAAACATCAGCTGATACTAGAAATTAATATTAAATAAATTCTAACAACAGCTGATCAAGCTTAAACGTGCTGCTCTTGTTTAATGCGACATTCGCTGGTTGAAAAACTGCATCTAAATCCAAGACCCTAACTCCCATTAAAACAGCTTTTGAACTGTGAGGATCCCAAGGAATTGTTCTACACAACAGTGTCTCTTTTATCCTTGTGTTGTCAAAAATGTGATGACAGAAGCAATTTAAAAAGTGGGGTCTTTACTGACTAAAAATACAGTGTATTTCTATGGGTCAGTTAGAAGGTTACCCCTCTACTTTGAGCCACACAATTCAAAAAGTTTAAATCTCTGAGCTTTGAAAAACACAATGTTGGAAAGAGAAAAGCGATGGCTACATTTTGATGGTAAAATGATGGCTGTAGAGCAAACACTGTGGATACAGCAGCAGTTTAAAGAGAAGATTTTAAGATAAAAATTTGCCCTGCTCCCACTCTGGCAGTTGAGCTGTCTCACTCTAACCTCCAACATTCCGTCCCATACAAACCCATTATAAATTCTGAAACGGATGAAAAAAAGCATGAAACTTAAACTGGAAATGAAGAATAAGTATAATAGAAATTGAAAAGATAAACATAACATTTTTCTTGTAAAACAAAGGGGGGCCTAGCAAAAAAAGTTTGGGAACCACTGCCTTATGCAATTAGCGCAAGATGCTGCCACTATACGTTTAAATGAAAGCATCAGGATCATATCGTTCCCATATAAAGGAGCTCCCGGTATGCTCTGAAGTCCAGCGTTAAATTTTACTTCTTGTTCAGTTGTTTTCTTTGCCTGATTTACAATTTTCCTGTATTAGATAGAAAACGAATAGTTATGTCTATAACTTCTGTTCCCTGAAGGAGAGGAACGAGGTACAACACATAAGTATGGGATATCACGCCCTTGCGTGTCCTGGCTGAAGAAACCTTTATTCACGCCTTTAAGGCAGATGACGTGTGATGACACGCGCACGGCCCCGCCTGCACATATAGCCGCTGTCATCACAGTCATCCCTCAGTTCGATAGCCGCTCTTCACCGAGCCAAACTGCTCAGTGGGGCCACCTTGTGTTGTACCTCGTTCCTCTCCTTCAGGGAACAGAAGTTATAGACATAACTATTCGTTCCCTTTCAGTCGATTCACTCGGCACAACACATAAGTATGGGACATATATACACGCCCCGCAGAGCAGCCACTGAACCGTAATCGGGCCACCACTTCCTTAGTGAGTGGTAGACCCAGCAGAAAGGACAGTATGAGCCACCGAAGGGGCTGTAACGTCCAACTGATAAAACTGCACAAAAGTGTGCGGTGATGCCCAACTAGCTGCCGCGACAAATATCAGCTACAGGCACCCCTTTAAAAGAGCCCATGAGGTTGCCATCCCCTGGTGGAATGAGCTCTCACCCCATGGGGCAAAGCAAGACCTCTGGTGCCGTATGCCAGTGAGATAGCTTCTATAATCCAGTGGGACAGCCTCTGTTTGGACAGAGATCTACCTCTATTTGGATTGGCGAAGCAGACAAACAGCTGGTCACATAAACGCACATTCTGAGTGCGCTCAATGTAGGTGCGTAGCACACGCACTGGACAAAGAGAATGCATCCTCCTCTGCTCCTCAGATGCAAAAGGAGGGGAGCAAAAGCTCAGCAACTCAAACTCCAATGAGCTATAAGATGCAGGCATGATCTTGGGAAAATAGGCAGCATTTGGATGCAATACAACCTTGTGGCCATCAGGGGAAAACTGTGTGCAGGCGGGATGCACGGACAGCGCATGAAGGTCACCCACTCGGGATTAGCGAGCTCTTTTGAAAGTTCACAGAGAACCCCAGCGTCTGAATGTGTGACAGAACCAGTGACAGCTGTGTCTCCGCCTGCTCTCTGGAGCAAGCTACGAGAGCCCAGTCGTCTAGGTAGGCTAAGATGCGGATGCCTCTCTCTCTGAGGGGCGCTAGCGCTGCTTCAGCACATTTCGTAAAGGTGCGAGGAGCGAGCGACAGCCCGAACGGCAGCACTAGGTATTCGTAGGCTACGCCCTCAAATGCAAACCTCAGAAACTGCCTGTGTTTCGGGTGTATAGCCACATGAAAATAAGCATCTGTTAGATCGATTGTCGCAAACCAATCTCCCGGGCCGACTGCATTCAAGAGCTGTCTGAGTGTTAGCATCTTGAGCCTGTACGTATGTAGATACGTGTTCAAGACTCACAGGTCAAGGATGGGACGAAGCCCTCCCCCTCTTTTCGGAACAACAAAATAGCGGCTGTACCAACCTTTGTCTGTCTCCGAAGCGGGGACCACTCGTATTGCTCTTTTCTGCAATAGCGCCTTTACTTCCTCTCTGAGTATCATGGCCGCCTCGGTGTGGACAGTCGTGTTTACAACTCCTTGGAAACGAGACGGCTTGACCCGGAACTGCAACCTGAGGGAAGTGAGCAGCCAGCCAGCTGACCTGCAGCACCATCGGCGGGGCGTTCTCGCCCCCCCAGTGTGTCTGCAGGGGACTGCATCACCTGCCTGACCTGGCTCATTCTGCCCGCAGGCTGAGCATTTGTGATTGTTTGAGAATAAACAACACTCTTTATTGATTGTAACATGGGAACATGTACATTCATACATTTTGTTGGAGGCACCTTTTCTGGGGCACAACAATGAAAAACAGCGGGAACACTTGATGTGGTCACCTGAACATTTAACACACCTGAACAGGGAGTTACCTGAGGCATTTTGTGTGCAGGGGTTTTGTCCTTGGGAGACTGTGTTAGGAAAGTGCAGCGCCTTCTGGGGCTGACAACCTGAACAGAACTTAAGCGGCACCTCTTGGGCGGCAACAGAGGGGTAAAAGCAGCGCCTCCCTGTTGCTGGACTCCTTCTCCACTGAAACCACAGCTAGGAGGGCTGAGGCTTCTTCCTCCTGGGCGTTGGGTCCCGCCTGGGCCCGAGAGTGGCCTCTGCTCCAGGCCGACTGGCGTGGAGCTCGGGCCGAGGATGTGCTGTCGCTGGCGGCACACCCACTTCAGCAGTGGGCGCCGGTCTCTTGCCAGTCGGCAGAGGAACGGCAGGCCTGTGAGAGCTAGCTGCGGGCTTGGGCCGCTGACGCCTGGGGATGATGTTGCGCAGAGCTTCCGTCTGCTTCTTCCTCAGATCGAATCTAGCCTGAATGGCTTCAAGTGAATGTCCGAATAACCCAGCCCATGATGCTGTTAGCTCGCAGAGAAAGTCTGGGAACATGGAAGGCAGTTTTTGGCCGTTGCGGGCTCGTGGGAGGAAAAACCCGCGAACGCGACGGCTTCTGAGCTGGCGGAGGAGAGGGCCAGTCCACCTGCAGCTTCTCAGCAGCGCGGCGAAATAGGGAAAAAAGAGAGGTGTCATTGTGGCTAACCGGCGCAGCAGCGGCGGCACATTGGGCCTACAATGAGCTCTCCTGCTCATCCTCGGACAAACCATGGATGTCCAGGCCGATGTCCAGCACGTCATCGTCTTCCTGGGAGCGCTGGCGGGCTTCAACCCAGGCTGAAGCCCGCCAGCGCTCCCGCATGGTTCCGGCTCGTCATCGGCTAACCCGTCAACATATTCCATGTAGTCAGCCCAGCTAATTGCGGGGACATTGACCGGAAAATCCTCGTCTTCGGACTCGGAAAGGAGAGGGTCATGCCGTGCGACAGCCGAGCGTCCCAGCACTTTTTCAACAAACATCACCCGTCTTTCCAGGGTCGAGCACCGGAGCTGGCGGCAAACGCACAGGCTGGGCTCCGCCAACGCCTCCCAGCGTGGGACGGTCCCCAGGCAGACAGGGCAGGCATCGTGCTGGTCGCTGTCGTGCAAACAGAAACCACATCCCTGAGGACAGGGGTGAACAGAAGATTTCTGCTTTGCTCGCTTCGGTTTGGAGTCCATTCCAAAATGCAAAGCGAAACGCTGCACAGGAAATTAGCGCTCCGCGGGCAGCCTACACACCAACTGGGCGGTGGAGGCTAACACCAACAGGGGCAGTTAAGCTAAGTTCAAGTCGGCAGACAACGGAGCTAACTAGCAGCAGCTGGCTAGCCCAACTCAGCAGAGGTGTTCTCAGCGAGGTGAAGAGCGTAAGAACTGAGGGATGACTGTGATGACAGTGGCTATATGTGCAGGCGGGGCCGTGCGCGTGTCATCACACATCATCTGCCTTAAAGGCGTGAATAAAGGTTTCTTCAGCCAGGACACGCGAGGGCGTGATATCCCATACTTATGTGTTGTACCGAGTGAATCGACTGAAAGGGAACACATTTATATTAAAGGTTCCTGCAAAACATTTTTCAGCTGTTTAGTCCTTAAAAAAAAAATCTCATGCCAACTGAGGTATGTCATGGTAAAATGAGAGAGCTGAACCTTAGTGAAGGCGAACGCTGCAATCAGTTGATTTCTTCATGTTTGATAACCGAGGGTGGGAAGTATCTACTTCTTAACTTCTAGCCCCCAGTAAGCTCTGTGGAATTGTTGAGCACTTACTTTCTCATCTGGTGTCCCAGGAGCAGTGAGCACAGCTTGATAATGCAGGAGGATGCTGCTCAAACTCCACAGCATGTATCTGCAACACGATCACAAACTGTAAAGTGTGATTTCATTAAAAAAAGAAAAAAAGGGGGAAAAAAAGCAAACCTCCCATAGTTTACATCACAAGGGTGTCTTAGGTGTAGCCGTGCATGCATGACTCTCCCAGCAGCATTACTGAAGCATCAACTGCCAAATGCCAGAATATGTGTTAGACATTTCTTTTTATCTAACTGGAACAACCCCCCCCCCCCAGCCTGAAATACAGCTAAACTTGGCAGAGAGCGGGATGCAAAAAACTGCAACACTGCAAGCAGTCATTGCAATCATTATAGCTGAAATTATATTAATTTTAATACTAAACTGATCAGGTTTTAAATCACTGATGACTGTGATGACAAAAGGAAAATAAACAAACACTTGGTAGCATGTCTATACTAGGAACACACAAAAGCCATTGCTTGTTAATTGTGAAACCACACAATGAAAAGATTTTTTATTTGCTTTAGGTATTCTGCTTTTTCATAATTAGACATTCAAGTAATGCCATTTGGAACTTGAGTGTCAAGTACCTTGGATACAGTATCTCACTTAATAATTTCCTATTTTATTTTGTAGTCTTTGGTACTTCGTGTCTTGTCTGTACTGTTACTGTATATCTGTCATTTTCCGTGATTATGTTCAGCTGTGTCCTGTTACCGACCCGCGTCCTATTCCCTTGATTAACCCTCAGTGTGCATGTCTGTGTGAGACAGCGAGTATTTTCTTTGTCATTCTTTTGTATTCACAGCCTTTCTCTTCTTGGATGTTTATTTATTGTATCCACATTATGTGCCTGTAGCTTTCTGTTCTTCATCAGGTGGCATTGGGGTCTTAACCCTCACAATTCATGATAATTGATATAAAGTGCTTAAAATTTGATGGTTTAGCCTACTAAAGAAGGTTAACTCACACATGAACCTTATTTAGTATGCTAAAATATTACATGTGCATTATGGCTTTGTTAATGGCTCAATCCTGGGTGCTGATATGATCATAGTCTTTGCTCATCACATCCCAGCACTTAATAAATGCTTTGCTAATTCCTTATGAATCCAAGTAAGCCACAGGCCACAGGGCACACCTGTTATTTAAAGCAGCCATGCCTCTATCTTTAAACCTTAACAAAATCCAAATGGGTAAGCTATAAAATAAATCCCTCTCTGTACAGAGATCATGAAGGAAGAAATGAGCTATAAAGACCAAAAACCATTATTTGTTGTTTTGCTGCCAGTTTTTTTTTTACTGGATATTTTCACAAGAATTGATAAATATCAGTGAAAAGAAGTTAATTCCACCTTTAAATGAGATGTCGACAGTATGTCTTAGTTTAGCTACACAATAGAAGAAGAAGAAGAAAAAACAGAAACTTCCATAGCAGATGGTGGAAAAACCAAGAACTCTTCTGTCATTAAATTGTTTATCTATTACTCAATTACTTTGGTATAGCATGACTGAGTTTCACGAGTTTCATTTTGCATTATAATAGGCTTTTATGAGTTAGTTTATTACATGTGCTTCATGCTTTTTTTTCTAATGAAGCAAGAAATGCAGAAAACATTTCTTGCTTTTTAAGTTGTACTGCACTTGCATGCTTTTTAAAAAAAAAAAAAATTAAAGGCAGTTCATTTAACTTTAGATATTCATGTTTAAATGCTTAAAGAGTTTCATATAATCTCTGGATCCTTCCATGTTTAAAGAACTGCAGGTCTGCTAATGTAAGAAATGTAAAATCAAAAAGGTTAAATCAGGGAAATAATATTATTTCGTTGACTTAAAGGCATTTTACTTGGTTAACCAATTACTTCAGCACCACATAATCATATGTTGAGCTGCAAAGTTGGGGATTAGCCTTGGCCCATTTTTGCCTTTCTCACAGTACACAGAAGCTTTTCTACTTCCTCATGTGTCTTCCTTTCCCCTCTTCATCCTGTTTCTTTTTGGCTCTTTATTACAGTACCACAGCCCTCAGTGATCTCACAGGAGCCCAACACACACATGATAATTTAATCGTGCACTGGTGCGGCTTTAATACTAAGCTTTGATGGGAAGCTCTGTACAGCAGTAAAGCACAAGGTATTTTAGTGTGTGTATGTGTGCTGTTCTTAGCATTTTTGTACACTTTTACAATTTTCTACACCGTTATCATTTCAGTATTTTAGCATTTATACAACCCAGTGTCTTTTTACCTTTAAAATATACTAAAAAGTACTGCGTTAAACTGGTTCATACGACTATAAAATACAAGGCTTATAAAGAACAAGAAAGTTTATAATGGAGAGGTGAGGTTTTCTTTTTCACTGCCTGTAAAGCTCTCACTCATCATAGTACTGTGTCCACACGGGTTCATTGGTCTGTCCTGTTCACTCTGGGACTTATTCATTGGTGCACTCTAATCTGCAGTGGCAGTCTGGGTCTGTTTCCTTGTTATTTGTGCTCTTGCAGCACCAGAGCACTCAGTGAAATCACTTCCCATAGCTACAGTAATTGTTTTTGCTATCAGCACCTACCATCCAAACTGAATTAGGGAAAGCTTCTGTGTAGTCTGCTCCCTCTCTTTTTTTCTGACAGCTGATGTGACAGCAGTTCTTTGTGATGCCTTTCTTCCATTATTACAATAGCGGTATGATGGATATTCTCATGTTGTGTTCAGGGCTATGATGCATATACTCACCAACACCTTAACAAAGAGGTTGTTAGTGAGTGCAAATAGGTTGGAAGCTCATATGATGCATTATGTAGCAAGTTGTACAGGTAATCCTCTTAATATTGTTAGTTACACCTCTGATTTTCGCTATATGATAGGTGAAAATATCCAAAGAAGACAACTGCAGACATACTGCATACTGTACAGCTCTCATGGACAAATACAGGACAGGGCCTGGAACCAACTTTTTGTCATCCTTCAAAATAAATGGCAGCAATATTTAATGAACCTCAAGGGGAATGACTGTAACGAATCTGTCCTGCTTTTGAATTCAAACAGAGGACACTCACCCTATTTTAATTTGATGCTCTTTCTATGATGAACTGCAACATATCACCACAGTCTCCAGCAAGTCAGCTGGTGGTGCAGCAGGGAACATGATGGTGATATAGTGAAAAGGAATAAATGGAGATGAAAGATGAAATAATAATTTATACCTGCTTCTAGTGAAAAAACAACAACAAACATTTAATGTGAATTTAAACAATACTGTATTCATGATATGTCATCATTAGAATTAAAAACTGTTCATGCGTCTTAGTTTACCTTAAAGGGCAGCAGATTTTGCACACAGTATGCTAGTATTCTGCACATTTTTATTCATTGGCCCTTTAAGGTTTTATGACAGAACAGCTTGATGCCACGCTTGCAATATCACAACAGAACTGTACGTGAACAACATCTATAAGAAGCAGCTGGTTTCAGTGGTCGAAAGAGTGCTACTAGTGCTACTCTCCTGCTACAAACTTCTTCCCTGAAATATTTTTTTTCATGTCACTCTTTACTGCAACTGTATTAAGTTTTAATTAGCTGTAGTGTTGAAAATGTTATCAGTGCTTACTGGTATTTAATAAATCAATTCATTCAATATATTTATCAAATAATAAGCAAATACTGATGAATGTAAAACTGCCTGCCTCGAAACTCTGGGGAGACATAAAGTAAGATGTTTCATCCAGGACAGAGCAGCAGTATATATATTACAACTGGCAGGTTTAGACAAATTTAAAAGATAAAGCATTTTTATGGACTACATAGAGAAATATATATATTTTACAAACAAGGAGCCATGCTCTCAAGTCTAGCCATTCATGATTCTATTCAATTGTTCAATATGTTGCAATTAATTCACTGTATTAATACAAGGGGACACACTGCTGTTACATACTAATCACAATCGGCTATCCCAGTGTTGCTGTAATAATGTTGGTTCAGGATCAATAATGCTGCTGACCAATGATGTTATCTGAGCTTTCAGTTAGTATTAGCATTAGCCAAGAAGTTAGCTGATATTTGGAATAACTGTCACTAGCAAACCAATATGAGTAACCTAAATTTGGCTAATAAGAAAGCTAATATATTTATTATATTGTATAAACTAATTAAGAAAACACTTAAAATACTTACTACTTGTTCCTGAACACAGTTCTATACAATGGGGGTTGATCCATGAACATTAGTATGGGGGTGTCCAAATTCATGGGCTGCATCCTCCTGAGGACGGATTTGTAGGCCGATTACATCACCGCAACGCGACGAAGGATGGCCAAATTCGTAGACTCCTCCGAATGCAGCCGTAAAATGTGTCTTCCTATTCCCCGAATTTGAAGGATGGGTCGGGTGTAGCCTTCGTGGCCCACCTTATCCCAGAATTCCAGCCAATTCCAGTCTTCAACAATGGCCGCCGCTACTAAGTTTTTAATATTACTCTTATTACTCTTACTGGGTCACAAAATAAACTTTTAACATATTTTCAGGCGAGAATGTAGCTGTGTAAACTTCAAATATCTGCTCAGTTTATCAAGATATCACATATTTGCAAAAGTGCTCCGACGTTTTCGGAGACGTCTGTTATCCACCAGCTCAACAGCTAGCTGGTGGCTCGAGGGTGCCGCAGAGAACGGCAAACTCCCGGCAAATCATTTTCAGATCACCACGGTCTTTCGCTACTCAGGTTAAATCACTTAGATAAGCTAAAAATTTTATTGTTTGGCTTTTTCAGTGTCTTATTTGTTCGTGACTAAATTGGTTTGGCTGAGATTAAAGTTATTAGATCAGATTAGATAAAATAAAACTTTATTAATACCCTGGGTAGTTTTCACACAGCTGAATAAACGTCAAACAGACAACTGATTAAACAGATGTGTGAGATGGTCGAGAATTTACACCAGTGTCCAGTTATAGTTTAGATAGCAAGGAGCAGACAGCTGAGTTTATAAAACTCCACCGAGACAGCGGTGACGCAAATCTGAAGGCTAGACTGTCCAATTTCACAACCGTTTACTTCTGGCCTACCCGACCTTCTGAGGACCCGGCCCACGTAGACCGCGAAGGCTGGGTCCTCAGGAGGATGCAGCCCATGAATTTGGACATAACGTTTGTTAAGGCAGGAATAACACCCATATGTACGGTGGCCCTGAGAGGCCAAACGGACTGCAACTTAAGAAACACCAGCAATAAGAAAAACGCCGCAAAAGCACACAAAACAAAACGGAAATAGGAAAAACGAAAACAAAAAGAAGTGGAGGATCTATCTGTTTTGTGAGGAAAGAAAAGATGAGAGGTAAGTGTGTTAGCCTAACTATTAGCCTAAAAATCCGTCATCAGTATTATATGAATCATGATAACACACCTACCATTTTTTCGGTTCTGGCAACTGGTCCGTCGGGTTATTGTCTCCCCAGAAACACTTCCCTTGTGTTTTTTCCTATTTCTGTTGTTGTTTTTCCTATTTTTGTTGTGTTTTGTGTGCTTTTGCAGCGTTTTTCTTTTTGCTGGTGTTTTCTTAAGGTGCAGTCCGTTTGGCCTCTCAGGGCCACCGTAAATATGACATGTTGCATGTTTGGAGCTGGAAATATGAGTCTGTTTATTTCAATTTCTAGACTCAACACTTAATAACTAATAACTAATTCTTTAATCATTGAATGCTATAACACCAAAGATAACAGTTCAAGGACACACGTTCCACAAGACATGAGTGAACATGCAGCAAAGTAAATGATTATCTGCAATAACTGCAGAGACTTTACCAAAACGTTTGCCAAGTTGTAAGATTTGCCTCGAAATGTTTTGGTCAATATGCTTAGTGATAAAAAAGTAATTTTAGCTATTTCAGTCATTTCATTCATTTTCAAGCAAAGATATGAAACGCCTGCTAATCCAAACTTCTGCTTTCTACTGTCTCACATCGCTGCAAACTATTTCTATTTTGTTAAGCAGAGAAAAGCTTTGGAGGACAGCACATGGGTTGGACAAACTCTTTCACCTCTTTGTATTTTTATTGAGCAAGAAGAAATCCCCACACTGAAAAATGCTATGCAGAATAATAGATAATAGAAATGAATTGCTGCTGACCTGGTTGCTTTGCTCGCTTACCCCTTACCACAGTAAACATCCATCTCCTGCAACACATTGCTTATTGAAGTAATGAGCACAGTACAAGAGAGAAAAGAAAATGGATGGTTGTATATTTTTTTGCCTTTCATTCTCTTACAGCAGTGTCCAGAGTCAGATTCACAAAAACACACATCCATTGTTCAAAGCTGCTACTTCTTGGCACAGTTAAGTATGACTAATTTGCCATGAACACTATGTAAATGAATACTTTTTTTAGTCTGAAAAATATATAGGAATCCCTTTAAACTATTTAGCTCACTCGAGCAGAGAATTTGCCCCCCGCAGAGAATGCGTCAGAGTTACAGCAGAGCTCAACTGCAAAGGATTCTCGGTCTAATGGGGGTCAGTACACCAGTTAACTTGTAGGTTATACGCTCAAATGACTGATAATGTTTTCAGTGTATATTCCCAGTATAGTCACCAAAAACTCCCTTCTCATGCCTCACTTCTCAACCTTGTTAGGGAACACCAATCATGAGACACATGTTCCTCTGTTTTTGGTCCCATGGTGCAGCTAATCAGCAGGAGGCACTTACTGTTACCATGGAAAACAAGGCTTTAGCATTGATAGACATGCTAGCTTAGGTTGGCCTCAAACTGACCTGACACGACAAACAAGTTTTAATGCCTAAAGAAACATCAAAGTGAAATTAGTCCCATTTCATATCTCATGAACTTTTATTATATCTTTCTGTCGTTTGCATCTATGACACCTAATCTGTGCTTCAGACCATCAGGCTCATGACACGGCTCCTCAGATAAGGCAATAACTCCAGCTAGGAGTTATTAGACAGGTCCTGATTAGACAGGTCCGTGTTTAACAGTGTTGTTACATAAGACTGTCGTAAATTAGATGGTAAGAAAATACATTAGGAATCCCATTTCAGTTTAAGACAGAAAGGGGCGAACAGAAGAGCACCAAATATTAACAACAACTCTAATAACTAAGACTGAACTGGCAATCTGTTGGATTTGGGTGCAAAGTGACCTTGGCTATGTCTGGAGTGCTGATACATGAGGGAGGAATTGACGTAAATGTAAATCATGTACCCCTTTAGCTGATTAGAGTGCCATATGCAGTCTAACAGGACAAAATATGGAGGACCACCCTAGTGCTAGCGTGCAAAAAGCACCAGAGATAATGAAACCGCCCACCACGAGCAGGTCTCCAGAGAGAGTGACAGGTTTATGTGCGGATTCTAAATAGCATGTGTCCTCTGTAAAGACAGAGTGTATAAAGTGCACTCTGAATGACTTGCCCTCATAACAGTCCGATGAACTAAGGCGGCACCTCGTAATATCAAATGGTAGAAAGGTCTGGCTTTTATCACACATGTAAGAGAGTAGACACATCTGGATACTTCATCTATGGATATTCCGCCTATCTCTAAAAACTTCCTCATATACTGTATATAAGGGCCCAAGGGAAATTAGAGTGATGAGAGAAGCTGTGGTGTGGCTTTTTGCAACGTAAGCTGGGAGATATGCACGTGTTGCATCAGGTAATCTGAGGTGAGGGCGGGCTCTTGTGAATCTGACTAGTGATGGAGTTGTTTCCTCTTGCTCTTAATTATGGAGCGTATTTGTGTGATTGGTAATGAGGCTGAATTTTTAGTTCTTCTTTTTTTGCAGTCATGATCAATTGTGGGGATAAAATGCTAATACATGTAATGTTGGTGCTGCAAGCTTTTTGTGTTTCTATCTAAAGTGCTGGAGTTGGAATGAGAGAGCGAGTCCATAAATGCCCAGCCACCGTGACTCCTTTTCTGCTACTGTGGATTTCTTTAAAATCTTTAAAATCATATTTATTTCCCTTGAAGCAAAGTGAGCAAAATTGTGACTCACAACTGATATTAAAATCAGAGGTTTAATTTTCTGCCGTTTTAACATTTTATCAACACATCGAATAAATTTCTAGTGAAGATTATATAAACCTCCTGCAGAACCAGACTCAGGGAGAGGCAGCCATCTGCCACGATCGGTTGGGGGTGAGGGGAAAATTATTTGTTGTATTCTATTTTTGTGGATTTGAATAAAAGAAATATGTGGTATATAAAATTACATATACACTTTGCTGTAAAACCTCTCTGCATTTGCTTTATGGTTTAGCAATGGTTTATATAGTCAGGCAAGGGCAAGGACAAAATTCTGGTTTACGTCCCCCTCTTTTTAGATTTTGGGAAAATATTTTGGTTTAGCTTCCCACATAGCAGACACGTCTGGCCCGGATCTGGTGACTTCTGGCATGGTAAGTGGTATGCCATCCAGATATGGGCCAGGCCTGGCGTAGATAGCACTGTTTATGTGATGGCATGCCTCATCTGGCCCGATTGTGGTTTGGTTTATGTGACCCAGGCTCATAGAAAACAGGTCTGGCCCGGTTCCGGCATAAAGCTGGCACTTTTGACTGACTGGAGTCATGGCAGGGTGTACGTCAACCAGATGTGGGCCAGGTCTGGCAATGATGGCACTATTTATGTTCCTATTTTCCTATTTTAGTTAGAAGACCCAAATGCCATGTTACAATACTATACTGCTATGGTAGCCAACGTTTCAAATGCAGGTTTGACAGGTTTGTCAGTGTACACTTTATCCAAAACCTGGTGAGGCTTTACTCAGGTTTACCCCTGGGTGGCTGAAGCTCAGGAGGTAGAGCAAGTCACCACCTGATTGGAAGGTTAGGGGTTCAATCCCTGGCTCCTCCAGTCTGCATGTCAAGAGTGTGAATCTGTATGAATGTAGTTAGGAAGCACTCAGTTTAGAAAATGTGTGTGATTGGGTGACTGTGGCATGTTGTAAAGAGCACTTTGAGTAATCTGGGAGAGTAGAAAAGTGATATATAAGAATCAGTCCGTTCACTGTCTAAACAGTTTCGTCATGTTACTTTTGCACTGTTATGTTCCGGCACATGTTGTTATTACATGGCTTGATTAAAGTACACATTAGGCTGACATCTGGGGCCAGAGCTGAAACTGTTCTGGGCCAGCACAGGGCCAGGAGTGTCTGCAACTGGCCTTGTGCTGGCCTCTGTGTGGGCCACCTCTGGCAAACCAGATCTGGGCCACCAAAGAGCCGTCATTCTTTGCGGTATGTGGGCCATGTGTAAGCACATTGTGTGGGCCAGATCCAGGCCATACCAATTTTGCTATGTGGGTTAATAGGTGCCTTTCATGAGGTTAAACACACATTAAAAGAAAAACGTTCTACAACATTTCCATGATTAGCAAAATTGCATGTCTAGTGATAACGCTGGTCTCATGATGTCAGTCTTATCTTGCACAATCAAAATGATGCTAAAAGAATATCCAGTGTATTACAATGTTTCAGAAAGGGATGTATTGTGAATGAAAACAGGTTGACCAGGCTACAGCAAAATGTACTTAAGCTACTAGTTGACACAATAATGGAGCCTTCCTAAGTCTGTATATAAAAACAAACTAACAAAAAAACAGCAGTCTTTGGTATAAACTCCTATTCAGATCACACAACCTTCATAAAGGTTCACCACGTTATAAATTTGCCCCATACTCTTTGATAAATTGTGCAACTGAATGCAAATCAATATCTAATTTCAATGAATTGTCTTTTATCTGTCGTTGAAGACAGATAAAATGCCTTTAGCGAGGCCTCTGTTCCCTGAGGATGCCTGAGAATGGAATCAACATTTTTTCATTTTTATTTTTTCAAACTTTAAGGTCCTTTCTGCCTTGTCTTACCGAGAAATGTCGAGCCAAGCTAATTTTGTCTTGCTGTAAATAAAAATAAGTAGGTGTTGTTAAATCCTGTGAGTCTCATATCATGAAGGAATCTGGCAAAAAACCATCACACACTGAGAATCAGAGCATGCATGCTGTGGGTTAATAGGTTACCAAAGTGATACACCTGCCTTTGTGTAATCTAATAATAACCCTGTTGCTGCAACACTTCATTAAGTACACTCTTTAATTGCAATGACACTGAAAGCCTGCTTCTAACATCACACAAATAATCTCGGAGTGACACCTTCTAAAAATTATTTTTCATTGTTTTTCCTTCAGCAGCCACACATGTCTTTGGATAAAAATAGCTTGGCTTGCCTTAAAATACAAACAGCATACAAATACACACGCAACAAATGTGCTGATAATGAGCCATTCCCTACTGTGTCTGAACACTGCTTTCTCAGGAAGAGCTCTGTGGGCAAACATTAAACTTGCACGCTGATCATATCCTTTGCTTTCCACAGGCCTGGGAATACTTGATTTAATTGCAAGCCACTCCACTGAAAAAACAAAACCTTTATGTTTGCATGGAAATACTATGTAGAAAATCACTTCCACAATTCCAGTAGCCAACATCAGAGTTGCAGCTGTCATCAAAAGATTATTTTTTGTGATTTCTTCCTGAAATCCTTAATATTTCAAGAAGAAATCATATCTGGAAAATGTCACAAATGTTTTCTACCTCATATGCATATATATATATATATATATATATATATATATATATATATATATATATATATATATATATATATATATATATATATATATATATATATATATATATATATATATATATATGTGTGTGTGTGTGTGTGTGTGTGTGTAAAATCATAGATTTCATAGATTAAAACTAAAGTAAAAAGTCAGTTAACATTACCAGAGGGGGGGAAAAATCAGGATCGTTATCTTTAAATATAACAAAGTTCACATTTATCTCTTTAGCATTCTCTGCAGAGTTAACAGCTGGGGGGAGCAGATGAGTTCATTTGTGTGTAGCAAACAGTGAGAGCTTTAAAAATAATGCACCAATATGAATTCTTATGCTGGTTGTCTGTATGCATGTCATGAAATCCCTGAACTCCTACAGGGGGAAAGAAAGCATACAGGTTACAGACACCATCCAGAGGATCAGAGTGGTATTACAGGAAGGGAGCACAAAATGAGTTGCAGTTGAATTTCTGTCTTTGCTCCCCCCCCTCCTCTCTCTCATTCATATGTGAGAAGTCTCCCTGAATCTCTGCAGTCGTCACCAGATGGTGCTGCAAAGGCAGGTTTGATCCATGTGTTGCTCACCCAGGCAGGAGCGTGAAGGAATGAGGAAGTGCAGGGGCGCTCGCATCAACGTAATCATCATAACTCTGGCGTCTGGCATGCAGACAACTGACTGGTGGCGGCTATAAATCCAGACCAGGAGAAAAGAGGCTATTATATATGCTGTGGAGGAGAGTGATGCGTTGCACTTTGGAAATTAGAGAGGTCCAAGGGGGGCATGACGCTCCTTACTTCCTAATGGAATACCCATGTCATCACCGCAGACGCTTCATAATGTACTTGTCAGCTTGAGCATCAAATGAATGGGGTGTTGTTGTGCAGTGCACCACATCTAAGATGGAAAATGTGCCTGTGCTTTAAAGGATCGGCTTTTATTTACAAATGTGGTGAAAATTGAATTAATCCAAGGCATCTCCATAGTTGTTTTTTTTTTGTTGAAAGAGCCATAGGAAGCAGAAAACAAACTTACAGGACAAAGAGGCTTTTTTGTGCTAAATGTAAACATGAAAGCACCGCCTGGATGTTGCTGGTGCCATAATATGGTTCAAGGGTAGCATTACATATTGAATTTATTTATATGAAATGTACTCCCTTTGCATATCAGAGTTAGCCGTCTGGTATATAACACAATAAACTGTGGATTTCTGGTTTCAACAAATCTCATCGTTTGCTGTTTGCTTTCATCCACCAGAAAAGTTGGAGGGTCACTGTGCATGGTAAATACTGTCATGATATGATGAGATGCCAGTTAGCAGCGTAGCTCAGGACATTTTCTAGAAGCCCAGAGGTTGGAACAAGGATGGGCGGCAGGCAGGAAAACAGGAGCAGCAGATGGAGTCTCCCATTAGCAGTTGTCCTGTTAGCCACGGCCAGCTGCCACTCTCTGGGTCTCTCTCTGGGCCTGTCCTCTCCCCTGAGTCAACAAAGTAAAACCTACTTTCATTTCAGGTTTGTTGCTTTTCATAGGTTACTAGTTACACAAAATTTGCACATACAAAACTGCAATGCATGGACTGGATGAAAGAATTATGATGTCAATTTTACAGTCATGTACCAGGCTTTCACATCCTTGAAAAGAGTAGCTTAAGAAAAAACGAATGCATGACACAAAGATTACACGGAGTGAGCAAAAGGCAAAGTCCAAGAATAAAATAAAGCAAACATGTGGAAGAATTCACACTAAATGTGGCAAATGCCTTTTTTTTTATTTGAACCCAGGAACCTTTTCACCATCACTCACTTGTTCTTTTTAACTCATTCTTGTTTTTTTCTTTGCGCGTTGCATTATGGGAGCATAGACTCAACAGTGCACTCAGAAATCAGCCATATTGAATATGCATGGGGTCTTTAATGTAGCACATTTCTACTCAGAAGCCGTCAGGTTTGTGGTATGAAATCACAATGAAATCACACACCACAAACACAAAGAATGCCACATCTAATACAGACACACAAATGCAGACAAGCTGTACAGAATGAGAATAAGAGCAAATTGTTGCTTTCTTGATGTCATTTGGGAATGATGGGAATTTCTTGCTCAGACAAGCTGGCTATATCTTTCACTGACTCCACTCCACTGTTTAAAGCATGGTCGTGTGGTGGCTTCACACCGTTTTCATTCACCAGTCAAAGATGTACACAGATAACAGAAACACTCATGCCCTTTTATACACAAACGTCCCACTTTTTTTCCCCACAACCTTTCTTCTTCACTACTCTTGTCTTCTTTTTCTTCTTTTTTTTAATAGCTCTTTGTTCTCTGCCCATGTCTATTTTTATCTCAGCGTTCACGGGAGGAGTCAGAGAAATGACGAGGCTTGGGAGACTTGCTCATCTCCATGGCAACTATATTGCAAGCTTTTATTGTCTAATATAGTCTTTTCTCTTTTTTCCCCCCACGTTGTATACATTTGTAGCGCTTATCTTATTATCAGATTTGTTCAGGTCTGTATTTCGGCGCGCTCCCTCACCGGAAGATCTGTGGAGGTCCTTTTTTTTTAATTATTATTTTTTTCTATGCATGCTTCCTCCCTTGGATCCTCCATGCTGTCCACCTCTCACCAGCCCCTTCCCCCCAGGAGCGGATTGAGCTGTCTTTTGCTCTCTGAACCAATGGGCGTGCTGTTGTGAAGTAATTCTGCACTAACCCATGCCTCACTCATGAGACACACTTTGGATGCCATTTGTCTTGCTACCACTGTGCGGCCTGCTTTCATGAGACTGAAAATCTCTGTGGGTTTTGTTCAGTTCATGGGGGTTTTCCCATACCCCCCTGCCCCACCCCTCCAAACTCCAGCCCCCCACCCTTTTACTGGATCCTGCTGAGAAATGCAGATTCACTGACACATTCCCCGGCCAATAAGTGCGGCCTGACACCGTCTTTTGAAACACTCGCCACCTTGTTTATGATTTGACCAATTGCAAACATCTATCACTGTGAAGTCCACAATGCTTTTTAACATAGTAAATGTACCTGGGGGTATGATGATGGACCTTCTAGTAATTTAAGCAGTACAAAAATATATCTACGTTTTTTTCACTATGGATTTTCCCCTTATTAGTCACCTCTTCAAAAAACTATTTTCAGCTGTTGTAACATCCTGTCTCTTTAAAAAAAACAGGACATGCATTCAGTTCCACATGTGGGATTCCTTCTTGTCACGTGGCTAGGCAGTGCAGACATATGCTATCAGCAGAAGCTTGTGTGTTCATGGCATTAGGTGCACAAACACACATAAGGGAGAGAAGTGGAGATAGTCATATCAGCTATAATGGTACAAACATGAATGGGGGTGGGAGCTTCTGATGGAGGCGCTCAAACATGAGAAGGAGACAGAAATATACCTTGGAGGCGAACAGAGGACTGATGCAACCCCCTCACATTTAACACAACCTGCGCCACCATTAAAGCATTAAGAATATGCTAGCAGCACCCAGACTAACAATGCCAGGTGAGATAATGAAGTTAATTATGTGTTTCCTTTCGTGCCAGTCCACAAGTGCCAGCAGATGCCAGCCCCGAGGATCTAAGTGCTCACCCATGGTCCTCCAGATTGCCCTCTGAAAGAAACCCTTTCACTGGTCCGCCTGTTCCCTATAGCAACAGTCAGCCCCCTCTGCGTCACCTGCCAGCCAGGGAGCAGGTGGGCCCAGCGGGGCCAGGTTGAGACTTCACCTGTCACACTTCCAGAGCTGTCCCACACATGCCAACACAAACATGAACGGAGGCACAAATAGTCCAAACCTGCAATATTTCAAGCAGATTTTATTATGCAAAACACACAGAAACAGCTGAGCACACACCAACACATGTAAACACACACTGGCATATATAAATAGACGTATTTACATGTGTTTAGAGCACATATAGTTGTCTTTAAAGGTGTTTTTTTTCCAGAGCCTGTGTCTGAATGAATCTGTGACAGTGCATCTTAAGGCCGGCCAAGCTGAGTCTATTTGGATTTCACAGCTAATTTAATTTGTCAGAATACTTTTGTTTTTTTGCAGCAACATATGTTCTTCTGCTCCATTTTTCACCCAAACAAGGGCTGTTTATTTGTCCTGTTTCTTCTGCTTTAAAAAAATGTGGTGGAAAGAAACTACTGTAAGTACAAGTTTATTATGCAAGCATCATTAGATGTGCCTGCTTTAGTATAGTATGGCAGAGCAGCAGTTCCCCCTGCCTTTAGGACCATATATGTTTTAAATGCAAAATTTGTCCGAACAACTTCATAACATGCATTTGCAAGGACTTGTGTTCATTTAGCATGTGACATGGATTCCAGTTTTTGTGCTGCCTAGAACAGTGTTAAAGTTTAGCTAGCAATGAGCCACCAAGACCAAGACTCTTGTAGCCATTAATCAAATCCAGCTAATGTTCCCCTTTAGTCTGGTGGCTAAATATTTAGTACAGGTGTATTCCCATGACTCTGCTGTACAAACACAAGTGGAATTCTGGGAATTCTGGCATTAATTTAATAGCTTTTACAGCACCTTAAGGTAGTAATCAGTCAGAGTGCTCTTCATGAACAATAGAAGACGTGAGCTATAGGGGTATGACTGGGTTGGACGAAGGCTGTGTGTCACCCTTGATGTGAAGGAAGTGACAGTCAGGCAATCCACAACAGTGTCTGAGGTCAGAGCCCCCCACCCTCAAATACAGCACGATCAATACCAGCGATGAGATATGGTGTGACGAGTGGTCTATCAATACTGCAGGGCAGAAGGAGGTACATTCATCAATCAATCTTGTCTTTCGAGTTCTGATTGCACAAGAGCACATTTAGCAGCAGAACAGAAAAGGGATGTCAGCAGTTTACTTGTTTTTGCTTTTTTTTGGTCAAACAGAAACAGTCCTTCGAAGCAGAAATTATGATAAAATGTTCTGATATTACATAATTTATTACCTTCTATATTGTACATCTCAGGTATCTTTTGTTTTAAGTAATATGCTATATAATTTTTCATCTGCTTATATAGTATTCTAGGAATGAAAGAAGAATTGCTGAATGGAGAATTTAAAAACATTACATTGTTAGATTTTAATACATCTTGACAAAAAATGATGGAAAACTCCAGGTCCAGAGAACAGCACTTGATATTTTAATATGGACAATGTAAGTTAAATCCAAGTGCCATTAAAATTATATGTTTTTTTTCATCCTTCTTTTTCAGTCCCTGGCTGGGCTTTCTTATCCTTCACTGCTAATGGCATGATAAATATGCAGGGAGACAGTTGCACGCCGCTTCTGGGTTGATAGTGTGGGACGAATGATGCAGTGGCTTCCGAGAGAAACCTATAGCTTTTCCTGGATCAACCACAGGATTTCAGAGGTTAGTTATTGGAATTTCAGTGTAGCCATCCATCTGACTTCCTCTTCACTCTTAAGGCTGTTTATCATTTGATGAAGCTGCAGCATAGAGAGCATGAGGGCTGACACTGTGGACAATCTGATATTAAACTCGGTTGCCTGCTAACTGGGTACATCTTATCCTCCTAAGAGGGTGAATATCTTTGCAAGGGCATTAGGGTCTGACCTCTGCTTCCACAGTTACCATCAGTTGGGAAATCAATGAAGCGCATGTGCAAAAGGGCTCCCATAGGACTGTTCGCATCTGCACGAATCAGCACTGTTTTGTCGCCATCATTTTTTCTCAGCTCTGTCAGATGAGATCAGAAGGCACAAATGTGGCACATTTCACACACCTACACTGGATCTTCACACATAAATAGGCATGGGATACTCAGGGGACAGGTGATGCTGGTCATATGTCACGCATTGAAACAGTGAGAGACATAAGGCACAAATTTTAAGTTGCGGTGTTTATTTGAATATTTTGATGCACGAACACCAAGTCTCTTTTCTCCCTCGCACAAACTTGTATTTGCTTTCCAGGCCCTGTAGTTGGCTCTGGTTTTGTTTTTGCTTGATACTGTACAGTATATGAGTTTCTTCCCTCGGGTCTCTTAGACACGCGGAATACTGACCCGTGCACATTTAGGTTGACAGATTAGTTTGCATTTGGTTTGACACCGCAAGAGAAGGCCTCGGCTTGCCTGCAGTAATGGCCGCTACTTTTCTGGATTGGTTTAGTGTGAAAGCATGGCCTGCCAGGGGAAATATGGAGGTTCAAACCCTGACCCAGTAGGACCTGCCCGTGACTTCACAGTTCCCTTTGCTTTGGGAATAAGAGGTGAATCATCTATATGTGAATCCCTATATACCAAGCAAAGCAGAGAGAAGCCCTGGGGAAGATTCTGTTTCTAAATTAGTGGCCACTGAAGGCTGCATTACGGAAGAATGCATAATCAGGCTTCAAGTGCGCTTAATTCAGCACTGACCATCTCAGACAGAGAGAGGGAGAGAAAACAAGTCAGTCAGTCATGTGCTTATTTGTAATACTGACTGTGATTGTAGCATAGGCCTGTGCAACGTGTCCTTAATGATGGCATAAATCATTTCATAACCAACTGAGTCTGATGCTTGCTGTATGAATATTTACACAGTTTTAATCAATTTATGCATTTAGAATCAGATTCGACGTGATGAGAAGTGTGTCTCCCTTTAAAAAAAAAAAATTCGGCCCATGATGAACTGCCATATCACACTAATATGTGCTACTTATACCTGATTAATTTGTTCCCATCTATGTGAGGCCACCTCTCTGAAAGAGTAGCACAGCTGCTTTGAGATAGCTCAAGTCCCTTAGGTGAAACTACACCACACAAACACACAAATGCGCACGGACAGAGACACACACATGCAAACACATATGCACACACCTTCTTTCCCCTAGTGTGGGCTCCGCAGCTGTTCCTGTTATGATTTGGAACACCAGGGCCACGCTAAAGTCTACAGGAATCTAGAAAAGTAGGAGCCAGAAGGAAACCTGATACAAATGAAAAGGAATGTTGGATATTAAGTAAAACATACTCCAGAAAAAGCAGCACGTTCCTGTGCACTTATACGCCCCAACCGATGCGTTTGAGAATGTCTCATGAGCCACTGAGTAAAGTGTACTCAAAGAAGGTATTTAACCTCAAGATGCCCCAGCAGAGATGCCTTGTGGACAATACATTTGTTTCTGGCTGTATTTGGGCACTCCGCGCTGCATCTTTGTGTAACTGTACAAAACTGGGCATTTCTAAAATAATAACAATAATGAAAAATGATAATAAGCCCTGCGACAAAACACTCTTGCTCTATGGTAGCTGGGGTAGACTCCAGCGACCCTATTGGATGGATGGATAAATAGATAGAAAAGTGTGTATATAAATACAAGACCGCACAGAGTCCTGTTTATGAAAACTTTGTTTTTCACATGATGTCAGTAGACCTAGGATATCATGACTCTGTAATGTTAGCTCTAATGCTAAGCTTGACAAGCTTGAAACTTGAAGATTCAATAAAGACAGAAGAAACAATAAAAATAGTGTTATAGGGTGAGTGTGAGGGTATTGACTTAAACTTGTGGTTAAACTAAGACTTGCTTAACAAAACAATAGAGAAATAATGATATTAATTCTGTTAATCAATATCATTACCAATAGGTATATTGTTATGTCTCTATGTATTGATGCAATTACAATCAGCATGAGTAATGAGGCATAAACAGCTTAGTGGCTGATAATTACTTTTGACTTATAGATATAGGTTATAGATATTAACAATATACTATAGTTTACTCTGCGCCACCCATAGTGTCTCTAAGCTAATACCTAATTCTATTACAGCAGCAAAGCAATAGCAACAGTGACAGTATCCAATTCAGTATACATGCAGATGAAGAGAAAGAGAAGAAATCTATGAAAACGTGTCAACAGCAGAATCGAAAGTGGCAATATGCCACTGCAGCTATGTGTGTGTTGGTGTCACATGAAGGCTCTAAGCATAGCACATTGTCAGATGGGCAGACAATGGTGGCCTTAGTTGTTTTACTACAATTTCTATCATCCAATTATGCCAGGGTAGATTTGGATCTGGATACTTGGAGTGCGAATTGATGAGCCAGATGATGTCCTTTAGTGGTTTGGCTTGCACACTGATCTGAATCATATGGGTGCCAACCGGTCACACTTTGTGTAGTACTTGCTTGAGCAATGTTAGACTGTGTGAGATGCACTTCACACACGTACACACACACACACACAGTTCTTTATTGCCAGATGCCACGTTTATTTTTAGTTTTTATTTGTTGTGACAGTCCGTAGTCTATACAGCTCCGGTCTCAGCTGATCCCAGCTTCCCCTCCGCTCCTCTCCCGTCTCACTAAAAAAGGGGAAGGAAACCGTCATCAGCCCAAACGCCATCAGCTGTTCTCACCTGCCTCTCCAGCACCACCCCGTTGAGCTCACTGCACCACTCCTCCCCTGCAGCCGCGCCCGGGACCACACCTCCGCCACAGACTGCTGACAAGAAGAAGGTCAGGGGATAGTAAAAGGATTTCTAATCATACTTGTTGTTCTTAACTGCTGATTTGCAAATAAAGTTTGAAAAAGTTGTCTAATGAAGGGTTTAAATTATTTATAAATCATTGCATTCTTTTTTTATTTACATTTTGTACAAAACGCAGGTCTTTTGGGATTGCAATGGCCGGATATGTTACAGGTGTGCATTAAAGGCATACACAGCTAGACCTGGACAGTGGATGATGGTTTAGTGGGCTTCAATGGAAACCACAGAGTAAACTATGTGAAAACAAAAGTGATGTTGTGTTTTTTTCATGGAGACAGAACAGCAGCATCTGGTTGTAAATGATTGATTTAAGAAATATGATTAGTCATTACACCTTGAATTAAATATTTTATGTTTTTATCTGTTTTTTTAATTGGAATTTGATCTTTCAGAGATCCACACAGAAAAGTTTTTGAAAACATTTGATGGAAGACTAGCACAGAATGTATCTTACCCCCTGTTTGTCCAGCAGTGGAGTCCTTCCTTCCTGATGATTAAATCACATACCAAACAAGCATGAAATTCAGACTTTTGTGGAATACAGTAACAAAACCCTTTTAACCTGCTTGAGATAATATCATCCCAGATGGAGCATTTTATATCCATAGGTAGTTGCAGATCCTGGCACAGATGCCTATTTTGTGCTTTTAAGCATAAAGAAGTTCTTTATTTTCAGAAAAAGAAATGGTTAAATATTTTGGTCAAACATTCAGACTTGTGCAGGTTAGGATAGTTTGCAAATACACTTTACAATGCATTGACGCATTCACAACAGATGAATAACAATTTGGCAACCAGTCTTCTCGTAATGTTGCAGGTTTATGTGCTAAGTTCCAGTTACAGGTTAGTAAAAACAGTCAGTTTTGTTGGTATAAAGTGATATACCACCATATCTTGAAATTGTCGGCTGGTTATTAGCTTGGTTGGCAGCCACGGATAGCTGGGAAAGTCCTGCAGGCTTGTCCGTTTAGGGACACATGCAGAGGCTATCATTGTTCGGGCAGTGGCTGCAGAGGACAGGCAGCTATGTTTTTGATAGTGGTTCATTTAACAGCCAACCTGGACATGGCGGCCCTGGGCTGTCATATTTGTTTTGGACTTTTTCCATGGCTTGGCTGAGTAGTTCTCTCCAATATAGTGCACTCTACAAGACATGATGATAGCGGTTATCGTGGGTCATTATGCATATGCCATCTGTCACAATGGCCCACTGTTGATCTCTAATACTCCCTAACCCATTAACTATGATTGCATTAAACAGGTTCCGGGCTGCGGTGACCACCCAGAGCTTGCTTTTCCTCTCCTGTGGCCAACTTTTGGTACGGGTCATATTGTAACATAATGTAGAACAGTCTGAAGCTTACACTGCAGTAGCTAAGCTCATTGCTCTGCCTTGCTTTATAGTGTGTGGAAAAAGTCTTTTGAATTTACTTGACTTTAATGTGTACATGATTCCCAGACTGTCGCAATGTGGTGAGCCAACATAATTTGTCTTTTCCCTCTCACTTAAATATTTCATGCACATGAAACTTTATTAACCATAATTCTGTATTCTGTCAGTATTTCACAATTACAAAATGAGACTTACTGGACTTTCAATCAACACAATATGCATGTAAAACCTGATATATCACAGCACTGAAAAACAAAAATGCAAAACTACAAATACTTACAGCATATTTCTGTCAAAAAAAAAATCAAATTGCGAAAAGCTTAAAGGTGATTGTGCTAATTATTTTGGAAAACAAAAATCACAGTGATTTAGTGGTCTTTTAAATGTGTTCAGATTTTTATCATAAATCATGACACATTTTTCCATCTCTCCCCTACATATGCTGCTTTTATAAGTTCAGTACTGGCCCAGTATTTACTTGATATCAAATCAATACTGAAATTTGCAGTATTGCACAGAACTACTGCACAGAACAGCATTTAAGTAGAAATAACTCTGGAGGAACAATCCAACAATTCAATCAGGTCCATCGGAACCAACATCGCATAACTATTGTCATTAATTCCAGTCGACCAGTGTCCGTGTGGGTAACCAGTGAAAAATGTAGGTCCATCCTAGTAAGAAGCAAGTGACTTTCTGTTGAGTGTGAGAAGTAATGTTTCTATCACATGCCAACAGGGATCTTAACAGGCTCCAGTTTTAGTATAATATTAATCAATTTCACAAAATGAAAGAAACTCCATGGTCCATGCAATGCTAACTACAGTATCTCACATGGTCCACACTCTCTCACTGGTATACAGAGTGTAGAACTTCAGGCCCACAGTAAGGTTTCCAAAGTGGGAGACAAAATAAAAGACAGAACAATTGTTTTCCCTCCAAAATGCCTTTCCAGGAGGCAGAGCTTCGAGAGAAAACCACACTTTCTATCATTTCAACATGATTCATTCTAATATACTGAATATCCTTAAAGAATATGTGAAAAGTACAAGACTAAATGATGTTTAGATGAGCAATATAAAATATTCATGTTGTAAAAACTGTATGTTTTAGTGTGATGTCAAAATTTCTGAGGAGTTACAAAGGACTTTACAGATTCATAGCTTTGTGTGCAACCAAATGGTTGGCTTTGGAGTGCCTTGCATGATTTCTGTGAGAAAAACCCAGTCTCAATCTTGTCAAGATTTTGGCCAAGGATAGCTTAACTGCATTCTTGGGAGTACCCAAGGATGGGTTTAGCTTGCTGGCAAAGGCAGGGCAATGGGAATAATTGTAACTGAGAAGGGAAATGTGCACCAATGATGCAACCAGCCGTGCCAAAGAAGTATGAGAGGACAGAGGTTGTTCTTTAGGCTGACATGCGGCCAATAGCTTTGGCTATGATCACCCTGGCAAGGATGAAGCCTTTTAAAAGAGCTGAAGTAATAAAATAAAAATTACATTTTTAAGTGGCCAGTGATGTTTTAGGTTCTGGCAGTGTTAGTGAAAAGGGGACTGAAAATATATGGTGTGTACCTTTGTTTTAAACACAGATTCCTTTCTTTGGAAAGGAACCTCAGAGCCAGAGCTGGACCGATAATCTGGCATACCGGGCATTTTCACAGTGGGTCAATGTACTATTGGCAGTGTTGGGGAGTAACGGAATACATGTACCGCCGTTACGTATTCAGAATACAAAATATGAGTAACTGTATTCCGTTACAGTTACCGTTTAAAAAGGTGGTATTCAGAATACAGTTACTTTGGTGAAATAAATGGAATACACGGCGGTACTTCCCTGTTTCATATTGTCGCGGGTCAGGATTGTTTGGGTTTGTTTGACAGCTACGTTCTGTTGTTCCAGGCGGCAGCGTTACGGTTGCCATGGTTACAGGGTGACGCTCTCTCTGCGTGTTTCCTGGGTGAGAGAGCGCCTTTGTGTTGTTGTTGTTGTGCTAAGCTAATAGGCAGACTGCTACAGGCATAGCTCTAAAGAATGTAGCATCATGGGCAGTGTAGTCCGTGCTGCAGGGAGAATGGACTACCATACCCGTTATGTGTCTGTGAGCGAGGGAGGAGAGAAAGGAAAAGTCCGAGCTGTCACGGAGCAAAAACGGGAGCTGGAAGCATGTAAATATAATAATAACCACAGCAGCCAAGAAGAGAGCCTGAGGAGCCCATTTGTAAGTAAGCTATTAAGACTCAACTGTACACTGTGTTCGTGTTTTCCTCCGGGAAAAATAAGTTCCGTTGGAGCAGCCTTTCAACGCCTCTCTCTGTCTCTGGCAAGCAAAGTTGACCCAGACAACAAAGTAAAGCTAGTTTTCGGCTACCAGCCCGACACGAACCCGGACGTATTAGCCGAGGTCCCTTTACTACGTTTCGGACCTTCAGTAACAGTAATAAATCACAGCAATAGTACATTCACGTAGTTGTAAACAGCATGATAATATATTAAGTATTCCAAAGTATTCAGAATACGTTACTGTCATTGAGTAACGTAACGGAATACGTTACAGAATACATTTTGGGGCATGTATTCAGTATTCTGTAGTGGAATACATTTTAAAAGTAACCTTCCCAACACTGACTATTGGGCCGATGGGCCGGCTGGAGTGACTAATTTTGATTCATTTTCATTACTGACACAGGATTTCCCAATCAAATCTCTGAATGTGACCGGCCTCTCCCCTACCTTCAATGTGAGCTCACGCAGCTTGTAGAAAAAGTTTCTTGGGGAAGAAGTGGCGAAAAGGTGGAGCTAAAAAAACAAAGAGAAAAAAATTAAAAGAAACTAAAAATAGATGCAGCAAAATGTGTCAAATTAACTAGTACCAGCAACAACTAGTACCCAGGCCTCACAGTCACAGGAGGCTACTGCTGCTGCTAGCACCAGCTGTGGAGAAGTGAGGAAGAAGCAGAGGAAGATGAAGTTAATGTAAGAAAATAGATGGAGGGACATAATTAGGAAGGGAGAGATTCAAAGATTTAGGTCAAATGAATGGCTACTTTGACCATGAACCACTGTTAATAGTTTAAGTGTAGCTTTTAATTATTGTCACGTACTGCAGTGCAAGTAAGAAATAACACAACAACAACTTGATCAACCTGATTAAATCCTGTTTCACTATCTATAATCAAACAAAATGAAATGTGTATGCAATTTTTTTTGCAATTTTTTTGTCTCAATCCAGCCCTGCTCAGAGCAGTGTTTATCCGTGTTATCTTCAGTGGATAGTAACAGCTTTGTGAAGCTCTGAAATGTGGAGATTCTGACAGAAACTGGTAGGTGTGTCAACAGAAGTGGACATGTTGACAGAAATGCGCATGTTGACAGATTAGCTGTGAATAGCTGTTTGGGTTTAGGCAAGGGTTTGAAGGTCAGCAAGCAGCTGTGTCTGAAGACATGCCCCGAACCATGGCATGTGCTTTGGATTACTATAGAGTAAAATAACACAACTATCTCACTTTTCATTGAATAACGTGATGCCACTAAAGGCACAATGGAAAAAGAGTTACCAGGGTGCAATAGTTTAATGGTTCCAAAACTTTCTGGCTTTTGACCCCTAATACAACTTCACCATACGTTATGATAAACTGGTTAAATTTATTGTTTTTATAGTCATTCATTAATATAAGTCAGTGACAACAAATGCGAAACTAAGCCAGATAGCACATGAAAGGGTAGAGGTGGGTTGCAAAGTGGCTTGTAATGTACAAGAAGAGTGGAATAAGTCAGATTACACGGTGAGCCTGATATAACATTTCCACAGGCTGGCACTGACTGACTGATGTGAGGTAATTAGATTGTCTTAAATCTGGACTTTACTGACAATGTTTCATCCATGTAAGCTGCTAGGAGAAAATAATGTTTTTTTTTTCTTTCTGATTTTAAATGAAAATATTAAATAATTAAAATATTAAGTTGACACGCATGGATTTTTGTATTTGTCCTTTATAGCAGCGGTCACCAACCTTTTTTGCTCCACAGCCCGGTTTAATGCCAGACAATATTGTCACGGACCGGCCTTTAAGGTGTTGTGGATAAATACAACAAAATAAAATGATACGACCAAGACAAATATGGTGGTATTTTGTAAATATAATAATAAACATGACTTCAGTATGTAATTGTGTAACTTTATTAGCAGTGTCCTCCCGAAATGCGCCAACAACACTGAGAGTAACATCCTCCTCTCTGCCCCTTAGTGCTCTCTGGATGCTATGGTGACGCGTAAATATTTCTTACAAAATAAGACACACAACTACAACACAGGAAAACACCCAGGGAAACCGAGTTAACGACAAAAACCCTGAAAAACAAAAAACTTTACACCTGAGCCTCAACTCTTGCAGCCCAGTACCAAACGACTCACGGACCGGTACCCAGCGGTCCCCAACCTGGACACCACTATTTTATTTAGCATTTTTCTTCTTCTTTTTAAATTTTGGAACATATTTTTATTGAAAAGTACCCTGATTAATAATTGTGTGCCCAGTAGGCAGGTATGTATTGTGAAAGGATTGTGGTTGAAACACAGGTTAAAGTTCGGGAAATACAACAGGAAGTGATTTAAAAGTGAATCAGGCTAAATAATGCATGCAATAAATAACAGCTGCACATTACTGTAACGGGGTAATAAGTAAGATTTTACTGCCCTGGCGTACAAAATGACCACAATATATCTGGGATGGGTTGATCGATCAATTCCAATGAATCAACGCAGCTTAACAGATACAAATTTCCTCTCTGTTCAGTGGAACCTCAAGACATTCCCTCGCTTCTCCTTACTTCCAGCTTCACCTGCTTCAAGCTGGAGGACAGAGCCGTAAGACCGACTCGCATCACAAGACATTTTGTTCTCATACCAAAAAAGCTCCTTGCGATATTACCTTCAAGTTTCTGTTACTTATCATTACTCTATACTTTTCTTTGACAACCCCACTTCCAGTTGGCACAAGTGTCTTGGAAATAATTAGGAATTCTTAAAATGTCACTTTATGTCAGTTACAACTGGTCTTAGTCATGATTCTGGAGGTGTGGATGGATGATGGAGACTTGTGACTTGACAGCATTTGTGAGAACCACCTGCCAGCTGAAAAGTGCTGAGATACATCACAACAAGCTGCAAAAAACTATGATTTTTATTTTTTTCATTCTTTGTAGTTTGAGGCTACAGTTAAGAGCTCTAAATTCTTAATAATGGCAACTGTTTCAAGGGTGAATATTAAGAGAAGATTTTATCTTTAAGATCAATAAATTTATCATTGTAACTCTTATGAATGATGAATTAGAAAACACATTGACTCTAGAAGAGCACTCACTGATAGATTATTGTGATATATTATATGAAAATAAAACTATACAAAGTACTACAATATTTCCAAAGCTATTAGGATGATTCAATAAGGATAATCTTTCTTGCTGTACCCCTGATGGTGAAATGCCATAAAACTATAACAATGTAACAAGGTTAGTACATCACCATGGTATAGACCTCACTTTATTTTTAAACTTTGTCTAAAATCTACAGCTTAGAAACTGATTCAACTGTGCATTACTTTAGAAAAATGTTGTATAGCTCAAATTGTAAAGGAAGGGTGTTTTTTTTGACTATGCACCACCTCTCCAGTAACCTCCATGAAAATCTGTCAAGTTCTTTTCTACAAAGTTCTGCAGACAAAGTTCTGTCAGTTCTGTCAGTCACAAGGTGTGCTTCAAGTAACTAATGTGTACTCTATGAACCTCCACTTTCTCTTAAATAATTGTTTGACGTCTTGGGCCTCCATCACACAGGCCTAGACTGATTGGCGACCAACTCGCAACCAACTTTGCTTGATTTCCAAGCAAATCATTCACAAAGCAGGTGCTTTGCCAAAAACCTCCTTGTCATTGCTTTGGCCCAAAGCAGATTTCCTCAGTCAATCATAGTTTTTATTGAAGATGGTGACCTTTTGCCAAAAACTCACTAACTAGCCAGTTAGTACTGAAACTTCAAACTGAACTATTCATCTTCAGATTAAAAACGGGAACATTAAACTTTTCACACTTTCACTACGAGTCAGCTAGTAACTGGTAAGTTGTTTCTAACAAGTCAGCGTTTTCCATGCAAGGAAGCCCCGCAATCTGCTGGTTACCAAAGCAATTACAAGGAGGCTTTTTGGTGTGACACACGCTTTGTGAATGATTTCACCAAGCGACAACCAGCAGTCACTCACCAATTGGTCTGGGAATGCAGTTTTTGTTTCCTTGTGACTGATCTCTGGCCCTGTGTGACTAAGGCTCTAGGAATATGTGTTACATTTTACGTGTTTTATGTGTCAGACTATGTCTTTGTCCAAGGCAGTGACTTCCCATAGTAGCCTTTGTGTATGATGTCATGTAAAAGCAGTCTATTTTAATGTTTTCTTTTTTTGTTTGGGATAAGAAGTGCCTACATGTTAGCTAATTAGCGCTGCAGACGCTGCCGGCAAATTTGTTACCTACACACAAATCCAACTGACTGCTTTCTTATCGCCAGTGGAGATGCTAAGATCAGCTAATCAGCGTCTCACTGTATCTTAATATCTGCTGTACAGACTTGACACTTGCATCAGTCTTCTTACTGAACTCACTGAGCAAGAAAGTGGATAAGTCTATTTCTTAAAAAAAAAAAAAAAAACCATCTGGGAAACAGTTATTTCCTTTTGTACTGCATAAATCCCTTTGTGTTTATATTGATTCTCCTCATTACTCTTACTGTGCTACAGATCCCCTTTTCCTAATTTAAATAGGATTATATTTGATTTATTGACTGAAAAGACCTACAAATGTCTACTTTAAATGTCTTTATGTAAAGCTGCCATGCCATGTCAAGCTATAAAAAAATGATAGCGTCCATTCACAGCTCATTTAGCAAAAAAGATAATATCTCTTCACATACCTACCCGACAAAGTCACCGAGCCTCTGACTAATTTGCTTTATGACTTAGCCTGCTTCTCCGTGTCTGTGTGATAAGCTATGATAGTCACCTAATCTTGTAACTTCTGGCAGCTGTGAGCTATCTCATCAATTAAAAATTCCCACAGGAGGATCAGATCCCAAAAGGAATTACTAAAAAATATTATCCAATTATGATCTCCTTACAGCTGTGTAATTATGCTTGACCACAGTTCATGCTGCTGTGTGACGAGATGGAGAGGTAGCTGAAGTCCATCACTTTTTAATTAACCTGGATGAATGTGGTTTTAAAAAAAGCAAGAAACTTGCACTGGCCTGGTCCCGTGTGATCCCCAACCTGTGACATTTACTGAATAACTACAGCTGAGGTTGTGCTGACTTCTGGAAATGACTCATTTTTGGTTAAATGAATGTAAAGGTGTGATGTAAGCTGTGGCTGACTGAATTCATTTTAACACAAGTGGTTTCTACACTCATTGTCTTTAGAGGTGGGCAGATCGATCCAAATATTGATAGTAGCGATGTCGGTGTTGGTATTGGTAACGGATCGATAGTAGCGTGTTAGCATTGATACTTTGTTTCTATTCTCTAGGTTCAGTATGTAGCCCTCTGACTTGTGTTATATAAATTTTTTCCTTGGAAATAAAAAATATATATACCTCACACATGCACTATTGAAAAACGTCTGAACCTTTTTGTGTTGACTTTAAACAACAAAAGTTTAGAGACAGGCACACTTACACTTCATTTCGTAAAAAAAACCCAGTTTCAAAATGTGTAAAAAGTTGAAAGGTGTGTTTTGTTGTACATTACTGTGGAAATTAAAAATAATGGGCATTTAGTGCTCATTAAAATGTGTTCAGAAATAGCAAATTAATGATGATTCATCTCAATAAATCACGACACACCACTCTCCACTACAAAAGCTGCTTTATAGGTTAGTATAAGTATCGGTATCGATATTGGTATCGGCAGTACTGGCCCTGGGATCGATACCAAAATTTGCAGTATTGAACGGCACGGTTTTTCTTATAGCCCTGGTGAGTTATGTGGTTGCAAAGCATGAAGAAAGTTGAGTGTGTTTCTAAAAAAAAAAGCACATAAATAAATGGAGCATGCTACACACGTCCTGTGTAATGGATGAGACGCATGCTGATGGAATGTCCTTCGGTTCCAGGGAGACTCCAAAGTGCACGAGGACCGGGTCCAAAACGGACAAGAAGCAGCAAGTTGCAAAGCAGGCTTATCCACCTTTAGTGTCACTACTTGTCCCTGTTTATATTTTCTGTCTCTTTGTTTGCTTGTGTACCGACACACCGCTCTGTGCTGCCTGCACCTACAGCACCTCACATCACTATGCTAACTCCTCTCTATGGACTTAAAAGCTTTTTCAATGCGTCTGAAAATATTTATGAATCTAAACACAGTTATTTTGCCCCGGGAACTGAGTGCCAGTGGTGAATGCCTGCAGAAGCCGACCTATAGAGTCATATTTGCAGACTCAAGCATAAAAGTCCATTTGGATGGAGACTATTGACTCAGTATTGGGAGGATGGCTAATGGCACTAAAAGAGCATGTTTTTGTGCTGAGATGGATTAGGTTTTCCCACCAGCACACAGCGTGCCGTGCCGCCCATTTTCAAAAACATGAGCAGGACTGTATAATCTTAAGGGACAAATAATTATTGCGTGTACAAATGCAGTGTGTGTATGTGTGTCTGTGTGTGCGCGCAGGTGGCTTTGATTGATTTTCAATCCATTCCTTCTTTTTCAGCTCAGCTGCGAGGCACATTGTTTAAGGTCTATTTCATATTGTAAATTAATTATTTTCTGCTGGAATTGTATTAGTGTGTGTGCATATGTGTGTGTTTGAGTGTCTGCTCTACACGCATTTACTTTGTTATTGCAAGCAAAATGACATGGCACAGTATTATTTCCCATCTACCATATCCAGACCTCACGCGTGTGTTTTTTGTTGTCGTTGTTGAATGCATCAGCTCCACGGCTGCTGCAAATGCATCTCCAGTGTCAATCACATTTCTTTGAATTTGGAAGACGGAGAGCAGGAGATGGAGGGAGGAGGCGGGGGTGGGGGTTATAAAGTGGCTACTTCTCACTCACAGTTGCTTGTTAAAAAAATAATAATAATAATCAAAAATCAAAAATCTTTAAATGCAGTTGTGTGCACTGGAAAGCCTCTGTTCGCTGAATTTCAAAATACCTTTGGCACCACTGTTTTTTTTTTCCCTCCTGTGTGTATACAAGCTGCAAGCAGTCACGCAGCTGTTTCCATGGCAATATCTATCTGTGTGAGGAATTCATTAACCCTTTCTCGCAGGAGTTCCATGTAGAAATCCCACGTAGAATACAGATGGGGGGTGTGGGGGGGATGCTACAGTGCTATTTTTGACAAAACCTACTATTTATGAAGTGCAACGCATTTTTTTTTAGTATATAGTGGAGAATCCATGTCTGCTTTAGTATTGACATCCATTGTTCTGTGTTATCCAGACACCAAAGGCTGTGTTGCAACAGGCTCTGACATTTGAATGTAAGGAAAACTGAAGTGATGACACTTTGAATGCAAATAAGGGCATCACATGAGCTACCCTTTGCCAGATGGATAGCAGAATAACCCTTTGCGGCTTGAAGCCATCCTCAGAGAAATATAGTAAGGCTGCGTTTGATAAAAGATAAATCAGTGGCATGCTGAAGTCCAGAAGGAGAAATATATATATGGCACGTGCATGCCAACAGCATGTCCTTAGAAACTGTTACATCCGCTTACTCTAACACTAAGACAAAGACTGAGCCTGCTAAAGACTTCATTGGGTGTTGTAGGCATTACAGACATGCTACTTTGATATTGATAGACCATTGAAGAAGATTAACCTGATGCCAGACCTTTACAAACACTTAATTATTCATTGTGATTGTATCAATGAAAGGCCACAAAGGTCTGCTTAAATATGACCCCCGCCCCCCCCCCCCAAAAAAAGTGCTATAAAGTGAAATGCACTGAGGGCTGCAGAGGGACACGGGTGAGGTAAGGGACAGAATTACAGATTCCTATTAGTGCTTCTCCTCCATCAATAGCTATTTAGCATCAAGTGTTGCGCCTCGCCCATGCTAATTTTGGAGCTGGCGTGCCATGTGACTGCTTGAGATGTGCACTCGTCTGGTGTGTGGAGGACAGATGAGCGTTTCAGGCCAGTTAGTTGTGTGTCGCCTGCAGGGGTTGCGAGCCTTTAGTTTTGTCACTTCAAAGAATGAACAGGTAAGAGTGTGTTAAAGCTGCCGGCCTCCTGCAGATGCTGCACAGAAACACACGGGGTGGGTGGGTGAGGGGGATTATTTTACAATTATGATGATACATGTAACCTTTGCTTAATCTCATTAATTATTCAACTCCCCCACCCCCTCCCCGAGGACAAGTGCCACATGTCATCATTTTTTATCTTTAAAAGAAAAAGAAAGAAGATACATACTACATTTTAGCTCATTTCCTTCAGGCTATCTTGTTTTTATGGCCAATCAGAACATATCTGTTAATTTCCAGTTATGTCGGAATATGCTGCTGTGAGCTCACCAAACATCAGAAATAAACAAATCGAGCCGTGTGTGGAACACCCAGTGTGTTCACTTTTGATGAGCGTGTTTAATAATCACCAACAGATGCCATTCACGCCAGTCTGAGGTCACGAATCACAAGCAGGATTTCCACTTAGCATCCTGCAGTTCATACTTTATCTGAGCAGAGGTGGATTATTCATGTGATGCATCTGTCTGACTTGTTTACATGTATTTTTTTTCCTTTCTCCCCTGCAGTAACCCGAGGCGGACAGAACGCAAGCATTAACGCGCATTTCTTTCTTTCTTGTGTGCAATCCACGGTTTGAGTGTAAACAGCGCTCCTCACAAGTATTTGGAACACTGCGGTGCAGTTCAGCCTCAATGAGCAACACACTGCACTTTGATTGGGCTTTCTGTGGTAGCATAGCAACAATTGCCTGGTAGCCTGCTTCAAGGTAGTGCTTCAGAGTCGTGTGCCGTGTGCTTTCAAAGCCTCCGATCTCATCGCTGCGGTCAATGAGCGGCGTGATGCACACTGATGTTAAACCTTGGTTCTCTCAGAGGTTTGCAGCGAGTGCGAGGTGGTGAGCTCCTGCAGTGCCGCTTTGACCTATGAGTGTAATCATAGTTTATTATGGCGAACAGAGGAAAAATCATAGAAAAGTCATGCAGTGCATACATCCACTGCCAAAACAAAATGCTCTGCTGCACCTGGCGCTGTGCTTTTGCATGGGCTAAATGCTTTAGCTCTGCTCTGACTCTAGGAGCCTTTTGGAGGGCTGTCCAAGTCATTCTTAATTAGGTCATGAGTCAGGAGGGCAGCAAACCTCAGTTTGGCTTGTGTGTATCTGCTTGTGTTTGAAGACCTGAAATCACCTGTGGATCTTTGAATGCTGCTGTCAGACTTGTGTGTATATTTGCACTCATCTTGATCACATCACTCATATATATAAATGCACTATATTGCCAAAAGTATTCAAAAGTATTCAGGTGTTACAATCACTTCCATGGCCCCAAGTGTGTAAAATCAAGAACGTAGACATGCAGACTGCTTCTACAAACATTTGTGAAAGAATGGGTCCCTCTCACAAGCTCAGTGAATTCCACAGTGGTACCATGATAGGATGCCACTTAACAAAGTGGAAGCAACTGGGAACAACTAAGCGGTGAAGAGATTCACCATGTAAAATCACAGAGCAGGGTCAGTGGATGCTGAGGTGCATAGTGCGTAGAGGTTAGCAGCTTTCTGCAGAGTCAATTGGTGCACACCTCCACACTTCATTTGGCCTTCAGATTAGCTCAAAAACAGTGTGTAGAGAGCTTCATTGGAATGGATTACAATGGCCAAGGAGCTCCATTCAAGCCCAATATCACCAAGCACAATGGTGTTGTAAAGCACTCCGCCACTGGACTCTAGAGCGGTGGAGACGAGTTTTCTGGAGTGACGAATCACGCTTCTCTGTGTGGCAATCCAATGGACAAGTCTAGGTCTGGTGGTTGCCAGGGAAATGATACTTGTCTGACTGCACTGTGCCAGGAGTAAAGTTTGGTGGATGGGGGATTATGGGGTGGCTTGTATTTCAGGGGCTGGGCATGCGCAGAGTCCTGACCGCAAACAGATAGAAGACCTTTGGATGAATTAGAACAGAGACTGCGAGCCTGGCCTTCTCATCCAACGTCCATGTCTGACCTCACAAATGTGCGTCTAGAAGAATGGTCCCAGAAACACACTCCCAAACCTTGTGGAAAGCTTTCCCAGGAGAGCTGAAGAGCTGCAAAGGGTGGGTTGACATCATATTAAATGCTAAGGATTTAAAATTGGATATATGCATGTGAAGGCACATGAGCAAATACTTTTGGCACATATTTATGAGAATATTGTAAAGCCTGGTTTCTAGTTTCAGACCACCATTGCTATCTTTCCAAATATTCAGCCTCTTCAGGTCATCAAGCTTCTGTCCTTAAAGTAGTCACAGGGATCCCTCTTACAGTGAGAATGAACAAACATGAGCTAAAGCTTTTGTTTCACCTCACAGTTAAGGACTTCATTGCTGTAAATTAAACCCCTTCGTGAGAAGCCTTGATTGTGTTCTTTAATCAGAGGGAGTGTAAAAAATCCCACAACAAATTAATGTTAAATGAACTCTCATTAAGTTCCCTCCCCCCACCACCATTGAAAACACACCTATCCACTCATGTCCCAGACTGATGGTGAAGTTGTATGAAGAAATGATAAAGCATGTTGTCTAAACACTTGAGTTAAACATACAGCATCATGTGTTACTAAGAGTCGATTGGGGCCTTTGACTGATGCCTATGAACAGCAAGAGGAAAAGCGAGTGACTGGAAGGCACCAATGCATTAACCATGTGATACTATTTATATCTGAGGAGCAAGGGTGACCCACTAACTCACACGTGTTATGCAACATATGAATGGACCAAAAAAAATGTGCATGGAACATGCACATCTCAGGGACTTGGGTCTCCTTGTCATAGATCTCAATGAGAGTTAATCGCATTAATCGGGGAATGTTGTGGATGGGAGAGAAAAACTGTATAATGTAGAGAGCAGACTGTGCATGCCCAGACACTGGAAGTATTCATCTAGCTTGCTGTCACACAGGTTTCAACTCCATATTACGCTCCATTATGTACTGCCACTGCTCCACTGTGGCTCACCAACGTATCCTATGAGAGCTGAACTGCCTTCAAATGAAACACATGCGGACAAGTAGCACTTATCAAACCTACAATTCCTGTTGCCTTGGCACATAGACATGAGCAGACCAATTAAAAATGAGAATACATTGAGCTGGTTTGTCTTCAAAGAAAAAACTTGAACATTTTAGCGTTGAATGTCTCGCTTCTTTTGAAACCAGATATCACACGTGAGGGATGGACCCAACTGAAAACGTTCGCTAGTTAATCACAAGTTAGCCCCACTCGAAACCATTCCCTGTTTTGTCATCAGTTTGAGTCCAAATAGGGCTATATTCAAAATAATGAACGTTATATTATATTAAATATACAAGGTGGGCCATTTACACCGTAATAAAATGGGAATGGTTGGTGATATTAAAGTCCTGTTTGTGGCACATTAGTATATGTGAGGGGGCAAACTCCTCAAGATGGGTGGTGACCATGGTGGCCATTTAGAAGTCGGCCATCTTGGATACAACTTTTGTTTTTTTCAATAGGAAGAGGGCCATGTGACACATCAAACTTATTGGTAATGTCACAAGAAAAACAATGGTGTGCTTGGTTTCAACATAACTTTATTCTTTCATGAGTTATTTACAAGTTTCTCTTTGTTCACAGCCATTGACATGTCGAAGAGGTTAACACGTGAAGAGCGGATCGAAATTGTGTTGATATCGCAGTAACCGGGTCATTGCAGCAGATTTCAATGCAAGACACCCTACGAGACCACCCATCTCCCATGCTACAGTTAACAAACTGCTTGCTAAGTTTCGTGAAACTGGTTCAGTGTTGGATTTGCCAAAATGTGGACCCAAGAAAACTGTCACTAATGAAGAAACATCAGTGGCTGTCCTAGCTTCATTCAGCAAGAGCCCACAGCGTAGCACTCGCCACATGTCACTGGAGAGTGGCATTAGTCGAACATCCCTTCGGCGGATATTAACTACTTACAAATGGCACCCTTACAAACTCCAGCTACTGCAGCATCTCAACGAGGATGACCCAGATCGGCGCACAGAATTTGCAGAATGGGCAAAACAAAAATTAGAACAGTACTCTCAGTTCACGCAGAAGATTTTGTTCAGTGATGAGGCAAACTTTTGTGTGACTGGTGAAGTTAACAAACAAAACCACCGCTATTGGTCTGACACTAACCCACATTGGATGGATCCCTCCAAGACTGTTGGAACAACAAAAGTGATGGTTTGGTGTGGTATATGGGGTACAATGATAGTGGGTCCATTCTTCATCAATGGAAACCTCAAGGCCACTGGATATTTGAAATTGCTACATGATGATGTGTTTCCCTCTTTATGCACTGAAGCTGGCACGTTCCCTGAGTTTTTCCAGCAAGATGGTGCACCACCACATTATGGGTGCCAGGTCCAAGCATTCCTAGATGAACAGTTTCCTGGAAAGTGGATTGGTCGTCGTGGGCCAGTTGAATGGCCCCCAAGGTCTCCCGATCTGACCCCCTTAGACTTTTATCTTTGGGGTCATCTGAAGGCAATTGTCTATGGTGTGAAGATACGAGATGTGCAGCACCTGAAACTATGGATACTGGATGCCTGTGCTGGCATTTCTCCTGCGGTGTTGCTATCAGTGTGTGAAGAGTGGGAGAAGAGGGTTGCATTGACAATCCAACACAATGGGCAGCACATTGAACACATTTTATAAGTGGTCAGAAACTTGTAAATAACTCATGAAACAATAAAGTTATGTTGAAACCAAGCACACCATTGTTTTTCTTGTGACATTACCAATAAGTTTGACGTGTCACATGGCCCTCTTCCTATTGAAAAAACAAAAGTTGTATCCAAGATGGCCGACTTCTAAATGGCCACCATGATCACCACCCATCTTGAGGAGTTTGCCCCCTCACATATACTAATGTGCCACAAACAGGACTTTAATATCACCAACCATTCCCATTTTATTACGGTGTATCCATATAAATGGCCCACCCTATACTATTTTTATAGTGGCATATACATATTGAGACAACTAACACATGAGGAGAGTGTTTATTGAGGCACTTCTCTACAATCACAATTCTTTGTGCAAACAGAGGAGTGGCCCCCTGCCGGTCATTGCAAAAATGCTTATTACAGGATTCACTTTCCCAATGGAGGATTTGCTTCTTTTATGTACAGTTGAAAATCAACCTTAAGCTATAGCTAGGCATTGCTCATTAATTAGAACATCTACAGTAATCTACAGTACTTGTATTCTAATAATGAGGAAACTAGTGAGTGTAATTGTATCACTGTTACGCTTTCATTTTTCTTGATAAAGAAAAAAAATACAGGCATGATCATTAAATGATCCTGAGAAACAATGTCCAGTGATTGTTAATATGAGTTTTTAGGGCCATTCAAAATCACTTCTCAAGTATCCAGGGATATTACCTCTTAAGCCTCTCTTCAGAGAAATCCCCAGCTGAAGAGCAGTGAGGTTTATGATAGAAGAAAAATTCTGCAGAAAAACTAAACAAAACTAGTGTTCAGCTGCCAAGTGTTTCCAACATCATGAACAAACTAACACTCAGTTTGCTGAATCAGATGCTTTACACCAGATTTGGAGCCATCACACTTTCAAGCTTGTCTGACTATCAGCTCCTGTGATGCAACAAGTATGAGTGTGTGTGAGAGCCAGTCGTAATTGCCAAGCCCTTGGGTTTCAGGTCACAGTCAGTCATGATCTTACCAAAGTCTTTTTTAGAATATTTATTATATAATAGAATGAATCTGGTGTTACTCAGTATTTAACTGCAATAGCGATGATGGCTATGATGGTCAGAGACAGGCCGCTCAATGGTCTCCTTCCGAAGCTAAAGCCAAAATACAGCAGTGGCATGAATCTGCTTTATTGTGTACATTTAAGCATCGGTTAAAATGGGAAGTTAAACGGGATAATTATTTTCCTTCTCTGCCACTTCCTTACCCTTTTGGCTCAGTGCTGTGACATCACCTGTGGGGGAGGGACAAAGTGAAATTTCCTTAGAATGGAGGACAGCAGAGTTGAGGCAGAAGCAGCAACAAATGCTTTGAGTGTGCTAAAAAAGAAATTAAAAGGAGAAAAAAGCAAGAAAGGAAGAAGCTAGAGACGGGTTATTCGTGACAGTGCTTGTGGCCATGACAATGACGTTGTTGATGAGGCAGTTAAAGTACAGTGTGAAACCCCGAGTCACGCCACATTTCGTTCTTGCATGCATTTAATGTAACACAAATGCCTCGGTGGTCAGCTTCATCAGTCGCTGTTTGCTTTTGTCCCACTGACACCACAACGGCGACAGAGCCGGGTCTGCTCCTTTAAACGAGCCTTTGCGCATAGCCTTCGAATCACCACAACTGCATCAGTGCTGGCTGGGTTGCTTAGCAACTGGACAGCACAGAGATCCCTGAAGAAAACCTCTTCCTCTGTATAAAACACAAGCTCGTGTGATTCTCCGATTGTGGTGTGCGCGTGTTGCCAATTTTCCAGTGTTTATGTTACTAATACGGAAAAAAAAAGATGTTGAAGAGGGATGAAATAAATAAATAAATTCGACGTGCGTGTTTCCATGCCGTGGGTGCGCGCGCGAGTGTGCCCGTATGCATGACTTGTGTGTGGGTGAGCGCCTTCGTGCGTAAGTGCGCGTGTTTCAGAAATGTGGCAAAGTGGAAGAAACGCACGGAAACGCACCGGCACACACTCCCAGCATCCTAATGGGCTTCAGAGAGACAATTCAGCGCATGAACAGCCTGTCGCTAAGGAATTCACCTTAGGTGTCCCCCTCCCTCCTCACCCCTTAGTAGGATATTTTCTTTTATTTTAAAAACAGAGATCCAAAAAGAAAAGAAAAAACCCCAGAAAGAAAACACAGGAGACGAGATTCCCTCATCATATCTCTTTGGTCATTGGTTCGGTGTTTCCAGGAGAAGACCACCGGACCCTAATAACGTATTCAAACGCCATTTAACGCCGGGCAGCGGAGGCAAGTGGACTTTTCGATTAGGTTTGCGTCTTTAACATGTAGGCTAATCCGACGTTGTGACACATTGCATTTGGCGTATCGGGGGGGGGGCATCCATATTTCTCGGCATCTAATTTTTTTTCTCCACCAGAGGAGTGATATAGCCTGCTCTGACGTCTGCATCAGATATTACCCAGTGCTTTTTCAATGTGCATTTTCCCCTCAGTGACTTTGCGCTGATCTACATCATCATCATCAGCAGCGGCAACAACAACAGAGGGGGGAAGACAAAAAAAAAGAAAAGAAGCGGGGGAATGAAGATTTAATTTTTTTCTTTTCTTTTCTTTCTTTTTTTTGTAATACAAACCCACCGCTCCCCTCCAGACGACGAGCGTTTCCAAGCTCAAACAAATATCTTTTAACAACATCACGTTGTGGAATAGTCTGGCGCCAGAGCATCGCTGGAACCATGCCTCATCTGCAGATTTGGACTGGGAAATTTCATCCACCAATTTGATCGTCAAGAGGCTGCTGCTCAGTCACTCATGCCCGTGTTTGTTTGGTTTGTGTTTTTTTAAGGGGGAAGAACACTTGTCATCACTTTTTAAAAGTATTAGGTATGCCGTTTTTTGAGCAAGATGTCTGATCTTCTGGTGTTGGTCGAGGGGCTCTGTGACCTGCACGGATTTCCATAGCCGGGGAAGAAGCAGCGGGGGCCAATTACCAGATTTTTTCTTTCTTTTCTTTTTTTTTACTCCCATCCCTAAAGCATATTTTAATGAAGACATCGCATGCATAGATGTAGGCTAGTTTATTCGGCATTTTTAAAAGGCAATTATTTTTTGATTGCCGATTTTTACTTTGTGCATTTTCGGGAGGACCACTGGACTGGTTGGATTATAGGAACTATATAGAAGGATTTGTGGAGATGTTGGGTCGTCAAGAAGATAAATTATGTGGAATTTTCTCTGCTCTGGCGGCTTTGTCCTTCGTATGCTTTGTTCAAAGGTAAGAAAATGTCGCTTGGAAGAAAAAGAAGAAAAGAAATTACTAACTGTCACACCCGTAGACGTGATTACCGGTCAATAAAAGGCTCAGATGTAGCAAATCGCATTAACGGGGTACCCAGGCCTACTTATTAGGGGCATTGCTGCCGATATATGCCCTATTAGACGGCGCTTTGGCGCGCGCGAGCGTAAAAACATGCGCGTGCACAACCAGAAGCCCATTGTGAAACGTAACCTACTCCCGATATCAAAATGGGGATATACATGTGTGTGTGTGTTGTCTGGGAAGACTGTGTAAAATGACAGCCCTGAGTAGGCACTGTAGGCTTGAGCGATGATTAAGCGATACAATCAATCAGCCGATCATCGATTGATTACGCTGTTCTAAGCAGCTGTCCGCAGCTGTAAACTACAGCACTGTATCCAGCAAGCAAAACCCTTTTAATTTTCACCGCCAACTAATGTTCGTATTCATACTGCTGTCGCCCACCTGCTCCTTTTTGTATATTTATATACGTGTTTCAATCTGATTTTGAGAAGGAATCCTGGCGGGTTGTCATCCTCTGCTGCTCTCCACATAGATGACAGGGTAGCCCTTTAACGTTGCAACGTATTTTTTTTTTTAATTCATGTGTCATGGCTTTTAAATGTTTACACCATTGCCAAATTGCTGCACAAGCCTTCATGGATAACGTCTCAGTGTCAGTCTCCTGATCAGTTCCATAGTTGTTTTGGTCTTAGAGGAACTGATGTAGCTTTCATCCCTTGTGGCCTACCTACTCCTTTTTCATGGTCTGCAGCAACCTACAGCTTCCCTTATGAGAGTGAAATGCTCACTGAGAACACTGGGCTGCACCTTTTGACATCTGATTCCATTACAATAGTCTGGCCCAAGCAAATGAAAGGGTTTCATTTTTGCAGATTCCCTCATGATGCTGTCAGGTGTCAAACCCTCCGGCCCTGCAACTGCCCAGCTTGATGAACAGCTGCACTGCCTATGAGCTAATTGAACAGTGATTCCCTGACTGAGCCGTGGGCAGTAGTGCTCCTGCCATACCAAGGGAGCAATTCCCCCCCACACACACACACACACAGACAGACGCACGCATGCACACCCTCCCTCTACACTCATTCAGCACCCTTCTTGTAATAGGGAACCTCAGCTGGAGAGCTGCTCTCTGCTAGGTGATGCAGGTCATGGCACCAATGTTATAGATGCCACTCAGACTAGAGTGGACTATGCAGTTCCTCCTGGGAGAGGTGGTCTGTCTCCAGGCTCGGACTGATGAGGCCCGTGCTTCTGACGGCATGATGGGAGGCTTTTTGCTATAACCCCGTGCTTATTAAAACACACGCCACTGAATCACGCTGGGCTTTTAGCTGATGGCGAGCCAAAGAAACTGTGACGTTGTTACACTTAACACCATTGTTTCTGAAGGACTGGCATCAATATAAAACGTTTGACAGGTGCACCATCATTGCATCCCCTCAACCGATTTGATGAATATGCTGTAGGTGGGGCAGAAGGGGATAATGCACAATGCAAAGCACATTTTTCAAGCCTTTCTAGTTATGATACAAACATGGGATTGTCTTAACATTTTATCAGGTGCACCTCAGAGTAACACAGATAAAAAAGCATCTGCATGGATGTAATTCTTTGCAGTGCTATTTTCTTTGCATTTTGATTAAATCTGGAGTCTGGTAGTGAAATAATGTTTACTTTGAAGGACGTGGGATGCACGCGTGGATGGGATTATTTGTATGCAAGGTGTTGTTTAACATCCAAAGTCCCCTTCTGCCCTTTTGCTAACACCTCATCAGGGCTTCCTTTTCAAATGTCACATTTGAAAAGGAATATAGAGTATGTGCAGCACAGTTTTCAGGCTACTATCACCCAGTAGGTTTGCTGTAGAGATACAAAATGTTTGTGACAAAAGTATTGGACACTTCTGCTTTTGTTGCTTAAAAATGGCTCTTGGATTTTCACCTCCCCTCCAGCTCCTCCATTGGAAGCGCCGGCATGTCTGTGGCCAAGACCACCGTGGACAAGTTGCTGAAGGGATATGACATCCGTTTAAGGCCTGATTTTGGAGGTACGTGTCATGATTATATCTGTTTATGGGGCTCAGGCTCTGCTGTCGAGGCTCTTAACAATTCAAGGTTTGGTCATGATGATATCTACGAGTCATCCCTAAGCCGAGAGCTGCCGAAGAGTTGGCCTGTGGCAAAAAAAAAAAAAAAAAAAAAAAAAAGATGGGGATGAGCTTTGAAGTGACTGCTACCATGTCATTACTATGCATCTATCCACATAATCGAAGATGGCTGCTCCTCTATAAGTAGGGCATACATGGAGATGAGCCGTCAAACGCTATGTCTTTTAAAATCTGGCAGACTGAATGCACCGATTTTCAATACTTTTCTGAATGCACTTCTGATTAGAGATGTTTTATGGCCTCTGCGTTGTACATTACGCCATACATTTGGCCCATTAACTTTTACTGGAAATTGTGCATTTGCTCATTACAATAATGTTTGCTTTTATGATTCTTTAAAGTATACAACATGGAGGACAACTCGTTCTTGTTTGCTACTTAGAGTGATTGTTTTGCTGAAGCTATTTAACTAAAGCAGAAGTAAAGCACTATGAAAATAGCTGGACAATCTATATTAATTTGTTGGTAATTTAATAGGTAATTCGTTGGGTCTCTTTTGTGTAAAATGAAGATTTGGGGAAAAAATTGGATAAGAATTAAAGCTTTTCTTTTGCAAATTAAGTAGATCATGCGTACTTACAATGTACAAGATGAAAAGCCAGTGCTTGGTTTCCTTTTGACATTTAAGTTATTGAGATAACATAAACTTAACATTTCCAGCTGTGGCAGCGTTGCTTTTCTTCTGCTGTAAAAAATGTTCAGGGTTGTAGATTTGATTGAATTTCATTTCAAATGTAAACAAACATACATTTACATACATTTAGGAGGCTTATTTGGCTGATAGTGGTTTTCTTTAACACATAAGATCTAAATTACGCTTATTAAATATATGCACACTGTTCACCAGTACCTTTTTTTAAATATGCTGCAGGCTGCAGCTTGTCAGTCCTGTGACTACACTACAGTTGATGAGAATGAGAGCAAGCAGTGAAAAACATATAGCAGGTGTGCCTCCTCATATAACCTTCGTCTGGTTGGCTGCTCTGCCAAAAGCAGATGCTCTGATGAAGGCTTATGTGCCAAGATGTGTTAGGCTGATGTTAGCTATTGTAAAAAGAAATATATATATATATATATATATATATATATATATATATATATATATATATATATATATATATATAGATATATATGTTATAGTTGAGGTTAGGTCTTTGTTCTGTGTTTTGGAGTGCTGCCATTCCAGAGTTGTTTCAAAGACTCAGTGAAAGGAAATGAGACAAAGCAGCAACGAAATGCCATTTTCACTTTGCTTCCGACTGTTGAAACAAGCTCGTTATGCCTAGCAGTGGTTTTGGACATTGCACATTTCATTTTAGTTTTGCAGCCAATTTCAGTTGGGATATTATCACCCAGCAAGACCCAGTCCCGTTTGACGATATTAAATATCACTCAAATACAAACAAATGTTTCAAAGTCAATGTTTCTGCAACAGATTCACACATTCCTCGGCCCCATTTATGTAGCGCCATAGCTGTGTAGCTGGTGCTTGCAAATGCCAAGTCTATTGTGTTTTCTCTCTGGCGTTTCAATTAGTGCTTTCATGACAGTTGGCAGCAATTTGAAGAGTGTTTCGGGTCTGAACTCATCCTTATTGTCCCGCTCACCAGCAACAGTTTTGTAGCTCACCAGTTCCACCATTCAAAGCAGACAAAAGAATTAAATGTGACCAAGAACTGTTGAATCTGTGTAGCGTTTTTGTTGTTGTTAAAGGTCAGAAAATACAAAAAAAGCTCGATTCGGCATGTCGAATTGGCAAGCAAGCAACAATCACTTTACTTCGCCATAATGACTTACATAATATATAAAAACACAATGCCATAATTCCCATCGCATATCTCTTGTGGGTGAATTACCAAAGTATGTATTAAATATCAGAATATAATCAGGAATTTGGTGCATAAATTTTGAATAAAAATAAAGGTTTCTGTTTCGAAATGTTCGATGTTAAAAAGATATAGGCAGCGTTTTGTGTTATGTGAATGATTTCATTTTTGTGCAGCTGAGAAATCAGCAATGTTTTATATTAATAAACAAATGGATTAACACTGCAGCGTCCTCTTTTATCTGTATATTACCATCAATTCAAGTAAATGCCTTGATTTCTGGTTCTACTTTGAATGATGTAAAATATCTATGTTGATATTGATTGCCTAAAGATTTGTTAGTCACAGGCTGCTATTCTGTAGCAAGCTGCGAATGTGTTGGAGTAAGTAGAGCAAGTTTTAAGGAGTGAGTATCCCAGGCAGGGAGTAGCTGTGCTTTACCCTCGGGCCAGAGAGCTGTAGTCCATCATGTCCTGATATTTCCAACATCACTCAGCTGCTTCTGTTTTGCTACAGCTGCTGATGACCTTCAGCACTGGAGATTCAAGAAAGAGGATTTTAATTTGGCACAATGCAGGACAGTGAGTGCGATTCCTATCGGCTTGGCCAACACCCATATTAGAAGTGAAGATGAGCCCAGAGGTGCATGTTGGAGGAAAAAGCTTGTGCACTGAGTGGTCAGAAACAGGACGGTGATGCGTGATATTATTCAGATCGTTTATTCAAATGGAAAGTCCACTCTGCAGTCATTCCATTTGAACAGTGCTCTCCTCTTCCCATTGATCTGTGAACTAACTGGAATTCAAGATAATAGCTCAACAGCACCAAATTACTTCTATACTATCATGATATTGGTTGAATTACTATTACTTTTTTTCAGTTTTGCAGAAAAAACAGTTTGATTAGTGATCTCTTGCAAAAAGGGTGTGCGTGTTTTCTCCTTGGATTGTAGTCCTTGGTTGTAACTGCCTAACAAACCGCCCATGGTAACAGTGCTGATTTTTCGACCGCAATTCTGAATGATGCATTACATTGATTCAAATTCAGCCAGCGCATTGCAGACCTGGTAAAGAAAGAATCATTTTTTAAGCACAATTTTTTTAAACACATTTGCTCTTTTTGAATCAGTTGTGTTTTCATACCAATGCAATTACTACTACGTAATCCAGAACCTGATTGTACTGAAATCTGTGTCTTGGATTAAAAAAAAAACACTGACAAGTTACCAAAAAATGGATGGTTGGTTGATCGTGTCACTGCTCAGCTGCATTTCACAGCGTCTGCCAACAGTACTTGCTTATTTGCTGCCTTGATGCTGATGAGCTCTATCTTTTCCCACTTAATGTTGAATTATAAAGAAATAAGGATGAAACACAGTTTTAATGACATTAAATGATTCTAACTAGCTTGAACTAAGCAGCAAATGGTGCATTCAAATGCTTTTCTTAAAATGTGCTCATTCCACGAGAACTTTCCAGCATACTGAAAAGTGTTGTGTGGACTTGTTTAGTCGGGCTTATACGTGTGTTGTTCATGTAAGGCAGATGACTCACAGTGATGTATGACAGTGTCTTACAATTAATGGGAAAATAGTGGATTTGGGGAATATGCCCAATTTGGGAGTATTAGTAAATCTGCAAAGCTTGAACACATACTAAATGGAAAATAGGACACTCTAATGAGACTATAGATTTTTAAAGTTCACAGACATTGTAGGGAGTAAGAGCAACCACTGCAGCAGTAAAGCTTTATTAGTTATTGGAGCACAGTGGTGCTGGTCATGTGTTTAATGATATTTTCTAAAACTGGTTGGTCTTTATCATGATTCAGTGATGATGATGCACCTTCTGCCGGGGTAGTCCCTGTCTTTGATTTCATAGAAAGTGCTAATATTTGTTGGGAAATTCAAGGTAATTGCAAAAATACTAGAAATAGTCATGGAGGGCTTTGGTTGACTATATATGTTTTGGGTTATTACATTTGAAAGAGATGTATGTTATCATAAGAGTGAGGGGGTTTAAAAGAAATATTTTCTTCTATTCAAAATGAAATAAAGAAATATTGGAATTTGAATTTTTTTTAACTTTCATATTTAACCACAGGTACAAGAATCAGATCCAGAACATGTAACATTTACACTTGTCTACTGTTCCACAACCATCCCCTTTGACAAATCTGATAAATGATTTAGTACTCTGCCTGTCGAGAGGAGGAGCAGGGGCTGTGGATGCACATGCATTTATTTTTCAAATCCGTAAGCTGGTTAAGCTTGTTGAAGACTTGCAATTGTTACAATTACCTATGACGATTTGCAATTTTTTTTAACTGCAGTGCCAGACTTCATCTAAATATACAGATAGTAATTTCTTTGTCTAGTACATGTTATTATGAGTGATCAGTTGATCTTTGAGAGTCTTAAGTCTTTCTCAGGTAACAGTGCATCTAGCGTCTATGTTTTCACTCTTTCACAGTAGCTCGCAACATCAAAATCTACACAAGAAGGAGCACCGAAATGCCTCCAAAGCAGCCTTACTGGCAAAGCTTTCTGTAGACAGCTATGCTTCCTTAAGCTAGCAATATTTTATCATTGCAGGTTTTGTTCGGGTGCAACCATTCAACACATGCCAATCGTATGCTACAGAATGCCAACACTCTTGAAACTGGCTGCATGTTATCAAGCGAATCAAAGAGTAATCTCGCAGACTGAAACTCTGAGCTAGTAGAGTGAAGTAACTCATCAGTAAGATCACCTGCTGGGGAAAACAGACGGTTGACTCTCCTTGGCACATGGTTGGCTGCTCTTGACCAAGTGTTTTTGACAGTAAGCCCCATTTTTCAGTGAACACGGGAAGCTCTGCTGCAAGGTATTCCTCATGTGCCTGTGCACCTTTACAACATTTTAATTATATAGGTTACAATGGCAAAGCCCCTTGGAAACCTGGGCCAGGTGCTGAAGAGCCAAAGAGTCTGAAAAAGGCAATAGATCAGGTACCCAGTAAATAATCACAGTGGACTTGTAACTGGTGAAGGTTCATTGTAGAAAATTGCAGCTATCAAGGAGACCACTGGTCCCAAGATCCTTTTTTGGGCACAAGTCATTTTTGCACATGGTAAAGCACTCTGGCGAGCTTTGAGATTTTTTTTCCCTACAGTTGATCCCACAATACTACCAGATTCACAAAGAAATGAAGTATAAGTAGGGCCCAGAGCACTTACAGAACGGATTGCTTTACATTCAGTATACCTGCTAGATTATTATTATAAGCTGTAGACATCATTTTAAAAAAAGGTCGGCATGTCTAAGAACAGACATTCATGCTATGGTGTGTAAAATATCTGAGTATGAGAACATTCAATGTATACTGTGCATAATGTACTATGCAAAAATCTTGTGGGTGCAATATGGATGTAAATATGGTCCAGAATGATTACACCTCTCTGGCATCTAATGACAAGTGTCAAATTTCTATCTGAAAGAGCTCGGGAGGTGCCAGACTCTATCTGCACTCTCTGCTCGACATCTCTCATATTTTGCCAGCGGTGGCAGTACCAGTCCGACAACAATGTATCTGGTGCCATGACTGTTGTCAGACATTGGACTTAAAAGGCAGAACCCTTTCACAGTGATGAAGATTAATTTTTGTTATTAACATCTATACTGAGACCTGTGCTGGTTACCATTTTGAATGTATTGAATATATCACCCAGTTGACTGAATTAGCAAATTAGGTAGCGAGTTAGCGAGCAAAGCTACCTGTCAAGCAGAAGACCATTGAACCCTCCAATCACTTTCTGCTGGCTGCAACAATGTTAAGACAGCAATAGACCACTTCCTTATTGCAGCCTTTTCAATTCAATTCAATTCAATTCAATTCAATTCAATTCAATTTTATTTATATAGCGCCAAATCACAACAAAAGTCGCCTCAAGGCGCTTTATATTGTACAATAGATCGCACAATAATAAATACAGAGAAAACCCCAACAATCATATCATATGACCCCTATGAGCAAGCACTTTGGCGACAGTGGGAAGGAAAACTCCCTTTAACAGGAAGAAACCTCCGGCAGAACCAGGCTCAGGGAGGCGGGGCCATCTGCTGCGACCAGTTGGGGTGAAGAAGGAAAACAGGATAAAGACATGCTGTGGAAGAGAGACAGAAATTAATAACAGATATGATTCAATGCAGAGAGGTCTATTAACACATAGTGAGTGGCTGGAAAGGAAAAACTCAATGCATCATGGGAATCCCGGCAGCTCACGTCTATTGCAGCATAACTAAGGGAGGATTCAGGGTCACCTGGTCCAGCCCTAACTATATGCTTTAGCAAAAGGAAAGTTTTAAGCCTAATCTTGAAAGTAGAGATAGTGTCTGTCTCCGAATCCAAACTGGAAGCTGGTTCCACAGAAGAGCGGCCTGAAAACTGAAGGTTCTCCCTCCCATTCTACTTTTAAATACTCTAGGAACAACAAGTAAGCCTGCAGAGCGAGAGCGAAGTGCTCTAATAGGGTGATATGGTACCACAAGGTCATTAAGATAAGATGGGGCCTGATTATTTAAGACCTTGTATGTGAGGAGCAGGATTTTGAATTCAATTCTGGATTTAACAGGAAGCCAATGAAGGGAAGCCAAAACAGGAGAAATATGTTCTCTCTTCCTAGTCCCTGTCAGTACTCTTGCTGCAGCATTTTGGATTAGCTGAAGACTTTTCAGGGAGTTTTAGGACATCCTGATAATAAAGAATTACAGTAGTCCAGCCTGGAAGTAATAAATGCATGAACTAGTTTTTCAGCATCACTCTGAGACAGGATATTTCTAATTTTAGAGATGTTGCGCAAATGGAAGAAAGCAGTCTTACATATTTGTTTAATATGTGCATTGAAGGACATGTCCTGGTCAAAAATGACTCAAGGTTCCTCACAGTGTTACTGGAGGCCAAGGTAATGCCATCCAGAGTAAGAATCTGGTTAGATACCATATTTCTAAGATTTTCAGGGCCGAGTACAATAACCTCAGTTTTATCTGAATTAAGAAGCAGAAAGTTAGCGGCCATCCAGGTCTTTATGTCTTTAAGACATTCCTGCAGTTTAACTAATTGGTGTGTGTTACCTGGCTTCATGGATAGATAGAGCTGCGCGTCATCTGCATAGCAGTGAAAATTTATGCTATGTCTTCTAATGATGCTGCCTAGGGAAGCATGTATAATGTAAATAGAATTGGTCCTAGCACTGAACCCTGTGGAACACCATAATTGACCTTAGTGTGAGAAGAGGACTCTCCATTTACTTGAACAAATTGGAGTCTATTAGATAGATATGATACAAACCACTGCAGCGCAGTACCTGTAATACCTACAGCATGTTCTAATCGCTCTAATAGGATATTATGATCAACAGTATCAAAGCGCAGCACTAAGGTCTAGCAGGACAAGCACAGAGATGAGTCCACTGTCAGAGGCCATAAGAAGATCATTTGTAACCTTCACTAAAGCTGTTTCTGTGCTGTGATGAGCTCTGAAACCTGACTGAAACTCTTCAAATAAGCCATTCCTCTGCAGATGATCTGTTAGCTGTTTGACAACTACTCTTTCAAGGATTTTTGATATAAAAGGAAGGTTGGAGATTGGCCTGTAATTAGCTAAGACAGCTGGGTCTAGAGATGGCTTTTTGAGTAAAGGTTTAACTACAGCCAGCTTGAAGGCCTGTGGTACATAGCCGATTATTAGAGATAGGTTGATCATATTTAAGATCGAAGAATTAATTAATGGCAGGACTTCTTTGAGCAGTTTTGTAGGAATGGGGTCTAAAAGACACGTTGATGGTTTGGAGGAATTAATTATTCATGTACACATTTTGATCTCCAGAACTTCTTCTCTTTAGTTGTCCTTCTAGACAACATAATTTTATTGTGAAGAACTGCTCTAATGTGTATGCCGATTGCTATGAAATCCTGATGCTTTGGTCTGTTTTGGATGGAAGTCTTATCAATGACATGTTCAAGGCCCAGTCAAAAAGGCCTAGAGAATGGTTGATGGCTTTCTGGCAACCACCAATCACAAGGGTTCTGCATCAAAAATCTCTCTGTAATTGCTTTGGTCCCTACTAGACTTGTGCAATATGCCTGCCTTGCTGCTGCAGACAAAACATTTCAGAAGTTGCAACTTTTACTTTGAAATTGAACGGTCTCTGTTTCTGGTTTTCACATTTCACAGCTAGTCTCACTACTGCCTTGAGAGTAATTAGTGAGAGTTTGCAGACAAGTGAGGACTACCTTACAAACTGCAGGCAACTGTGGCCATCTGCTAGTGACCAAAGCAATTGGATCTTTTCTGTGCTGCACTATATACCACTTTGTGACAGATATCGCTTCACTACTACTGGTAACCTCTACCAAGCACTCAGGAGTCAACATTTTTTTCCTAATGAGCCGTGGTTGCTAGGGGGCCACCAACCAATTTCTAGGTATTCATGATGGGAGCTTTGGCAATCAATTTTACAGCAATTGCCATCAGCCACTTGCCAACCAACTTGGAACACACCTTCTTCCCTTCCCACCAGTGGTTGCCAGATGGTCACTGATTGGTCTTAAGGCCCATGTGACTGAAGCCCTAGTTTTTTCTCTGCATCTAAGATTTTTTTTACACTAGCAAGCAGCTAGTGTAAAGCTTTCTGTTAAGCTGAAACTCAGAAACTTCTGCATCCATCTTCAGGACCTTGAACTCTCTGAGGTTTCTCTACAGCAAAATGAATGCAGCTCTTCATTACTGCCTGATTTTTGCTCGTCTTGTAGAAATTATATTCTCACAAACATGTATTCTGTCTGATTTTCATTATCTTTCCTTCTGTGATTACATTGCGATGCTCAGCATGTTAATATATTCCAGTTTTTTGCCCCTCGCACTCGCAATGATCCCTTGCCCTCACAACGCCTTTTCGCTATTCAGTGCATGAGCTAGATCGCCCCCTGTTGCTGACAGGCAGGCGCTATATAGATCAGTCTGGCATATTACTTTCATCAAAGATCCAGTGGGTATACACACGTTTTTCCTGTTTGTGATTTCATTTCTTTGTCTTAGAGTGTCGCTGTTACAAATTCTGCGAAATTGCACATCTTCCTTGTTGATTTTATATGTAAATGATTAATTAAGGGACTGTCTGCATCCCTTTATGGCTAAATCAATCAGGCTTCTGCATGTGTGTACAATTACTCAACGGCTGAGATTTATAAAAGAGGGTCATGTGTATGCATGGCTTTATAAAACTGATTAAAAGAATGCGCATTCCTGCCTTTATGCATACACAATTTTAGCCAATCGAATGTTTGCTTTTTAAAAAAAGATACCGATGCCTCACAGAGTGGATAGGAGACCATGAGGAGATATTCAACAAACCAGATTTAAAAAGTGTTCCAGATCTTGTACCTACTCCACCTACTCCACCTTTATGAAAGAAAGAAGACTGTTTACAGCTGCTACAATTTATTATACAGTTGACCCCAACATTAGCCTGACCCTTCGACAGTGTAGCCTGCAGTTTGAAAACCATTGTTTGTTCATCTCTTCTGCCTTTCTTCTTCCGTCTCACCCTTTTATCTCACTCTTCTCTCATTCACGTAGCCTTGCATGCATGCACACAAAGACACTCAAGTGTGCTCGAGAACTTGCATGTCTCCGCATTAAATTATTTTTTTCTCTGTCAAGTTGTCCGACACTTCAATAAAACCTTGACTACAAATGCTGTTTATCTTGGATAACACAGCCAACCTTGGTAGTCATGTAGGTTTTCGTAAATGTGATAGTCCCTAAAAAAACCAAAAAAACCGTAATGTAGTATATGAAATAGCCAAACCGTTTCTTAACAGACCTTATAGCCAGTCACATAATAAGTTTATAATACTGTTTGGTGTTACCTTGTAGTGACTTTTTTCTTCCTTTGCTGCAAGTTGTTTAACATCATTTACTTTGCCCTGATTTATCTAAAAAATCAAAACAAAACAAAGGACTCAACAAGGAGTCCTTTTCAATTCAATTTTATTTAGTGTATATAGTGGCCAAATCACAACAACAGTCGCCTCAACGTGCTTTATATTGTACGACTCCACAATAATACAGTAGGCTGTACAATAGTCATGAATAGAGACTCTGGTTAGGCTAACTTGGGGATGTCTCTCCCGATATTTGGTTCCTGGGTATTAATTATTGTATCACAAGACAATGTACTGCAATGTTGATTTTTTGTCCCATGGTATGGGGTTGTAGCTGTACCAGAAACTTAGTTGTCAGTACCAATACCAGTAGAACTACACAATTCTCGAATTCTCAAAAGGGACTAACTAATGAACTTAAACATAAACTCCTTTATTTAAAACAAATATTGCTTCAAAATCTCTTACTTGGTGGTGACAGACCATTAATTTAATTTTGACATTATAATTCGTTCAAAGGATGCAGGCTGAGATGGTTGCTGAGTAGCCTACTAATATTATGATGATGTGTAACATAAGTTACATTATGATGTCTTAACGTGGAACATAGTTCACAACAGAGTTGCCACCTGTCTCAAAAAATGGTAATGTGTATTTCAGAATAACATAAGAAGGATATTTAATACCTTGGATGTTGTTGCTGAATTGAAATTCATTTACTTTGAATTACTTTAACAGATCTGCATTTCATCTCTTAGATGTTTTTCTAAGCATGATGGCATCATTTGCATATAGCCTTTTGCAAATCAGTTATAACCCTTTTTTGGCCTTTTTTAAATGGACAAGTCTAGATCGAAGTACGCTCGCTATTTTCCATGTGTAATACGTGCTGTGCAGTGCATAGTGTTTTTGCTCATGTGCATTCTTCTTCTTACATGTCTGGATTGCCTACAGTACTAAAAAAACATAGACATTTTCAGAGTATTGTAGTAAGTATTGGTTTTGGTACTTCCCCTGCACAGAAGCTTTACCCTTTTTTATGTGTCTTATCAGCAAAAAATGCAAAAACAAACTAGAATGCTTAAAATAGCAACAATCTTTGATGCATTTTGGGCCACATTACCCCACCATAATCTCAACATAGTTTGAGCCCAGACAGCAAAGGCAGCATGGTGTGAGACTGTCCATCAAAGCTCTTCATCCACTGTAATTTTTAAGCGATGCATTTAAAGATAGTTTGAAATTTGCACTTTTGTTTTTTCATTGCAGTATGCAGCCACAGTGTGAATCTAAAAAAAAAAAAAGAAATTTACAATTTTGACCACTGTGACTCAAATACTGTATTCTAGCTCTCAGGAGAAGCTTATCCTCCTCCTTTAATCAGAATTCAGACAATGGAAGTAATATAGAGAAATACATTTTGGTAATGATACCGCCACCTTTAGGTGTTACGGCATTTTTACAGTTGTAACAAAGTTGTTGTTTCTGCAGATGGATACTTCATTTATCCCCCTCCTACTTACACAGTCATTTTGTCTCTGTTCATTAACCTTTTGTGAAAAGAATACTTATCAATAATACTCGACAGATCACCATATGTTCCAGTAAGAGACCTAGCAGAGGTCATGCACTGTGCTAAGGATGGTTTGTACTTTCAGTCAGGAAAAAGGGCATGGTGATCTGACAGTTTCATTCTGGCGAAAACAATTCCCTGTCCTGCTATCAGTGTGAACAAGCTAACAAATGGAAAAACAAACAAACGTCCAGTCAGTTGGAGACGATAAGAGGGCCAAGCTCAGCTCATTCACACATTCGTCCTTCTGGAGGACACATTTCAAATCAAGCTGTCATCATCACAGGAATGGGTTTTATGATCTCAGCTTCCACCATTAACACACCATGACAGGTGACATATCACAAATGCTGTAAAGATGTCATTCTTCCCGCAGAGCCGTGACCAAGTGTGGGACATCTCTAGATGACAAAAAAAGTGCATTTACTCAATCCAGGACTGCAGATTTTATGGATATACATGCTTAAATATGGTCTGGTGGGCAAATGTTTTTTTAAGGGTCGGCAAAAAGGGTGTTCAAGTTCAAGTGTTGATCACGAAGAGCACTGAGTGAAGTTGAAAGCCCGGCCACTAAATGTAGTCGGCAGATGTCCAGGGGGTGTTCTGAGGCAAGCATTTTTCAAATAGTGACTTTGAGATGAGCTTGTAATCATAGAGCGAATGTATTTTTAGATGACCAACCAATGTAGACAATACTTTATCATATCAGAGTAGACTAAAGAAACAAAGAACCAATCCTCTACCTACCTAAATGTTCTTTTAATTAAGAGGTTCAAATGGTTACAAATAGAAATCTTTATAAACATCATTAAATGGGGGAAGCTATCAGTGAAAGTGCTTTCCACAGTGTTTAATGTGGTTGCATAAAACTGTAAGTTACGCTACATGGGAATTTAATGGGAAACCACTCAGCAAAGACTTTGAAGGTCTTTATTTAATTAAAATGCACATTTCATCTTCCTGCCTTCATCATGCAACAAACACAGAAATAAGGAGCATTTGAATAGTTTGATAGGTTTGAAAAAAACAAAACAGGTGTATCTGTCCATCTACCCATTAGGGTTGTTGGGGGACACTGAAGCCTGTTGCAGCAGTCACAGGCTAAGAACTGAGGTGCACTCTGAACTGGTCGCCAGTCCAAGGCTAATGCAGAGACAGACTACTATTTATGCACTTGCATTTACACCTATGGCAAGTTTAACCAATTAACCTAATGTATTTGGACAGTGGGAAGACAGAGACAGAGTACCTGGAGAGAACCTACATGGGCACAGGGAAGACGTGCCAATTCCACACTGGTCCCAGTTTTCAAAAAAATTTCTGTCAATAATTCATTATTTTTACAATTATTATCATTATTATTATTAGTAGTAGTAGTAGTAGTAGTAGTAGTAGTAGCAATCATTGTTATCTGACCAGATTGTTTTGGCAGCATGATTTTAACACAGCACTGGTATAGAGTAGCAAAAAAAAAGCAAAATAGACAATTAAGTGCCTTGAAGCAAGTGTTGTTGTGATTTGGTGCCATATAAATATAAAATTGAGGTGGGCTAGGCACATGGTCATGTGATTCAAAGCCAGTCATTGTTCTTAGAAATGTAGAGTGTTCAGTTTCCCATGAAGAAGGCTATGTATGTATATATATATATATATATATATATATATATATATATATATATATATATATATATATATATATATATATATATATATATATATATATATATATATATATATATATATATATATATGCTCTTACTCTTGCAGTGGTATTTTGCATGTACTATAGTTTATGAGGCTGTTTCACAATATCAGCTTTTTTCAGTCTTGATTAGGTCAGCGTTTACATTGTCTTTCTGTCGTTCCTATACTGAACATGGGAAATAATTTAGATTATCAGCACAAAAACAGTTCAGTGATGCTTTACTAAGCTACTCTCCTACCTTACTTTGTCCTTGTCTGGTGTAATAAACAGTGATAGTGGCTTAGTGTGTCTTAAATGGTATTTTGTCGGTAGTGCAGCAGGGAGAAAATGAATTTCAGCGAGCGTACTGTAGATGTGCATAAGCAGGATGACAAAGAAATGAGCCTGCAAAGAGAGCCTGTAAATGTCTAACAGAAGGTGCTGTGCAGGGGTAATTTATGAAGTGTTGTCTCGGTGTAGACAGCCCTGCAGATTTTAGAAATACATGTGACTAGTGGAAATTGCAAGTGGTGATCTCTTCTGTTATTTTTTTTTTCTCTCCACGACTTTAAAGGTTCACACGGTTCACGGGAAGATGGAGAATGTTTCTGTAACAGATGGATTAATTAAAGTTCAACCGTGTACCTTTTAGGGAGAAAGGACAATAAAGGACACCCTGTCCGGGGACAGGAATGTCACAGCAGCGTATAGCTCCACTGGGAATAAATCTGAAACCATTACAGAGGTGACTGAATCTCTGGGGAATTCTCTGCGGTCGTGGGGCATTTTATGTTTTATGGTGGTTATGAGCTTTAAAAAAACAAAAATAACTAAAACAAAACCAAATTAAAGTAGCAAATAAAGAATTTGGTGTTGAAAACCAATATGTGATTTTTAGTTTAAAACACAGTATTGTGTCACAGACACAAACATCAGATGCCGTCAATGCAATTTCTTATTTAACACATTTAATTGATATTATTAGTTTAAGGCTTTTAACCTTGTTCCCTATGACAGTGTCAGAATGCACCATCTGTGAGACACCTGTTTTAAAGGTGTGTCAAAGGCGGGCCGCTAACAGTGAAAAAAATAGTCTAACACTGATGTGCATTCGATTATTTACTGTCTCACAATAAAGGGAAAATTGTTCCAGTCTGTTAATAGAACAGCATTTCTCACATTTATGCTATAATTATATGCAGAACAAAATGTGCTAGTTGGATAATAATAATAATTTAAATATTTTTCATGTGCTCCTACTCTACATTGGAGTTGTCTTGGAGCAGGAACATAGGTCAGCTATAGAGTTGCTGCTGCTGCTTGATGCTACCATTAACAGTTCTGAGGTGGTACGTATTATTTATCATTACACTGAAACAACATGAAGACATATTTTTAACAACAAAAAAAAGGATCCACAATTTGACTAAGAAATGAAATGCGTCACATTCTTCACCTAATTTCTCACAATGCTTTACAGATTACATGATACAATGTTTCTTAGTCATTTTGTTATTAAGTTACCAGAATTTGTCGGAAGTTTAAACAGCTAAAAATATAAGAGATAAAGTCTAATTTTTCAAATTTGTGTTCAAATTTGCAACAAGTGTTGCTTCTGTGAATGAAAAGAAAACCCCAAATCAATTCTGTTTTGTATTTATAGTTTCAACGGTGTTCCATAGACTTTGTACATGTACCAAAACACTGTAAGAGTGTAAAACTTTCTATATTTATTGGAGACTTCAGGCTGCAGGACAGTGGCGGTCCTAGCCTGTTTGGCGCCCTGGGCGAACACCCCCTCTGGCGCCCCCCCCCCCCCACACACACACACACACCCCACACCCCACACACACACACACATGAAGAGAGACAGAATATGCATAGTATGGAAACGGCTACTAAACAGACATAAGTCATACAATGAGAACAGGACAAATCAACAATTGACACTGACTAATTAATGTTATATTATTGTATATATTGTTTGGAGTTTAGTCTGTTACTGTTACTATTTTTACCATTTCTTCTTGTAGGAACTGTAACCCACATAATTCCCTTAGGGATTAAGAAAGTATTCTGATTCTTAATGTTTTAGGATACATGACCTGCCATTATCCAATGACACATCTGCTTACCTGTGTCTTTTGCTCGTTTCTCCTTGTAGGAGCCATAATTAAATGTATTGAATTTTAATGATCACTGGGTTTTCATTTGTTTGGTTGCTATGGTGATGTGTAACGGGAGTCACGTGGGTGGTAGCGGTGACATTAAGAGGGCGTTGTCAGTCTGTCATTCACTGGTTTGATTTTGACAGAGAGGAGGGCTGGGTAGCCGTAGTTTTTGTTGACCGCAGCACAACGAGTTTCCCCTTGTTGCATTAGAGCCTGTGATGTTTTAAGAATTTGAATCGCGAGCCGATCACATTGCTCTGTAAACTTTTCAAGCACTTTAATAAACAAGCAAGCAATTCCACCTCTCGCTACACTCCTTTTCTCTCGTTTTTTTAAACTTTAAAAACGGGTTGTGTGTGAGACTTTAAATCAACAAAATATAAAATATACATTTTTAATTGTTATTGATCCCTTTACCCCGAGTCCTGAAGTGTATATTTATTTTTTTACTCTTAAATATTTATTGTTCGTTTACTTGCACTGCTGTAACTGGAGCCTCGTCGTCTCGTCTCTCTATATACTGGACTGTATGTAGCGGAGAAGTTTACTTTGACTTCAGCAGCAAGCAGGCACACCGAGGGCTCTCGTGCTCACTTTTCGCGTATAGAAAATTTTGAAAAAACATCGGTGCAAGTTATGTCTCTGTCATAATGTCTGGTGTTTTCGTGTTAGTTGGTTTGTTTTTATTTTGTTTTATTTTGCGAGTTGGTTATTAGATGCTGCTCCAGCCACACAGAGAATCCCCGCCGCCCGCCCTCTCCTCCCTGTGCCGCAAGCAGCAGGCGCATCTCGCAAACGGAGGGCGCCCTTACTCCCAGCAAATGGGCGATAGAAAACCGATCGGTGCTGACATTCCCAATATGCGCTGGCATGATGTCGGGGCAGCATGAGTACGAGCAATCTTTTTTTTTTTTGCCGATGCCCGTGATGCCGCCCCCCACCACGATGCCGCCCCGGGCAACCGCCCGTGTCGCCCGTATCTAAAACCGCTACTGCTGCAGGATGTCACATTGCTTCCAAAGTCGATAACAATGCTGCGTTCTTGTTTTCTCCACAACATGTTTTTTTTTCTTGCATCCTACCACAAAGTCATTTTGACACAAGACTTTAATGGTTTCAAATAAAAGAGGATCACTGTAGAATTTTGCAGTTTAATGATCTCAACCATTAAAAAACATCAATGGCTTTCAGGACCACTTGTCGGCGCGAATCAGACTCTCTACCTGTGCGGCAGCTTGTGACAGCAACTGTAATTGCCGGATCCCGAGCTATAGGCGGTCCAGCCTGTGGCCGTGTCATCAAAGAACGGTCACCTGCCATATCTCTCTGCCATATGCAGCTCGGGTTTTGCTGATCTCATTTCCCATTGACCTCAAATGAGTCCCAGTTGCAGCTTGATCTTGTTTGTAATGGATAAGCGGTAAATGTAGCCATGAAACAGCACATCGGTTACAGCGAGAGTGGTGAGTAGAATGGACACCTAATTGACTCCATATAAAAGGCGGGACATGTAAGTAAGAGCAGCAGCTGCAGCGCTTTATATTCAGCTTGTAAGATGCTGTAGCGTAATGTAAGTGTAATTGATATGAGGCTATCCCGTGTGTCCTTTGAGATAATAGACTAAATGCTGCTCACATACGTGTGCGGCTCTTTACAGAGAGCACTCCCAACACTATTACTTTAAATTCTGAGAACACGACCACTGATTGATGCCCGCAGGACGTCGGATGCAACCTGCAGTTTGGCAGACGCAGATATTAAATGATATGTGGTAGCAGGTAGATCTATTAAGGTTAGCAGGCGACTGTGCAACACTCGGGACAATCTCTTAGTCTGTGTGCTACGACATGTCAAATGTTGGGGTGTTTTGCATATGGGCTGATGGCAGAGGCCATTGTAATTCAGTCTCAAAGTAATGCCTATTCAGCGCAAAACATAAGTGTGTTGTCAGAATCCCAGGATGGATGTTGGGGCATGTGCAAGTGAAATCTATCCTGATGAAGAGAGAATGCCCAGTGATTTATTACAGAGGAAACGCAGGAAAAAATGCTCAAGCTGGGCACTTTTTCCTTTTCCCTTCGCTTAGATTTTCTATTTGAATTAAATGAGGTGTGTATGTAGGCAGGCAGGGGGGCAAGGGTGGTGAGAGATAGCATGCAGGAGAAAGGACATACTTCATCTTCCCATTCAAAGTGTTGTTTTCAGCAACTTTGAAATGAAGGAGAAAAATGCTGATAGAATTGCACCAGAATGTATCGCAGTGGACTGCAAAGTACAAAAACCCTAGGTCAGGCGTTGGTGAGGCATCCTGCATGCAGGGCATTTTTCCTCTCTCTTTTTTTTTTAAATTCCTCTTAAGGTCCCCAGTGACTCACTTCTTGAACCTGCAGTGATTGATGGGAGGTGTGTCCTTGACAAGGCCATGACAGGGTGGCCAAGGGCAAGATACAGCTATCAAAGTGTTTCACATAGATAAACAAAGATTAAAAAAAGCCATTTACAGCATCTGGAGAGAGATGCTTTCATCCTTACTACTAGGAAACATGCTTAAAAGCCCATCTCATTACTGAACTCAAACAGCTGGCCACAAAAAAAAAAGGTTTCCACATAAAAATATTTTGTGCACAGTGTAGGGCTAGAGGAAAACGCAAGATGGAAGCGTGGCGTAACCTTTGTGAAACAGCATATCCACCTCTTAAAGCATCAATAACAACAATGCAATAAAATGCAAACTATTTATATTGAATTCAGCGACCATTTGGGAGTAGACCAGTGTTGTAGCTTTGAAAGTGAATTTTTTTGTGTTATAATTGTGTTATAATACAATCAGTTCTGCACCGAAGCATCGCAATTCAGTACCTGGAGTTTTTTTTACTGCCGTTATAACAGGTGCAGAACATAGGTTGGCATTGTCTTCCTGAAACAAGCAAAGTCACCCCTGAAGGAAATCTACTTCAGTATTTATGAGACCTTCACAGATATGCACGTTACACATGCCATGCACAGTAATGAACACCATGCCATTACAGATGCTGGCTTTTGACCGTGTGCTAATAACAACCTAGACAGAGAATTTCGCTGTTAGCCTGACAAATGTTTTTTCCAGAAATATTTTACTTCTTAGTTAGTCAGAGTACCCAACATGGTGGCACAGCTTGCATTTTCACTGTAAATAAGCTAGAGACTAACAGTGATAATAGAAAAAGATGATTCTCTAATTTTGTTTCATGTTGCATACACCATAATTGTGATCAGTGCTGGAATTGTTACTTTAGTTTCTTAAAAGTTACTTTATGCTACTTAATTTGTTATACTACTCATTACATTACTTTCTTATTACTCCGTAAAATGAGATGCACTGAAACATTATTACTAGTTTACAATATAAACCTTAGGCTCTAGTTCCATGCACCAACACAAATCCCTATTCTAATGAGGACATACACACACATACAATCTTTCTTTTAGTATTTAGGTATGGAGACAAAGGAAGGTTGAAAATAAGCCCAAAGAGACCTCAAACTGTTTGCCACACTGCTGCAAGCCTGACTGCACGTAACTGCTCCTGTTACCTGCTGAAGATCAGTCTGTGTTCTTTGCATTGTGTTAGCATCCTATATGTGCAGATGCTTCCAAATACAGAGCCAAAGTGGTGTTGGCAGTACGATGCAGTTGTTTATGTCCTGAATGCGGACATTTAGCGGACTATCTCACTCTTGTCCTTTTGTGCAATAAATATAAAAGTAATGTCCATACCGCTCCACCATTTTCCTCCTCCCGGCACATGACCTGAAATCAGCTGACCGCAGCACAAGTGAGCAGGAATAAGAAACGTTTTGTTGGATGTTTTTGTTTCTTTCTATCCGCCCAGCATGAAGATAACTGAAGAAGTAATGCAAGTGATGACATAATTGTAGCTGTAATGTAATCACTGAATTTATTATATTACTGCGTTCCTGAAAAATATGATGTAATTACAGTAACGCGTTACTTTGCAACACTGATCGTGATAATACGTTCTCAGGTTGTCTGATACAGATAATTACCTTAACGCTGTTTTGTATGAACTGTTCTGGCATCTGTATGCATAGTGGTGATGTCAGTGGTGATGCTTTCATTTTCAACGTTTAATATTATTACAATTCAGGGCTCTCTTGTTAATTGTAAATAGAAACAGGAACTGACACTGTAGGTATACTTTACCAGGTCTTGTTAAGTCTACAATTTAGAAACAACTTGAACAGGTTTTCTTATGTCAAGATCTGAACTGTAGTTGTGTTTTTAGTTTTTGATTTTCTGTGTGAACACAAATAAATGGAACACATTTGGACAGATGTATCCATCCTCCTGCACGGTCACATGTCTCTGCAGTTCAAGTGTACAGTAGATGTATGTGTCAACTGGCTGATGAGTTAAACCTACTGAAGTTTTCCTCTAGTGGCACAACACAACTTCTCTATATCTCTTCCTGCCCTTCTTTCTTCCTCGGAGTCTTTGAACACACAGCAGCACTCGCTGTCACTCTTCCTTTTGATTCCACTTTTTTCATTTGATCTAACACGACTTTAGTTTGTCTTCCTTCTTTACATTTATGCAGCTTGTTTTTGTTTTTTGTATACTATTTTTCTTCCCCTTGTTTTTGACTTTGTCATTTAGAGTCTGTTATCCAGCTCTGTGGACTCTTGTTTGTCGTGTTGCGGGGCTTTTTTTCCCCCCTCACTTTTGTTTGAGGTGAGATGTTTTTCTAAGTTTCTTTTTTTATCTCACCTGCGCAATGTGACTTTCTCTGTTCCTTTGGTCTAGCAGCATTTCATGTGCAAATAAATGAACTCTAAACTCTAGATGGCAATTCAGCTAAAGTGAAGAGTCCTAAGTAGTGAGATTCCTGCACACATGCCTCACACACATCCTCACTAATGTCTTGTACTGTTCACCTTTTGATGACCTTGGTTGTCTTCACTCCTGATGGGTTTTTTTGTTTGTTTTTTTGGTACATTGTAATTTAGTGACTTGGAGAGAACAGCAGAAAGAATATGAGGTACACTAAGAGTTGCTTTATTAATAAAGAACTAATTCATGTATCGTACTCTCTTGAGACATATTAGTCGTGACTGGTGAGGAGGATCTACACATAATTACCACAGGTTAATGTAATTACACAGACATTTAAAGCAGGACTTACCAATGCGTGTGTGATGATGCTGATGCAATTGGATATCATGGCATCAGTTAAAAGAGACAAAAACAGATGCCCTTTTGTAAAGAAAACATCTTGTATTTAGCAGCACACATATCTTATGACTTTATTCAAGCCAATTTTTCAAAATGTTCAGTTCACGATCAGAAGGGAACATGAAAATAATGGCATTGATTAAAACTGTCAATGTGCGACTGAATAAATTAGGCCTACGAGTAAATAAATAATAAGCTGGACCACAGAGAACTGTTGAATGAATTATACCCTTTTTTAGCCAATAGTTTGCTAACAGCTTCAGGGGAAAATCCTGCAATGGACACACTTTGTCCTCAAGTACCCAACATTAGCATATTTCCTTTGTATCACAGAAAACAAACCTTCCACAGTCTGCACGTTGTTCCTTTTTTGAATTTCTTCAAAACAGATTGGTGACTTACCCTTTCTCTGTGCGTACAACAATCTCAGAACCAGCTCTGTTCATCTTTGGAGAGCACGAAGCGTGATTTTGAGATATTTGAAATTTCATCTTGAATAAATACGCTTTATTTTCATTTGGCTGTGTTCAGTAGATACACTGTAGGTTAAATCTGTTTAAACTAAGCATTTGGTTGATTGAGTTACCCTCGTGATTAACCGTTTTCACCGTATCAGTCTGCTTTTTTAGTGTCTCTAAACAACTGCACTTGCTTCTAAAAAAAGAAGTCAAACCTTTCAATTCAGTCTTCATCCCCTCAGACTACTTTAATAATGTTCCTTGTGGGATTATAATGTAGGAGTTGGAAATTTCATTTGTAATATGTGCAGTGTTTCGTAAGTAGGAAGCGTCTTCCGTTTCCAGCTTTTTAGTGCAGTATCTAAGTAGGTTTCATATATCAGGCCTGAGTTTTGTGACAGGATAGGACGATAAGATGAGGCCACCTTTACTTATCCTCTGTCTCTCTGACTTCCTGTGATGTACTGCCTCTGCTCTCCTGTTTCACCTCATCATTTTCTTTTGTCTACTCTTCTGTCCTTTTTCAGGCCCCTTTGGTTTAATGATTTCGCTTTATTTACTGGCTATCACTGCGTAGTCTGGGTTCTTCTGTTGTGGCGGCGCTTGCAGTTTTGCACTTGGTTTCCTTGGACAGTGCAGAATGCAGCATTGGTATCAAATAACTTATTTTGTCTGTGTATTAATAGGACAGAAGAACGGGTTGCAATCATGGGATACACACAAGACCCAAATATTAAACAAACTTGACATTATATTAATTTTACTGATTTTGAAATGCTAAAAATTAAAAATAGATATGGAAAATAACCTGATTAAATGCCCAGTACTTGATGTATTTGACCCTATCGATGAGACCTCAGGGAAAACATTAAGCTGTGCTGGGTTCTGAAAGAGTGATCCAGTTTCCTTCCACAGTCCTGATACATGCACAGCAGCTGGAAACTCTAAATTGCCCGTAGGTGTGAATGTGTTCATCCATCTACGTGTGTTAGCCCTGCAAGAGACTTGTGTCCTGCCCACTGCATGCTGGGAAACAGACTCCGGGTCTTTGCTAACCTGAAGCTTGTAGAAAACAGAAGAATATTAATTAGCTCAAGAAATGGGGTGTGGAGATGGTAATAAAATAATAATAATTAAAAGTGATAAAAACCTAGCGTACTGCACAGACCTAAACTGGCTGCACACGTTACGGCTGAAACTGCAGTTTATCTTTTTTTTTTAGACGTTGATCTAAAAATGTCAAAAGATGACTTCTTCACTTATAGAGCTTTGTGAGGATATTTAAGGTCTTGAGGGTTTAGGGTGAATACATTCAGTCAGCAGCTACAGTAGCTCCCTGTGGTGACCTAAATAACTTCATTCATAAAGACACTGATACATGCGGGAAAACATGAAGGTACAGAACTGCCTCCCTCTCAATGTATGCGTTTCCTAAAGCAAACATCACCACCTTGTTCCAGTTTTAGCCGTATATTATTCACATGCGCTCGTGATGATTACTTGATCTGATGCATTTGTTTCTTTCCAAGCTGACCCTGCTTTTAGTAGCCACAAAATTACAGTAACTCTAATGTATATGATGTGTTCATTTGGAGTACATAAAGGTCTTACAGTATAATAAAAAAAGACACATTGCTCCTTCCTCAGTGTTCGGGATGAATGTAACATGAAAGCCGGTGCACTAGCGGAATAGACCTGCTGTATAATTAGGCTGCTGAAATATTGGATTTTAAGATGTCGTGTTGTTTTGTAATCTTCTGCTGATGTATATCAGAGACACCCTTTGGCTTCTTGAGCAAAGGTAGCATTTTTATTATTTATTGCACTTTCCGCTGTTGTTTTCGGGTGATCTCTGTCATGAAGCAGCTAACTGAGGCCGCTGTAGTGAGAGCATTTTGTAGGGCACATTGTTGTGTTGTCTTGAAAAAAGGTTTCCATTGAATAAAACCAAAACATAAAGAGAAAAAAACAAATGAAAAAACAAAAACAAATACAGATTCAGCTGGATAAATCATCATGCTTCTCTTGCAACACTGAAGGGAAAATGCTGCACAGTTGCTATGGAACCCTCTGTTGCTAGGCAATGGGTTTATTATCAGAGGGGTTTTTTTATATAAGAGGCGGTGTTTTCTTTGCCATCTCGCAAATTTGTTTTCAGAAGGCTTTTTTCGACTGACAGGTTATGAGGAATAATGCTTTCTTTAATTAAGATCCAAGTTATTCCGTTTTATTTATTTTTCATGTAGAAGATCAAATGCAAATGTCCAAACACAATATAAATTATGAAGTATTTCATCAGAAACCATTGCTGCAAGAGAATGTCAAACATTTATGCAATATTAAACCACATATTTAGCTGTTAGCTTTCTTAAGGAGGATTCTATATAGAGTTCACCTTATGCTGGTCCTGTGTCGAGTGTGCTATTGATCGTCTCTTTCTTTCTTTCTTTGTAATTTATCTGGCTTAATTTATGAAAACATCCAAATTATAAGCGCAAATATGGAGGGAATATTATCATGATGCCCTCTTGTGGCTGCAGCCAGACATCAGACTGATTAAAGTTTACATTAATTGACATGTTTTTAATTTATAAGAAAATATAATGGTAGTAAAGGCCAAATTTAGGGAAGCCTGACTCTCTTTTTCTTTCCTGCCTCACCTGTCACGCTCTTACATGTACTATGCATAGAAACTGACATGAATCAAAGTAGCACTATTTTGAGTTCTGATTATGATAAAAATCTGTAATAACATCTGCAACTGTACTTTGTGGCTGATTATCTACATTATGCTAACACATTAAAGGAAATGCACATATTGCACATATATGTGTTAAACAGATAATAAAAGTAGTAATTCTATGTTTGAAGCATAGCATACAAGGGGAGCTTTTGATGTTATTAACACTTCGTAATGGAGGCAGCTCGTGGTTTTTGCTTGTCATTAAATAACCAGCTCAATACCATTTGAGGGACCATATTTAGTCTATAGTGACCAAAAAACTCCAAACAAAGGCATTTTTTAAACCTGCTTTATTTTCTTTATAATAAATAATGACTTTTCAGATATTAGTCAGGTTAGGATTATCAGCTCAGATAAGAAAAAACATGATTAGCTGTTAAAAGATTAGTTACAAAGACATGTGTGCCCTGCCCTCAGTTGAAATCAGGATATGCCACTCCCCAGCAATGAACATACTTTGTTTTGATTTGAACTGCCATTACCATGGAAAACATTAAGTGGGGCAGCTTCACTGCCCCCTTCATCAGTTGAGCTTGTTTGCCCTGAGGCAAAATAAGGCTGTTAGACTGCAAGATAAATGTGGCAACACATTGTTGGACTTCAGAGGACAGCATACATAATAGATGAAAAGCAAAGGAGGGGACGCAAGGGCTCAAAAAGAAAAACAATTGTCATCAAGGAACGAAATCAGATTGGCTTATTTTCTGTTTTTGAACCATTTAGGAAATCTACCGGACACCACTCCATGCTAATGAGCCATGACAATAATGACTTAAGCTACTGGCAAGAAAAGAAATACATTTATACTTTATACTACTTTCGTTTAAAGTAGTAGTTATCAAAATGTGAGATGGGACCCACTGTTGGGGTCCCATCACAGTCACTGCAGGAGCAGGGGGGAAAATATGGAGTGAATGAGATCACTGACTGATTTGTATTTTAAAAAACAAAGATGAGTTTACTGATCCTTTGCCTTTTATTGACCTTTATTTTAATAAAATTCAACCTGATGAAAATTGTGCAAGTTTCTCTTTGGTGCTTTTCAGTATATGTGACCAGCATAAGCTTCTCCATCATTTAAGATAGCACAGCTGGTCTTTTCATCCATTATTTTAACTAAATAGTCAGCGTCCTTCTGGGAAAAAAAGGCAAAAAAACATATGGAGGTCAGCCTGTAGTTTGAGAGTTCCTTTCAAACCTGATGTCATGACTGAGGAGTTTGACTGAAATCCAAGGACAGGACGCTACTTGACCAAACAATAATGATTTGTCGATCATGTCATCATTGCCACAATCTAAAGTATATTTATTGTCTGTTTCAATCTAAAAGGCAGCATAATTTACAAAATTACCATTCGATACATTAACTACAACTTAAAACTAGCAAACGAGATCAGAAATCCTTCAGGATAAAGTTTCCTGGGGGTCACACATGAAGGTGGAATTACAGTTCTTTCTCATAGACTGCCTCCTGCTGGCCGCTAGAAAGAATGTAGGTTTAAAGCACATTTGTATCAGATTCACTTTTCAGGCCCAGAGGCAGTTGCCATCTTTTATTTACATGCTATAGGTGTTATGGAGACTTGAGTCTAATCACCTCTGCTGACACTGTGAAAGCTTGGGGAAATATTATACATCACATCTGAATGTCCACCTAAAAAAAACCCACACTAAATTGTGTTGTGATGTTGTGATGTTAGCATACAAATTCACCCAAATCAAATGAAGAGCAAATAAGAGCAAATAAAATAAGAAAAACATAGTATTATATTTATAATCATGATGCCCTGCTTAGGAGAACCCAAAAGAAGAAGTATATTTAAACATATTTACTAGACTGAGTACTGCTACCTCCACCTGTTACTGATAAACACTTACATTTAAAATGATTTGATACATTAATGTGATTAATTGTTGATTCTTTACCACCAACAACTGCTCGCCTTCTTTACAGTCGACCCATGTAGCACACACGCACAGGAAAATATTCATGCTGTTAGAGCATGTGGTCATTACACTGCCATGCGAGTGGACATCAAAAACCCCACAGGGTGACTTTAATTTAGTAAAATTTCAGTAAATCTGTTCTGTTCCCCGAGTGATGTCCCTGTGCCCAGTTTGACAAGGAACCACATGAGGAGAAACCAGTAGGCGACTAAAGATCAACTCATATTGTTTCTGCCTCTGTTCCATTTTAATGCACCACATCTATGTCCAGACCATCATCAGACATGTGCTACAAGCTGTTCCTACTGCGATGCTGGCCAGCAACCCGTCAGCAAACCGGAGCAGGCTGACACATTCAGAGGCTTCTTGAAAAACTTACTGTTACACGCTAGTTCGCTAATTGTTCGCACACAATATGGCTTGCCTTGGGACATTATGATCTCTTCCTCTTATTCACACCATTCTTTTTTACAGATCCCAACTTTTGTTATCAAAAAGACAGACTAAGAGATGCTTGGAAACATTTGCAGTGGAGAACAAGAAAGTGTGTGGTGGCTACTGTTGGTTTTTTTTTTTTTTTTTTTGAAAATCTACGTCTAATGGTGTTTGTTTTCATTCCAACTTGTGAAGTGCAAGTGCAGGCAACAGTTTTTATTTCAAGAAAGCTGTGGTGGTGAAGTGAGTGACTCTGTTCCTCTAAAGCAGGGTCAACATATGCAGAGGGAGACAGAGAGGGAGGGTGGGGGAGAGAGAGAGGTGAGATTTGGTGCTTTCTGTTTTCATCTAGCGAACGAATGTACTTTGGCATGTCTGGGGAAAACAGTTACTGGTTGCTTTCACAAAGTGTGATGGAAAATGGCCCTATACCCCCTTCCATCATCCATTTTTTTAAGGAAAAGGTGGGTCGGGGAAGATGACAGAGCTTTAGGGTATTTAGAGTAGTGGGACGAGTCAAAGAAGAAGAATTTGCAGAGTATAGGAGAGAACGTGTGCGGGTCTTTCAGTCAGATCCCCAGAATAGTAGCAGATTAATTCATGTTATCACATTTTATCATAGAACATCATAGAATGTTTGTATTGTTGCTGTTTTTTTGATCGTCTGATTCTGTTGTGTTTTACAGCAGACATCTGATATGCCTTTTAATTCTCTAAAGCCATAGATTGTTGCAGTGAGGCTTCGGGGGTTATTTCATGACCCTCAAGATTGCACCGATCAGGCATAACATTATGAGCACTGACAGGTGAGGTGAATAACACTGATTATCTCTTCATCGTGACACCTGTTAGTGGGTGGGATATATTAGGGAGCAAGTGAACATTTTGTCCTCAAAGTTCATGTGTTAGAAGCAGGAAAAATGGGCTAGAGTAAGGTTTTGATAGGTAGACGACTGGGTCAGAGCATCTCCAAAACTGCAGCTCTTGTGAGATGTTTCTGGTCTGCAGTGGTCAGTATCTATCAAAAGTGATAATGCTCTGCTGGAAAACCTTGGTGTCCTGCCATCTTTGTGGATGTTACTTTGACACGTACCACCTACCTAAGCATTGCTGCAGACCATGTGCACCCTTTCATGGAAACAGTACTGACTGATGGCCGCGGCCTCTGTCAGCAGGATAATCCAGAAAGGGTTCAGGAATGGTTTGAGGAGCAAAACAACGAGTTTAAGGTGTTGACTTTGCCTCCAAATTCCCCAGATCTCAATCCAATTGAGTCCAATCCAATCCAATCTTTAGGATGTGTTGCACAAACAAGTCTGATCCATGAAGGCTCCACCTCTCAACTTACAGGACTTGAAGGGTCTGTTGCTAACATCTTGGTATCAGATACTACTTTACACCTACTGGGGTCCAGTACAGGGGTCTATGGATCAGGGCTGTTTTATCAGCAAAAGGGAGACCAACACAATATGAGGCAGGTGGTCATAATGTTATGCCTGATGTATATCAGAGGAAAATGGTAACACAGTTCTAATCCCATTAGCTAATTTGCCAATCCAGCTATTATGACCATATGTGCTAATATTTCATACATGACAAAGCTGCCACAGGTTTTGTTTTTAAATTTAACAATGTTTTACCCATACATGTGTGTCAGTACCGTTACAGCTATAGGTTGCAGATGATAGTTTGAGCAGAATGATGCACTGAAATGTGTAAAATAAGTGTGGTTAAGGAGGAATGAGGTGCAAAATGATTTAGTGGTTATGATCTTGATGTAAACAAAGACTCAACATTTCGAGCTGGGTCAGTTCCTTGCAGAATGCCCTGCAAGAGGCTGTCTGAACCTTCCCAAGCATGCAAACTATCACTTGTTAAACCATTTGTTTTAGCCACATTCAACAACCGTCTTGGCTTCCTGGTCACATCAGTGAGCACTCTGTTCTGAATTGCTTGGAGAGCTCGGACCCTGTTGTATTTTTTTTAAAGTTGTTCCAGAGTGCTGGAGTACAATTAAATGTTCTAATGCGGTACACAATTAAATATTTAATAAAGGAAGTGGATGTTGCACCAGTATGAAAAGAGAAACACAGACAATCTGTCAGTGCCAATTGCAGTGTTATTTAGTATAATTGATGAAGTTTGTCAACACAAACAGTTTAAATAAGTCGATTAGTCATCAAAGCTAATTCTAGCAGAAATGCTTATTTCATTCACCTTTCTGCTGAAACAAAATGTTCTTAGTCATACGTGATTATGTTGGTCAGAGTTGGTCATGAATTAGACTGCACAGTTTGTTCCGTGCTCTAAGCTACTGAGGCAACACATAAAGTTTATGGGTCGATGTTTGTATCACAGAAACACACACTATAGTTATTGAGAGCAGACTGACAGCCTAGATTGAACTCTATTTTTAGCCATAATCAGAAGCATAGTCATATGGACTATTTATGCATCTAGACTCTGTATGGTGAGATTATTTGGGCAGATCTGGGTTATGTTAGTAATTTTTATACACTTAAAATCCTTATGGCCTCTGAACTGTGCAAGTTTCCAACCTTTAACATCACCACAGCTCTCGTCATCTAAAGCAGCTGTCAACTTTTTTTTTCTTATTAATATATTTTTTTAATATATTTTTTTTTATTTCAGAGTGTTATATTTTTAGAGGATCCAGAGGTGAAGTCTTAGATCTGTTTTGGGCAAAGAGACTAAAATCTGTGTATGTGAACTTGTGCAGTATAACCATCAGCTGTATGTCACTCTGTGAGTCACAGTAGGCTATAACAATATACATATTCATAAAATGTGCTAATTATTGTGTTATTACAAAAAAGTAATTATTGGTGGTGCTTCCTGATTGATGTTTCTGTTCCAATTAAACTCCAAAAGTATTTTTCTTCACTTTCAGTAACTATTACCAGCAGCTAATGCTGTGGAATCTCACTGTGCAGTTAAAACTGTGCAGGAAATGATGGCCTAGTAAACTTTTATTTAAAAAAGAGAAAACTAGAAGAAACAATCAGCATAACAAATCAGTCATTGCTTATGATAAAAAAAAGTTATCATGTTGTCTTTATTCCTTTCTATTTTCTAAGTAATGTGTGCCACCAGTCCCTGAAAAAGGATATACTGTAGATGCAGTATATCCATGCATATGATATACAGTAGTATATCATATGCAGTTCACACAGCAGCAGTGCACTAATAACGTAGCTATCGCATTGATTCATTTTAGTAAAAAGCTATAAGTCTGATGTCTTTCGGGTATGTATGATGATATATTAGATTGTACACACTGCAGCAGAGTTGCTGTTTTTCCTTCTCGTAGTTATGATTCCTATGCAAATGCCACTTCCACTATAAAACTGTGGCACATCATCTGAATTTCCTGATTCAGCTTTGCCACATGAACCAATCGCTGATCTGCTATTGCTGTTTCTGTTTTCCGTGTCAGCAAATTATATTTTGTGGCTCCATCAACCAAAATAAAGGTGATTTAGATTGAAGAACAGGGAATGGGAAGGCTGTATTTTGCACCAATAAAACACTGAGAACTAGGGGTAACAGATATGTTCACTCGTTAAGGCCAATGCAAGGCATTAAGAAAAGAACAAACAAGCGCTTATTGCAGTTATGTATCTACATTTTTAGTGTTACAGTGTGCCTTCCTGTATTTGAGGCAATGTCTCATGCATATTCATGACTGTATACGGCACAGTCACATGGTGTCACTGGCTGTTGGTTACAGCGACTGTGGTTTTATGTGCACTGTGAATGCATACACCTCGTAAACCTAAAGTTGTGTGACCACTGAAGTGGGTATGTGGTTATTGCATTTGTAAGGGAGTCAGCATGCATATCTGTAACATGCACTGTAATCATGTAAATGAGGCGTAGTTCACTCCTTTCGTTCTTTTACATAAACTGCTAGTATAGAAACGTGTATGGATGGGAGCATTTTCTACGTGTGGTTTCAGAGGCTTCTGAAAGGGGCTCATCTTTACGCTGGGCTTTGCATCCACCCACTGGCAACTGCACATATTAAGCACTAACCTTTATATTTGTGCTCAGTGTGATTTTTTGCCTTTTTGGGGGTGGGGGTATTTGAGCTGTTGAACAAGGGCGCAGTGCATTTTCGGGAAAAATGGCTGTTTTCATATGCAAAAACATAACACAGTGTTGATTTTTGCATCAGTCAGTACACAAAATCTGATGTGGCTGGGTGCATGCTGCTGAATTTATCAAGCCGTTTACTGTTAGAGCTTCGCTTAAGAATATATGTGTTCAAGAAGAAAATAAAAAATAAAAAGCGCTTTGGTGACGCCAAGTTTTCCTTTCTCCTCAGGTCCTCCAGTCGTCGTAGGAATGAGCATCAACATAGCAAGTATAGACTCCATCTCAGAAGTAAACATGGTAAGTTCAGATCTCATTGTTTTAAGGAGGGCTTCACACTAGGAACTCTCAACCTTGTAAGCAGAGACTAGATTCATGCTAAGCCATGCAAATATTAAATATCAGATACCAAATTTCCCCAAAAATATATCTCAAACACTCGCTATGAAAAATATCTGAATATTCCTGTGTTGACTGTCACATCTATTTTTATTTATAGCCTGCAGCACATTTAAATAATAAAAGTTGATCCAAAGTGCTTTAGAGACAAGCACATTTAAATTCCAGGTGTTCAAAATAAGTTTTTTTGAAGACTTGAAAATACACGAAAAGCTTAAAGGTGTGTTTTGGTGTGTTCACTAATTACTGTGGTATCCGATCACAGTAATTTAGTGGTCAAATTGCAAATTAATGATCATTCTAATCAGTATTGGCAATATTATCCCTGCATTTACTTTGCATGGGATCAGCACCAAGTAAATAACTATCACACAGCACTTGCAAATACCAAGGCAAATACTTGCTTATGGAATCAGCAAAGGCAGGATTGCTCAAAGGCTTTCCAGCTACAAACACTACTAACTGTGTTTTGTACAGTTCGGTTGGGCTGAACGGCCACACAGACTGTGGATACGCGTGATGGTGGACAGCCGCTTCTGCTTGTTACTGAATGAGACACTGAGATTTGACTGCAGGTTCTTTTTTGTTTCCTTTTTTTCATCATTACTCCTCACACTAGTTTGCAGGTAATACACGATGTGTTCGTTTGCTCTGACAAAGACTGTCAGAGAGGCAGGCTGGAGAACTGGATAAGGCAATATGGCTGATGTCTGAGAAATGACGTCATCCTGTCTCTTAGCGTTCTTTTTCTTTCACTCAGCATGATATAGCCGCCCAGCTTTTTTTTGTGGCAGCTTTTTAAAAATTATGATTATTGTTATTATTTTCTGCTGTGTGGCTTTTTTTGCTTCTGGAGTGATGGAATAATTTTACAAAAATTCAAAGTTTATTTGTGATTTGACATACATCCAACAATCAGTCACTCAGATTGATTATTAAAAATTCATGGTCTTAATGAAACAAAAACATAAAATGTCAGTGTTTTCAGCCAGTCAATGTGTTTGCAGGTTTTCGAGTAGAAAATTTTATTGGGTTGTGTTTTTTAAAATGACGTTAGAGTGCCTTTCCTCGAATTTGCATCTGAAATTGCTGATTATTAATGAGAAATGTCACTGAAAGGGGTGATTGAGTTGTTTATCAGTAGTATGGTTTAGTTCTCATTACGAGCCCTGTGGCCATTCATTTGTACACGGGTGAGACGTTTTCTGAAAAAATGTTATGTCATTAATAATAAATCAGAAAGGAAGGATACCAGATCTCTTAATAGGCATCAAGCTCAAATGCAGAGTGTGGGTAAACTTGTTATTTAACTCTAATAATCTGAGATGCATTGAAAGCGTGTTTTTTTTTTTGCACTTTGTAGGTTTTACATTAAGCGCCTGTACTCGTGTTTTTCTCAGCACTATTAACAGCACAGCCCTTTGGCTACAGGGGATACATTAGCTGCAAGACGATATTTCTCCACTTCAGTGCATTTCCACCTCCTAATCCTTCTCCCTCACACTTTTCCTTAACACAATCAGAAACATTAGATGTTTTTTCCTGATCTGAGATTCGCTTAAGCATCTTCTAGTTTCTTCTGCACTTAACTTTTGAGCAGCAGTTAATCTAAAACAACCGTCTACTTTTACCCTTGAGTACAGTCGAGTACTTTTTTGTTTCTTTGTTTGTTTTTTGCCTGTGGTTTATGTTGGTTTTTCCTTTACTTCTTCCCAGGACTATACCATCACAATGTATTTCCAGCAGAGCTGGCGAGATAAACGGTTGGCCTATGGTGAGCTGAACCTAAACCTAACTCTGGACAACCGTGTAGCAGACCAGCTTTGGCTCCCTGACACCTACTTCCTTAACGACAAGAAGTCCTTTCTTCATGGTGTGACAGTAAAAAACCGTATGATCCGACTGCACCCTGATGGCACCGTCTTATATGGATTAAGGTAAGAGCAGTAAAAACGCTACGCACTACGTGGGTTGCTGGTTAATTTTAATGTTGCTTATCAGGCAAGCATCGGTGCTGTGGATACATTGTGCCACACTCTTCTGTCTTTCTTTTTCTCTGTTTACCGTCCAACTGTTGTTTTATTTGCCTTCACATTATAATAGCAATGCTGTGACACTAAGAGTGCAGTTAATTTTGGGGTTGATGACTACTGGTTGCTACGACCGTGTGAAATGAACTTTTAAATAGACCAGGTCTACAACAACCCTCAAACAGTCACTGTCTGCAGAGCAACTTTGGTATGTCAAGCTGGGAAAGCATGGCAATAGGACAGAGTCAGTGTACTATCAGTTTGCTATCATGTGCTATTGAATGGGGTCAAGAGTTAATAAAGTAATCCAGCACAAACCAATTCCTCCAAAAACAGTGACATAGGTGTTCCAGGACTTCAACCGAACTACAAAATGACACAGGTACTCACCAGCCGTGCTTTTGTACAGTAATATAACCAAACCACAACCAGCTGAGTTGACCCCCATGTTGGAAAGTGGCCTGTCACAGGCGTGCCCTTATCAGTGTATACTGGCTCAAACAGATAGCAATGCGTTTGTAAGTTAGTTAGTTATTTTATCTGCAGTCTGTCTGTGATTTACCGTTTAAGTCAGAATTGTTTGTCTCCCACCAGGCAACCTGTGCAGTCACCGTCCTGTCACCACAGCTACTTACAATTGGGCACCAAATCCCAAAAAATTCAATGCAATCAACATGCAACCACCAATCTTTTGCAAGGAGGTTGCTATCCTGTCTTTGCTGTAGTATGACTGAGCCATTTAATGTTAATACAGATGAGACTGCGTAATTATTATTTATCATTTTTATCATTACCAAAGTTTGTTACACAGCTGAACTTAGAGGTTCCACATGGCAGTTTGGCAGGTCAAGTGAAAATGAAGTGGACACTATGAAATGTCCCAGTGTGAGTGTGGCTATGTGCAGCTCCATTTTCCTCAGCAATTGATTAGAAATCTGTCCAGGATGTTTCTCTGCCCACAGCCTGGAAAGAAACTGGACCGAGTTCTTGTTGCCTTTTACATTTTACCTTTATACTAGAAGAAGTCTAAGCCTCAGAAAATATAATGTGAGTACAGAAAAACATTCGACGTGTGCCAGGAAAGGACCCGTCTCACTGTGACCATAAACAGCATTAGGTGTAAAATAAATAGCACAGCAGAATCATAAGTATTTCGATATTGCTAAACCTTTTGCAAACTGCTGAACATCCATATATAAAGCTCTTACGATAACCTGAACAACTGTTGCTGTGCTGCCGGTCATTTCCTTCATCAAGTGGTATATTTTACTAACCTTAAACCACATTTAAGCTGGAAAAACAAGATCACCTCTGCTAGCCTATATCATCCGGTCCTTTGGCAGGATGAAATATGACAGATTTATTTTTGGTAACAACAAACAGACTTTCAAGTTTTATTTTTAAAGTTAATGGTCTGCAAAGTTATAAGCTTGACCTGAAACAATCACAATGTTTTGGAAGCAGTGACGAATACATTAAAGCAAAGGTTCATTGACCCAGAAAGGCTAAAAAAAAGGTTTAAAATGCTCACCACCTCAATGTCCCAGATCACTGTGACGAACCAGACAATTCAGTCAACAGCAAATGTGCACAGAGGGACCCATCTAAAAATCCCCTGGGCACTGCTTAAAGTAAGGTTTATGGAACTCACAATGGATTGCTGCTTTTCTTAACACAAGTTATTAAAATAAAGTAGTGTGACAGAGGCAAAGAAGCTGGGAAGGCGTTTTGTTCGGCGAATAAAGGAAAATGTCAGCGACAGGGTTTACATCATATGAAATAATGAATTATTAATGCAATAATCAGCATTCAGAAATGCCAAATTACCAAACTGGTGCTGACACAAAAGGAGATGTGACTGCAAAAGTATTTCTTTTTCTTCTTATGACTCGTCACAGGACTATTATCACTTCAACAGAAATGCATCCTCACTGATGCAGAGGTGGCAAACAAATATCTGTGAGACGGTTTCATCTGGATCTACTGTGACAATTCCACACAGGCATGCCAAGCTAATTTTAGCTTCTGACCAGACAAGTACAATCTGTACTTGTGTTTCTGTTCTCCAAGTCTAGAATAGGATGAATATATTATTTTAACAAAACAAAAAAAAGAAGAGGGGCGTGTGTCTGAATAGGAAAGTCAGATCGTCTTCTCTCACACGACTATTGTTGCTGTTTGATGGAGAGCGTTATATATCCAACATTGTTTACATACATCCAGCTGATGATCACATTGGGAACGACTAGAGGGGGACTTGGAGAGTACATTCTTTATGAAGGCTAGTACATTATTTTGGTATTTTAAGGAAGGGAACTTGAAAAAAAGTATTTAAATTTGTTTCATGCTGGTGCTAATTAAGCAAATAGAAAAATAGCACTGACAAAACAGCATAAACCAAGTGAAATCTCTGACTTTACCCCATTAAAAATTTAGCTTTGTTAGTTTTTGAATGTGTGTGGAAAAAAAATAACAACTTTGTGCGGCGGCCAATTTAAGCAGGTGGAGACTTGTGCCAAAATGGTACCAAATTACACTGCGCCACCTGATCTGAATAAACATTCCCAGCTGCTCCACTCAGCGCGGCTCAACACATGCAGGTTCCTCTGCGCCCGCAGAAAGAGGCACAGGGGTAGCAAAATGGACCAGAGCCAGAAGAAAATTGCATTACACCTGCATTTGCACCTCGGCTGGCTTTTTTTCCCGCATGCACGAAATGGAAAGCTAAGTCGGTTCCAGGGGATTCTAACGTCAGCTAATTCTTCAACAGCTCGTCCTTAGACGTACTACAGTTTGGTGTTGTCTGCTGTAAGCTGTATAGTAGATGGTCTCAGATTTGATTTTTGTCAGCAGTGTGTAATTAGAAAAAAGTGCATAATCGTACATGCAGTGGTGATTCCAGGGCCTTTATAAGCTTCCCATGAGCGTGTAATGAAATTGCTTTCTTGATTTGTTTGTCTTTTGCCCAGAGGTTGTGAGGACAACCAGAACAGACAATGCACAATAAATGTTTGTAGTCTGAGTTCAAGCCAATTGATTGTTGCGACTCTCAAATCAGAGTGCTTGAGGTTTTCGGTGTCTTTAAATGGATTTTATTGCAACCCCTCCCCGTTTGAGTCTATCCCCCACGTCCTGCTCAGGAGCAGGACGTGGGGGATAGACACAAACTGTGGACAATCACATTACACACACTACTGCACCTTGTGCTGTGCTCTACCCACTCACTGTGAAATGTGCAAGCACTGGTGTTTTTTTTTTTGTTTGTTTTTTTAAAAATGTACTTTGTTTCGTACAACTTACTGTGATTCTAATCTAACTTGCGTTCTTCGACTACTTCTATTTTTATATTCAATTTGGGTAAAAGCTTAAAAGTGTCTCTGCTTCACAACGGCACCGTCATTTTTTACCCACTGATGTGGCATTGAGCGTTGAATGGTGAATGATTCTTTGTACCAGCAGCCTTTGTTCTGCCAGATTACCAGTCAGATTGCACCAACTTTTTTTAAAATCAATTTTTCTCATGATCAAACACACACAAAAAAGATATTTTAAAAGATGCTATATTCAGACCTATAACTCAAAGACTACTCTGTTCTGCGCTACAACTTAATTTACTTTAATAAAGTAAATGCTAATAATTATCCTTAGTTCTAAATTTTCCGTATTGTAATACACAAATTGCAATGGAGAGTTGTGGATGCAGCAATGATCAACGCTCCAAGAATGGTTCAGATCACAGACCAGTTCTTCTGATGTGACAGTCTAACTAGGCTTGTGCATAATTTCAAAGTACTTCTGTCTCTTTTTTCTCGTACTTTAAAAACAGCAATAAATTAAAGTGGGATAAAAGGCACTTTTTGCCCCATTACTTTTATTCATAGATTTAATTAACATTTTTTTAGGGTAATACTTTAACAGGATTATGCACTGTTCAGGTAATAGTCCATACAGTTTAGCTTTGAACCCTTTTAAGCAGTTTTAACAATTCAGTTTCTAGTATATATTTTTTTTTTATTTCAGCTATTGCTTGAGGATCAAGTTAGGTAGGCATACACGCACACAGAAAAGTTTCGAACTTAATATTTTGAGTTCAAGACTTACTTGAAATGCTTGTGACACTGGTATCTTTGCCTAAATGAAGTATGAGTGCTGTGCTTGCCCACAAGCATCCAGAGATGAAGGAACTGTATGAATGCAAATACAAAGAAAAAAGCAAACAATGAAATTCCATCATTACAGCATTTTGGTTCTTTAAGCTCTTTGTTTTCGGTTGTAACAGGTCATTCTACATACAACCAACGAGCCAATATGAGCATTGAGGGCTTTGTTGAGCTAAGCTCTCGCCAGATTCTGTTCTCTCTCTTCCCGTTTCTGTAAATCTGCTCTCTCATGTTGCTCTGTTTATTAAGCCAAGCACTGTGATACTACAGTGATCTTCTTTGGTAAGCAAACTACCACACAGGGATGGATACAGGAGTAGACTGCGTAGGCGTCACAACTTTTGCTCAGATATCTGAAAGCCTACCAGTCTGTAGTGCCGAGCCTCTGGGATCCACCTCCAGATTGCTTTTAGTAGTGGTGTTATGTTGGCATAATTCTTTGAAATGAGTGGAATGAACCTTTTATTTATTTATTTTTTATATTACTGGCTGCATACTAGTCAGCCCTTTTGCTCATGAATCATTTTTGCAATGCAGTGACTTAAAAGAAGCTACAAAGTTCCATCAAAACAGAATTTTGACCACAAAGGTTTCTTTAGGCGTTAGATGCCATAATTCCAATGGCCGACCCATTGAGATGGGCTTCCCTTTCCCATACCTCACCATACGTCTTTTACCTCCAAAGACAACTAAATTGCATTGCATATAAACTTAAAATCCAGAGCGTACAGAGTGCTGAGTGTCAGACTGCAGTGCATGCACAGGTCTGAGGCTGCTGACCATCTCTTGTGGGACTAGAAGTTGCTGACCTACATCTGCTGACATTTCCAAATCCCAGCCCCTCGCTGTGAGCCATCCAAGCTCGTGCCTACTCAATGATGATTCTCTCCTGCCTTGTTAACTGTCACATATAAAGTCAATTTCATTTCTTGTGGGCTTCTCTTCTTTTTTTTTTGCCGAGGGGTAAAGAATTCATTTCTGTCCATTACTCTGAGCTGCTGTTTCTGCAGCTGCCTGGATTTCACTGCTCCACTGTGCTGCTGTATCAGGGGTATTGTCTTTTAAGAATAGTAACAGTGTCTTGACAGGATTTGTCTTCCTGTTTATGATCAAAAAGGACCAATTGTATTAGTTTTCTCCATTTTTCCCATAACGTTAGCACTCTTTTTTGGATGTTTTGTTGATGTGTTTGCTGTGCAGTCATTAAAAAACATAGAGAGTTATGATTTTACCCTTATTTATTTTAATTAATAAATTTAACTGCAGTAAAGGTAAATGTTAAATTGTTCATTTAATCAATGTAAAAAACACAAAACAGGGTTTGATTTGATTGCATAAAACTGCAGATATCTGCACTTCATGATGAATAATCTATAGGCAAGAGACAAGATTATTGATAATGGAAACTGGCTGCTTTCTGTTCGTACGAGGCTATTAGCTCAAATTCTGTTGACTCCTTGAGTTTCTGTGCAATTTCAGCACTAAGACCAAACCTGGCTACTATGTAGACTATCTATAACAGAAGCCCCAGATGATTTGAAATGATCTCTGATAATTTATCTTCCTTTTTTGTCTCTGTGTTCTTTTTGCTGTCTGAACTGCAAGGGACTCAACTTTTAATATGATGATGCCATAAAAAAAACAAAAAACAATCTCACAGGCAAGTAGTAGTAGTAGGCCAGGGGTGGGCAATTCCAGGCCCCGAGGGCCGGTGTCCCTGCAGGTTTTAGATCTCACCTTGGGTCAACACACCTGAATCACATGATTAGTTCGTTACCAGGCCTCTGGAGAACATCAGGACATGTTGAGGAGATAATTTAGCCATTTAAATCAGCTGTGTTGGTTCAAGGACACATGTAAAACCTGCAGGGACACCGGCCCTCGGTGCCCACCCCTGTAGTAGACTGTAGTGATCACAGGTAAAGGTATGTAGGGAGGTGGTCTGGGTGGATGGACAGGTTTGCAAAACACAAGAGAAAACATTCAAATGCAACCCAGGAGACCTCTGTTTGTTTCCAACTGGTAGCCAATGTTTCTTTTAACTGCGGATGTTCTACTTTTTCCTTGTCTTTATTATTGTAATCATGATATCGAAGGACTGCTGCGCTATCTCCTTTCAGCTGTTTATTTTATCTATGAGCTTCAATCCCAGTTGCATGTTTGCGTAAATCTATTTTACTCCAAACCCTGTCTTCTCTAACATGGTGTTCATGGTGCTCATATTACAAGTGCAGGGAAAAACCGACTAAATGGACTCATATAGCAATTCTAAACTGTAATTATTGTTAACTTTTTTCAACTTTGGGTCTCGAATCACGATTGCCAAGGGACCTTTTCTGTTAATGTAATTAGGCATGATGTTATCTTGTCACAGTGTGTAACAATAGTGGCCCTGCTATACCCTCTCAGCAGAAGATCGCTGTGAGACAAGAGGGAGGTGTGGTACAGTAGAGCAGAACAGCATGCAGATTGAACAGCTTACTGCTTGTGCAGCAGAATACAACACAGTGTCATTGTGAATAATAAACACATACGTGTCGCACACTTTGTTTATGTATATGTATAATTTTCATTACCCTTCATGGTGCCTTTTGCCATCATGGCTTTAGTAGCCACACATGCCGGGTGTAAATATAGCCAAATCAGCTTCAGCAGAACATATTTTGTTTTCCAATTACCTGCCAGCAGAACTGTGTTCACGCCACCATGACCAATTTACAGACTCTGTGTTCAAGCAATATATTTCCAGCACAAAGAGCTTATTATCTAATGTATTTCTAATTCTAGTTATGGTAGATGGTTGTGTACATTTGCTTGCTATATTAGTATAAAACCATGGACTCTGGCAGCGTGTGTGGCTAATGTGAGTCGGTGTATCCCAAATGTATTGTATCCTCTAAAAGCTGAAACTTCATGAGATGCCATCATGTTCTCACATGAATGTGCTGCTTGCTTCTGTCACGAGGCGATGACCTAAAAGTTAATTTACTGTAAATATATTTTACTTGCACAGGGCAACAGTAAGCAAATGAGAACTGGTATGATGAACCCATACTAGCTGGTATAAACAGCAGAAATGTAATAACTAAAATCTGCTGCACCGGTGAATATCTCAAAGACCCCCACATGTGTAATTTGTAGCCAAAGCTGCTTTCCCGTGCTCCTTGATTTATTGACATTAAGCTACTATGCATACATTTTTCTAAAGCTACCTGGCAGAAATGCATATCTCAGAGCAAGCAATAAATAACATAAATCGACAAAATCCTATGCAGGCGCTGAGCAGTTAGTGATCCACATAAAACAAAATAACATCACCAGACTTCAAAAATCACAAATGTATAAATCACACTGAAGTCTCACATTTTCCTCTTTATAGAAAAGAACCTACAAAGCTATGTATGTTCAGACCCATAGGGACAGATAGAGTATTGACAAACTGTCATCATATCAGTGACCTGCAGAATAATTACTCTTAAAGGGAATTTTGATTATGGAATCGTCATACTAATGGTTCATTATTATCTACAACACGACAAATGATGACCTCTATTTTAAAGGAGAAATGTCCAAATGTTAGGAAAAGGAAGAATTTAAAAAATGAAAATTTACTTCCTGCAGCTCTCCTGACCATGAGCTTCACACGTGCCGTAAAAAGGTTAACGCAAGTTTTGGATTCATGCAGGATTAGAACTTTAAACTTCAAGGTAAAAGACCACTCCTTACCCCACTGCACGATCTTCCTTGTTGTTGGACTTTTTAACTACTCCCCTCATCTGGTCTCATCTGTACCAGGTCTTCATGTCTGTATTCTGTCTTTGTCTCACAGGATAACCACTACTGCTGCTTGCATGATGGACTTAAGGAGGTACCCTCTTGATGAACAGAACTGCACCCTGGAAATTGAAAGCTGTGAGTAATGCAAAAGACCCTTCAAAAGAAAATAACATACCTACAGCCATAAGTATAAATTTTTGTTCTCAGTCAAACTGTGCAATGCTCAGAGAAATAGCAAAAAACCCAAGAGCTACTTCTCAGACCCTACAGGCCTTGGTTAGCATGTTAAATGTTAAAGTTCATGACACTACAATTAGAAAAGTATGCAAGAATGCACTGCATTTGGAAAAATAAAAATAAAAACAACATATCAGTACAAACATGTGGGCATGGTGGTGGAAGGGTGAAGATTTGGGCTTGTTTTGGAGACATGACCAGGGACTCTTCTGTATATCAAATGATTGTACAATCAAATGTGAGGCCATCTGTCTAACAACTAAACCTTGTCCGAAACTGGACCATGTAGCAGGACAATAATCTCAAGCAGGATGGATGAAATAGAATCAATGTTGCAGCCTCAATGAACTAAAGCAACTTTTAAGGAGAGTGGCCCAAACTGTGAGGAGGAAGAAAAGTTGAGAATAATTATTTAAAAGCAGTATGGTTAGTTTGGGAGCTTAACTCTATTTTATATTAGAATTTTTGTCATATTTTTACACCCCAGGCCTGATAATAATTTTACTTCATAAACTGATGCATAAAAGGTTCAAGAGTTTAGCATAATGCAGACAGCCCCCAGTATGCTCCACCCTAATGTTCAACCATGACTTTTTGCTGGCTAATCACTACAATACAGGTAATCTATATTGAATCAGATGCAAATACAGAAAGTTTTATTTTGGTTTATTTTGTAGCATGAGGAATTAGAAACATATCTGTCATCTTTGCACATGTATGGCAATTGTCTGATGTTTAACCCTCGGCGTATATGACTTCATGACTGCCTTCAGAAAAAGAAAAAGTTGCAGTGCTTGATGATGTGCATTGATTACTCATTTCCAAAAGAGACAGTAATCAATCCAAAAGGGCTTTTAGGGTGCATAGATCAACAAAGAAAGCAGAGGAGAGAAACTAGTATGACCGTAAATGACTGCAAAACTGAGCTGAAATAAAATACACGCACAAAAATTAGATAACTTCTTTGGTTCCTTTCAGTAGTCTGGGAAAACACCGATACACTCGAACTGTCTGCTTTCTTTACAGGAAAAGGGAGGAAAATTGAATCTATTTGGATGACGACATCACTTAAGTTGATGAAATAGGAAGTGAGGTCGAGATATAGTTCCTATTACTGGCAAAATCTTTTGCCCCGTTGCTGCCTTTTTAATGTTGCGGCTAAGTTTTGGCTGAGCTGAAGTCCCAGTTTTAATAGTCACAGTCCGCCATCACCGTGACGGATGGACCAAGCCAGCCGTGGATTATTCAGTGGCAAAGGCCAGTAATTAATACTGCAAACCGTAGTGAACTTTCAATGTGTAACATAGTGTCCGCATTAATAAATAATATACTAACTCTACCCATCACATCCACATCATACATTTCAATGAATAATTTGTACATAAGACATGTAACCAATATATCGGTTGCAAGAAGGCAGTAATTAGTTACTGGTTAGGTTCCAGTTAGCACCAGATTCAGGGCTTATCAGCAATGATTCATTTAGAAGGTAGTCTGGACCCAGATACTTTGAATAAGGTAGTGTGATTCTTTCAAAAATAGGAACTTATCCAATATGTCCTAAAGGGGCAGTTTGACATTCTGGGAAAGACTAATAAGTTAGCCATGCTCACTGAAGGATTAATAAACAGTCTTACCACTACCACAACACAAAGCCATTAAACAATACTTGTGTTAACCAATAAAACAAAGTAAAAAACAATCATAAACTCAAAGTAGCGTGTGCTCTACCCATAATTTGCCAAAAGATGCACAATGCAAAACTACAAACATCAACAAAGTATCAAAAAAGACCAGGAAAGGTTTGGGATATTTATCAATTTCCTGGTCTCAATCCAACAGAGCATGCTTTTCAGTTACTAAATACAAACCTGAAGGCAGAGAGAACCACAATCAAGACTTCAGCCAGTCAAAGGATTTTCATCCAAGTATAAAAAACAATCCTTATATTAAAAATTGTGTTAATTATTCATTTTGATCCTCTGAAAACGAGTGGGCTGTGTTTAAAAGTGTCTGTAATTCCCAAATAGTTACTGAAAAAAAAGCCCTTGAAATAAAAACTAAAAGTCTGCACTTCACTTTAAACTTTCTTATAAAATACAACTCATACTTTTCCCCCAAATGCTTTAATTTCAATAAATCATTATCCGAGAGAAAAATATGCTTGCAGTGTAATTAAAAATTGTATTTGCTTGATCATTTTCATTGACCGTTCCATCAATCAAATCCAATTGCTCAATACACCAGATATTTTGTGGTTCATGTTGTTCAAGATAAAACTGCCTAGCGTTTACCCTCGGGGATTTCAATAAGCAATCAAATATGGACAGGCTGTGAATTAAAGAGTTGCATGAATTTCTGCTATTTACACCCATGGAAGCTATGCACTAGTGAATGGTGCACATTAAACATCAGTTTGATTTATTAGTCAGCCACTTGTTTCAATTTCATGGACAATGTCCCATTTCCTATAACCTAAAAGAGAGATTTAATAGTAATGAATCCTGGTCCCTTACTGAATGCAGTCCAGGTTTGAGCACAGAGTAGTAGAATGTGAAATGGAGCAATACTTCTCAGACTGAGAAACGGCTCTTCAGTGAACGCATGCTGGCCTACTGACATAAATCTAACTGTGGTCACTTTCAATTGCACTGCCAGTTGAGAATATGTGGGAGCGTCATACCTATGATACAGTATATGTTAATTTATGTAGATATTAATGCATACGGGGCTATATCTTCACAGGAGATGGGATAGTGAAGCATGTGATTATGGATTGGTAGATTTAAGTCTTAAGCAAAAATGTGTTCTTCCTGCTCCCACTGCCTGACTACACTTAACCAAAGCACCAAATGAAAAACTGTAACAAAAACATGAAAGTTTGTCACACATAAATGTTCCAGATTGAGAAACAAATTTTAATATTAGACAAACATAACCCAAAATACAGTTTGTTTGTTTTGGGGTTTTTTTGTTTTGTTTGGTTTTTTTGGCCTGTCCCGTTTGGATCTTTAGCCATCAGAATTGTTGTCTGAAGGCCAAAAAAGATGCCTAGTGGACTTACTTTACCAAGTGGATCATCATGGCCTTGCCATATTGGTCCATTTGATTGACCTTTCATATAATTATGTATTTATTTTATTTTATTTTCAGTTGTTACAGACGGGACAGACATGACTGGGGGATAGGACAGGGAGAAAGAAAGAATGAAAGAAAGAAGGGGAGAGAAAGACAAAATAGAGGGGAGAGAGAGAAAAAAGAAAAGCAAACAAACAAACAAACAAAGAAAAAAGAAAAAAAACACCTGGATCACCTGTCGAGAGAAGAAAAAAAAGAACAGAAGAGAAAACAAACAAAAAAGAACAACATAATAAATACAACACCATCACAATAAACTAGCTAACAGTAGATAACAGTAGATACTAAATATTAAATGTTATTGTGCAGCACGCAAGATCGACAGCGCACAATCAGCTTTGAAAATACAGTTTTTAAATGATGATAGCTTTTATTAAGGAGAAGAAACTATCCGAATCTTCCCGTCCCTATGAAAAACTAATCCCACATGCACTTTTTTGAGCCACCCTTGGCAGCAAGAACTGCAGTCAAGCATTTGCAAATAGTGGCAATGAGTCTTTCGCATCACCGTGGAGGAGAATTGTTCTAATTCAGACACATTGGAGGGTTTTTTTGTTTTGTTTTTTAGCAGGAACGGTCTGGCCCTTTTAAGGTCTTGCCAAAGCATCTCAATTAGATTTAAGTCTGGACTTTGACTGCTACATAACCCCAGTATGCATGAGCTTCAGGATACAAACTGATGGCAGGGAATTCTTCTTCAGGATTTTCTGGTAGCGAATCCTGGTTCATGCTCCTGAAGTAGCAAAGCAACCTCAGACTATCACATTACCACCACCATGCTTTTCTGTTGATATGATGTTCTTTTTTTTTTTTTCTTGTTTTTTTATAAAATGCTGTGTTAGTTTTACAAACCTCAGCTTTGGTGGCATCACCTCACTCACAGACAGACAGACAGACAGACAGACAGACAGACAGACAGACGCTTTTACCATCTAAAAAACTTAGAATTACTTTTTCGTTTCCTTTGTCTTGCAGCTGAATTGTTGAATTGTTAAGATGATCAGAGTGAAGCTATTTTAGGAAGGGAGTCAACAGACATATAAAGACACAATGTTCCTGAACTCTCAATGACTTGAAAGCAGTGCAGGCCCTGACTTATTATCCATACTCATGTATCAGACTTCATACAGAAATGTGGTTGACTTTAACGAGGATTTCTTTATCGCATTTACACCTCCCTCCCCTGACTTCTCATTTGCCCTGACCTTCGCACAGATGGATATACAACAGATGACATTGTATTCTTCTGGGAAGGAGGAGACAATGCTGTTACGGGCGTTGACAAGTTAGAGTTACCTCAGTTCTCCATCGTGGCCACCCAATTGGTGTCCAAGGAGGTCATCTTTACTACAGGTAAGAATGCTTCACATCTATTTAGACAGAACCTGCATACAAGCACAATAAAAATGCAGAAATTTAGAAACTGAGCTGCTGGTTATGGAAGCCTGAAATGGTCCAGCAAACATCTTTTTTTTCACAAATTAGAGATAATAGAGAACTTAATACGATGAAGATGAACAAGTCTCCTTTTCTGGTTATTCATGGAGTTAACTGTCTCATCAGGATTACTCATGCAACACTTCTAAAACTCTTGATTTAGCTTTTATTTATCATTATTGCTATTAAAAGAATCATAACAACAAGAAAACCACTGCTGTGCACAGTGCACCATGAAGATGGAGAGCTATGATGAGAGGGAGGCTGTTTTTTCCAGGAATTAAACTACCAATTAACAAAACATATCTTGTTTACTTTAAACAAAAAGTGCAAAAGCAGCAGCTTTTATACTGCCTTGTACTGTATACTTCTTGGCCTGTGGCAGTGCCTCCTTGCAATCTTGTCAGTTTGCTCGGCAAACGTCAGTGACTCCGGGGATGAGATGTGTTAATTAGAGCGCTTGAGAGAGATAAATAGCTTTATTAGTAGGTGAGCTTTTTCCCCTCTGAATACAGGCATGCTAGCTCATTATCCTTATTTGCAGTATTTATGTTAAGCTAACACTTCACTCTCTCTGTGCTTCGTATTCAGCGTACGGATTATTAATCTTCTCATCGGACTTTCAACAAGCAAAGATGTAAAAGCGACCTTAGACGTGTGACATGAATGTCCTTTTAGTTTTGTTTCAGCTGATTCCAACTTCCCTTAAGCAACCAGACAAGGGTAAACAGAGGAAAAAGTCAAATGTATGATTAATAATTCATTGAGTTTGTCGACTTCCAATAATATTTGTTGCTGCTCTTTATCTGGCATGTACTTTATCACATTTGATAAAGCATTTATGCGAATTTACCAGTCCATTAAAAGATTTACAGGTAATTCGAGGTTGCTACATTTACAATACAATACAAGTGAAAATCATGCAAAGAAAAAAAAAGTGGAAAATTGTCCTTTGGTGAGACGCACTACAGATGCATTATTCTTCCCAATGACTAGATGACAGATCGGTGACTTAAAGGTGGTAAGTCAGGTAACACACTGGTCCAAAGCCAACAACTACAGTGTCTATTGTGTGGTGGTGCATTAGTGCAATGGCACGGGTAACCTTTACATCGGTGAAGCTCCCATTAATACTCAATAAAATTCATGAAGATTTTGAAGCAGCGCTTTTTGCCGAAAGTACTTTCAGCAGAATAATGTCCAACCAAATCCTCTTGGAGTTATAACATCGTCAGTCCAGAGTAAAAAAGTAAAAACCGACACTGGATAACACATTCACCTTTCAAACCTGTGGAATTTCATCTGTTCGGTTCCCAAATGCTCATTTTTTTGTTTAAAAACATGACGAGACGCAACACAGTGGTAAATATGCCCCTGTCGCAACTTTTGCTGACAGTTTCATACTCAAAATAAAATTCTGTTAGACATAAACATGCCCTTGCACGATTTCCAATTAAATATTGTGTTCAAAATGTTTTGCACATCATTGTATTCTAGTTTTATTTATGTTTTTTTTAAAAAATATCTAGTCTAGACAGCAGAGAAACCATCCATCAGTGTTTACATTGGCTGATAGTTTTCCTAGAAAACATTTTCTGGTAAGATTCTGCAATAAATGACTTACGGCACACATTTTCCTTCCTCTCTTAGTGTATAGGCATGCACTGCAATTATCCACCTTTAAAAATGGCCGTTTGTTAATGTTTAGAGGACAGAGAAAGTGCAAAAGAAAAGCAGAGCAGCTCACTGTGACAATTCTCAGAGGGATGCTGGAGCTGCCTGCTGAGATAGGGGGTTGCAGAAAAATCTGCCTCGTTTGCGACTTTCTGCCATGTTTAATTGGAATCGAACTTGTCCCTGGAAAGGAATCCATCGCTTTGGGGAAATTAAGTGCTCCATCTGAACAAATGGAGAAATGACTACCCTGCGTGTTGTCAAAGTGCAGAGTTTGGAACACTTAAATTGTGCCAACGTTTCTCCCTTCTTTTTTCCTTTCTTTCTTTTTTTTCTTTTTATTAATGTGTTTTCACTCTTCTCCTACTCTTTTCCAAAATCATCCATCCTCTCTCCTTACAGGTGCATATCCAAGGCTTTCACTGAGTTTTAGGATTAAGAGGAACATTGGATATTTCATCTTGCAGACATATATGCCCTCCATCTTGATCACCATCCTCTCCTGGGTCTCCTTCTGGATCAATTACGATGCCTCTGCAGCTCGGGTGGCCCTGGGTAAGCCGCAGCCACTGCTGCATTATTAAACTCATAACTATCCCTGCTAGAATATATTTATTATCACAGGAATGAACAACATGTGGCTGTCGTGCAGTGTTACTTGTTCCTGTGTAACTCTGAAGCATATACAGGCAAATGACTTATAGATAATTACAACAAATGCACACCTAAAGGTCATAGTGTCAGATATTTTCAACAGGACATTGCGATCATGTGGAATTTCTTTTGTTCCCAGAAATTAGTCCAAAAATAGAATAACGCAACTATTTCAGTGAGACAGTATTAAAAAAATCTTTATTTTAAATATATTATTTTTATTGCAAATAATTAGTAGTGACATGGGGCCCAGCTACACTACCAAGATTGGTAACTTTCATGACGCTTGTCCAATTTCTCAAGTATTCTCAGAGCATTGTCTGCCATGATAATTGAATAAAGTGCATCAAAATCTTGACTAACGCTATGATAGTAACTCTAAGATGTGCTCAGGGTGGCACGGTGGCACGATGATGGTGCAGCATCCTCTCTTCAAATCCACCCCCCGGCTGGGCCCTTCTGCATGGGGATGTTTTCATGGTCTTTCTCTGGCAGTCCAAAGACAGGCTTATGTTAGGTTCACTGGTGATTGTAAATTGGAGATAGATGTGAATGGTTGGCTGTCTCTCTGTGTTAGTGACAGAGGCCCTGTGAAAGCGGCAAACTGTAACTCCTACATTGGAGCCAATCAATGGACTCTAGTAAAAATATGTATCCAATTACATTTACTTAACAATCCCACTTTTCTCCTTATCTCCTCTAACACGCATTAAAGGCAAATATTAGTTAGATACTGCTATATTAGCAAAGCAATGCAAGATTAAAAGGGAGAAAAGAACACTGGAATGCCATTTTTGTCTAAGTAAAAGTAAATTGCTCACTCCTTTCACCACTTCTATCACCACGCAGTAAGTAACGATACACGATGTACAGTTTGGAGTAAAAGCGTGTACATGTGCAGTATCTGACGGTCTCTGCGTTTTTTTCTGTGTGTGTGTGTGTGTGCTGCTGTACTCAGGTGTGACAACGGTGCTTACCATGACCACTATTAACACCCACCTTAGGGAGACGCTCCCAAAGATTCCATATGTGAAAGCCATCGACGTCTACCTCATGGGCTGTTTTGTGTTTGTGTTCCTGGCCCTGCTTGAATATGCCTTTGTAAATTACGTGTTCTTTGGTCGGGGCCCTGCGCAACAGAAGAAACTCAGCGAGAGGCTGAACAAAGCCAACAATGAGCGCACAAGATACGAAGAGAAGCGCCTGAGGGAACAGGTTTGCATCTTCATCTGCCGCCTCTCTCTCTCTCTCCCTTTTTTTTCCCCCCTTTTTTGTACTCCACCTCTCTGTGTCAGTCAGAGTTCAAGTACAAAACAACGATGTTCTGCACATAAGATTTTGAGCCACAGCCATTTTATCCAAAGACACATATGCATACACTAGTCCCTGAAGTAATCTTCTACAAGCATACTGATGCCACCACAGCCTAATATGCATTCACCGACCATCATCCATTGCTTCTCCCTCAAGCACTGACTGCTTTTTATCGAACATAGCCTTTTTCATTGAGATACCTATTCATCTAACTCAACAGTGGTGTAAACATTCCCATTTCTTATTTAGGTTGTTGTCTATGTTTATGCTGTAGGCTTTATTCACTCTCACTCGGCCGGCCTTATATTTCAGCGCCTGTTTTCCTGCAAAATGAAAAAAAGAAAAATTGGATAAACATCAAAACGCAAGATAAGGAAGCATCAGCACTTATGCAATTTGCCAATGACAGATGCTAAAATGGAGTGAAAAAAGCCCCCCCTCCCCCCTTCCTGTTTTCCTGTGTGTGAGGTACTAAAAATGCTATGCTTATTCAAAAGTTGTTCCTGTTAACTCTATGTCTTATGCCTTGTGTAATTTCTGAGAAAATGTGCTTATTTGCCAGTATTTTTATAGCCGTTTAATGTTCTCTTCATTTTTCTTTCACATTGCAAGGACTCCATTTCCGTGCCGTTTCAAACCAACACCTTCAGGTCATTTACACAGCGAAGAAATCTGTATCTCGAGGAACAAAGAAAAGTTGGGGTACATTTATTTAGCAATCATATCAGCTGTAGGCCAGACCTCACGATAAAGTAACTTTTGTTAAAAACAAAGAAAATAATAATAGCACTAATATATAAAGAAAGTCTTGTTAACTATTTCTGTTGCATGCGAGAAATGACATTCCATATCATCCCTGCATTTTGCTTAAGCTTGACAGCTTGTGGGATGGGAGGGGGGGTTTAACATAAGTATCAGTTTTAATGGGATTAATGGGGCTGCTCCTTGGCATTTCAGCCCTCGCTGAATCTTTGTGTCTTTTGCCGCTTCGCACAGGTGGATGCTTATGGAAACATCCTCCTCACCACGCTGGAGATGAATAACGAAGTGATGCCTTCTGACGTGGGGAGCAGCGTCAGTGACTCTCGGAATTCGGTCATGTCCTTTGACAGCTCCGGGGTCCAATTCAGGAAGCCCATGGCGCCCCGAGATGGCTTCAGCCACCACTCGCTGGATCGGAGCGCCATGCGGAGCCGGGCCAACTGTCGGCTAAGACGACGCTCCTCCAAGCTCAAGTTGAAAATCCCCAACCTGTCAGATGTTAGCACCATTGACAAGTGGTCCCGGGTCATTTTCCCTATCACCTTTGGATTTTTCAACCTTATCTACTGGTTGTACTATGTGAAATGATGTGCATCCCACAAGGAATCATGGGCCATATTTTGAGAGCACATTAAATTGGCTTTGATACAGTTCCAAAATATGTATACACATATACGAGTTGAACATATGTATATGCATATTTCTATATATTATATTTATATATACACATGTGAAATCCGAAAGACCTTTCTGCTGTACAAAGTATTAATAGGATGACTTGAATGTTTAAGAATAATTGTGAAAGAAGAATTTGGAGGCTTTGAGTTTCTTTTTCCTGCTGAAACGAACAAAACAAACACGAGATCCCACCAGGGGGTTTTTGGAACTAAAGACTGCATGATATTTTTGCTAAAAAAAAAAAAGAAAAAAAAGAAAAGGGGAAAAAAAAGAGAAGAAAAAAAGAGAAAGCGAAAGCTCTCGAGAGAGAAACGATGTCTCAGAGTCCCATTGACTTTTTATTGATACTTACTGTAATCAAAAATCCTCTTCTGCAGCTCATGAAATCAGTGGTGGCTTGTCTGTTCAGGCATCAGCTGAGTGAGATCCTTGGCACCCCCCCGCCCGCTCCCCACACGCACCGCTACAGCCGAATCCCCCACCTCCCCCACCCCCGCCATCACCCATGGATAACATGCACGGAAATCTCCGGTTCTACTATGTACAGCAACCTTGTTTGGATTATGTGTTGTTCCTTGGGTTTTTTGAAGTGATATCGTTCTCTTTATCAGACATCAGCTCTGGCCTAATGGTCTCCATTAGAGGGCCGCTCGGATGGGGGACGACCGCCGCATTCTCGACGAGAGTCAACACAACCCTTGTATTCCTTTCTCTTCTCATGTTGTTTTTAGAAACGCGTCCTCGCGGGAGGGTGGGGATTGGGTGGGGGTGGGGGGTTGGAGGTTGAGGGAGAGGGCTCCTTTTTTTTCATTACGGTTAAAAACAAAATACTGATTATTGTAGATATGGTTTTGACTTGAAAAATACTGTGATTTCAGAGAGTGTCAGAACATGTTCTAGAGCTAGGGCATTACAAGATAAAAGAGTCAAAGGTATGCATTACTCATTTTGATTGTTTGGAGAAAAAAAAAGCATATTCTGTACATTTTATCATTCAGTATTCTCATGAAAGTATATTTGTGCTGTTTCTTTCCTCCTAACGACGCTCTTTAGATGCAGCGTTCATTGACGTCATATCCTGCTTTGTGTTTGCTAAGAGGAAACGGAGGATTGCTTTTGTGATTCGTTTGAAATTATTCTGCAGTGAAGATGTGCGAACATGTATATTCAAAAGAGTCAACATATCCGCATACAGTTTGACCAGTTGTCATTGAGTATATAGTATTCTTTTTTTGTTTTGTTTTGTTCGTTGAGCATTTTTCTCAGTGTCGGAGGCTCTGAGGTCGAGATTATTTGATCGGGATAGTATCGGGCAGCACGTTCAGAAGGTGGTGGGGAAAAAAGTATTCAACATTTCAATCTTAAACTCAGTCAGTGCCATCCCACACATGCGCCAAACCCCGAGGATCAGAAACGACAGCCTATAAGCAGGAAGGATCCAGTGATTCTTGGGGGGGAAAGTGTCCCAGAAATAGCCATAAATTGAATGATGTAACAACCAAAAGGCCTACAATCCATATGGATTATTGCTGTTTTGCTCAAACACAAACACACACACCTACACACACACATGCAGACACACACACATTGCATTTTCAGTGCTCAGGTTCATTTGCAAAGAAAAAAAAAAACTCTAAGATTTTGTATTTCATTAATTAATTCATTGTATTTTTAGTTTTTTTTAATAGGCCTGGTTAATAGTGTATATAGGTTGAAAAATTGTAGCCACTAAAAAGCGTTTATGATATTAAAGCAGATAGACAGCTGACACTCTATAAAAGTTTTGAAAGACAGAAAAGAGAGCAGCAACATACACAACCAAACCTAGTAGGGGCATTGGCCCCGGAGAAACATATAAAAGTTACAAAGAGAGCAAATGTGACCTACACACAAACATCTGGGATAAGACTGGCATAGAAGGGCAACATATTAATGAAGTGAAGGTGTCTAAGGTGAGTTAAAATAAAAGGAGTGCTAATCAGAAACCAATTTGTCTCCTTACGTCTTAGTGAAGTTTGTATTGTGATGTGGCCCAAGCCTTGAGCTGAGTTTAGTATTCCTTATTGTGTACATTTTATGCATTGTTGTCTTATTCTCTAGAAGCAAAAAACAAAGAACAATCACTGTTGAATATAAAGCAACCCATGAAATCATACAGAAAGACAACAAGAGTAACAAAAATACATAGTGTAGTGCGTTTATATCGGATATCTTATTTTTGTTCCAGCAGCCAAGTAGTCTGCTGTCTCGGTGATCCTAAAGTCTAATCATGTGGCCAGAACACAGCGATTACTGAAGAAAAGGAAATAGTTATTTATGTGAAAATTTGACCAAGCCCGGGAGCAGGTTCTCTTGTTAAGTGAAGATTACATATTCAGTGGCGTACTGTAGCAAGGGTAAAGGATAGAAAGGGGGTGGGGTCTTTTAAAGTTGCCAAATGAAAGTGAGTTAAGGCTGTCAACAAAAAGCACAGGCAGTGGTTACGACATGCCTAAAAAAGCCCAGTACCAGTTTTAAAATAGCATTTCACTGATTTAGCATTACACTCCTATCAGACTGTCAGACTCTGGATGGACAGTTTAGAGCAAAAAGAAGGAGAAATGTCTTTTTTTAAAGTAAATTATTATTCTCATAAATCTTTTCATGTTAGAGTCTTGCATCTACAGAGAAACTCCACCAAAATGACATCACTTTGAGCACAAAAGCTTTATGCAGCTTCGTTCACATATGCAGTAGTGCCGCCCAACACCCGCCCAACTAATGCTAAAGTGGAGTGCCCCTTGACATAATTATACGCATCCCTGTTACACATATGCTGCAATTTTAACATATGAGGATGTTCTGATGTAAGACATTCAATTGACATCATTACTGTACACAGTCCTCAGTTTTCCAGTCGTTTTTTTGCAGTCAGATTTTGATTGCACTCCCACAGTATGGACAGTCGACATTAGGGGTGTCACGATAACCGTTTATTAGCATTAACTGTGATATTTAGGAACGAAATATGGATCTTGTGCTAATTATGCACATGTAATAAATGTTTTGTCTTTGTTTTTTTGTATGCCTTTGTAGAGTTACACTCACAGTCCCTCATCACTTCCATGCAGTTGTATTATGAGTTTCATTAATTTGCCAAAAAAAAGAACCCAAAATAAACAAAGTTATATTAGAATTTGACTTTTGAATTTTTTTATTTTGATAATGTTGTTGTTTTTTTTGTTTTTTTATCGTGACAGCCCTAATTGGTAAGTGATACACAGAGTTCTCTGAGTTAGGGAGAGAGATATACATATTCCAATTTATGTTGCAGGTTACAATAAAACAAGGGTAATGATAAATGGAAGTTCATACCAGTAACACACAATTTACTAATTTTTGTTTTCAATTTTAATGAATTTTTGTCATTTCATCCCGCGCTGCACACTAACAGCTTGTCAAACTGTTTGAATGGAATTTGGTGGATCTTCGCTAAGAGTTTGGTCAAACTATGAGGCCAGATTACACCGTTTGTTCTAGTATAAACAAGCACTTTTTGTTTGTTAAAGTATCACAACCACAAGTGTTTTTAAGTAAATCGGTGGAACGCGTTTGACTAGGGTTCAATGATTTGCACTTACACTACATTTTGTGATGTAAACTGACACAAGTATCACATTCTTGTTCAGGTTGGTTTATTGCCAGAAATCAATTCAACCATCCATTTTCATATATATATATATATATATAAATATTTTTTGTCAATAGTAAATGCATATCTTTAATAAACACCAAGCAAATACGGAGGGAAAACATTAGCAGCCCTTGCATGCTCGCAGAAGAAGAAAAAAAATACAACAACAACAAAATTCCACCACTCATTTCGGGGAGAACATGTATTACCTGCTTTCTGAACACGAAATCAGCACATTGTTCCCCAAAAAGCTGTGAGGATCTTCTGTTCTATGCTTTCACTTTAAATTTTTTGCTTATATGAGAGAGAAAATAAATTTCTTTTGACACATGTTCATGGAGTGGAGCAGGAGGAGGAGGAGAAAAAATGTGTTGAACTGATTTCAATGTGAATTTTCTTGCCTCTAGTGTATATGTGTAATTACATGTGAATTGTACTGTAAATATGATATCTTTCACTTAATAGTTCTTAATGCATGAACAAAAACATGGCAGTTCGTAATACCAGCTAGCCTCACTGCTAATGGCATGGACAGCTTCTCTAGCATTGGCATACTTCTGCAAACGAAACCTAAAAAATGAAACAGAAGAAATACACGGTGTGAACAAAATAATGGAGAAATCAATGCAAAGTCCTCTGACAGTGAAGGAGTTTCTGGTGGTCCTGAGCTTGTATCGGTTCACCCGTTCCCTCCAGAACAAGGCTAATGCTAATGCTGTTGAAGATGCCTGGAAATTACAGTATGCGGCCTTGGTGCACTCTCAGTGAATGGGAATTTCCTATTAACTTTAGGATTTGCAGAAGATTTCAGTACAGGACACCTGCTGCATTTACCTCAGCCATGGATAAACCACTCAGTCATCCGCAAATCCTCTCAGAAAATTAAGGGCACGATCGGCTTGCTGGCTCGTAGAGGCTAGAGGAGCAGGTTTGCCTTAAGAAGGCGAGTGGGATGTTCTTACCTGTTCCTCAACAAGACAGTCGCATGTGCCCTTGAGCAAGGCATTCAGCCAGTTGCCTAAATGCAACTGCTCAGTTGCACAAATCTGTGTAGGATGGTAGTGAAGTATTTTTTAGCGGGGGTGAGGGTATTAATGCAAAATTATTCCCTGGGTACATGTAAAGATCCACGAATCTCATAGTATTATTAAACTGTTTTGATTAGTTAATGTGGGCTTGTGCTCTTTTCAGTGTTCTATAAAGTGCCACGTTAAATGCCATTACACATCTTACCAAAGTTTCATCTCCAGTCCCCACATTAGCTCGCTTCATGTGGCACTGAAAGAGTGAACCACAACCACGCGAGCATGTTGAACCAACCAAAACACCAGAACAAGGCTGACTGGCTCCTCACTGTTGGAAGAACTTTTGTTGGTGCATTCATTATTTTGTATGTACCTTGTAACTGGTTTTGTTTTGCATGACCTTAGTTTTAAAAGGTTAATTTTCCTACATTTTTACTCCGCACCATCTGATTCATCTCCACAGCCAGGAAGAGAAAGATTCAGTGTTTACATGCTCAAAATTGCACTTGTTTTACAGCCAGTTCTGCAAATCTTGTGAAACAAACTGTTCATAAAACTGGAGGACGTATCGCGCGATTGTGGCAAAAAGCGAATATGTACCTCTGCAAAAGTAACTGTAAATCACACAATTTGGAACAGATGCACCAAGCGGATGCTGTAGTTTTATCAGGTTCAGCATAAGCATTAACATCAAACGCCCTTCAGCTACAAAGGATGTAAAGGATGCTTGCTATTAGCATCTGAACGTAAGCCATGTGACTGCACAGTGAGTTGGTGTTCCCTGTATTTTCCTCTCTAATAAGTTGCCTCTGGTTAAGGTCTGTTGTCGGTTACTATACGAGGATTCCCGCAAAGAAGCTGTGCTGATTCCCACTTACGCATCAGTTTACTGTACCTCCTTCTTTAAAGGAGGAAGAATACATCATGTTTAACCAGTAAGTAAGAAAATTATCCAACACTTTTTAAATTTTGGCAATGGAAGAAAACAAAAAAAGAACCCCACAAGATAAACAGCCCATTATTTTTGCTTTTTCCTTTCGTTTCGGTATAAATTAGTAAATGATTTTTCTTCATTTCTGTGTTCATTTCGAATTTATTGTATTCGTTACATTTGTTATGGATTGTTATTCTTACTGTTGTTGTTGTTTTATCATAAGAAGGAAATGTAATTCATCTGATATACTGGCACTGGAAGAAAAATGCATTTGTTTTTTTGTACTGTAATTGTTTTGTTCACATTGGGCGCTTATTTGATTCAGTTGTTTAATAAGGTGTTTGATTTCATTTGGAGTACCAGTACTCATGAAATCAACATTTGTGTAGTATGAAGTTGTATTTTTTTTGTCAGTGCAAAATTAATGTTATAGTGTCGATCAGCTTTTTTAGGTGTTTGAACAAAATGTGTTTTTTACAAATACAAGGTGTTCAAGTATGTGGTATAAAAAGGGTTATCATTCAAACAACCGACTTTTTACAAATAAAGGCTTATACAGTAAAGAAAGCTAATGTCTTTTCATTTGCCCTTTGTGGACTAATATATGACACCGTTTCGTTTGACTTTTGATTAATTTCTTTTTCAGATATTAGTCCCCAAAAGGTAAATAGCATAAATACAATGTTGCAAAATACGAGGACAAAATCAGGTATTTGCCATTGCTACTCCAGGTTGTTGTCAGAGCTCTCACCTCTTAGCTGGTGTCTTGCTTTTGATAAGGACTGCTGGATATGAAGACAGTCTGAAAACAAAAATTTAAGAAAAATCAAGAGTGTCTTCTTTTAATTTGATTACAAAACATTGCGCGTTTATGAGAATATACCTCCTTTCATACCCTATTTCCTGAATAAAGACGCAAAGTGACTCCTGCTGACAAGTGTAATATTTGCCCCTTTTTCAATTCAGGAACTATTAAGATTCATTTTTCTTTACATTCTTTACAGATGTATGATAATAAATCGTAGAGCAGGAATGCCTTTGTGGGGCAGTTTGCATTCTACAAAACACATGATGATTAATTTGCTCTTTGCTAAGACTCTTTGTCCTCTGGCTGAGGGCATGGTGCTATATATGGTTGCACATTAGGGTTGTTTTTTTCCTGGATGCAGTCTGGGCTTGAACTTTTAGGTGGTGAAAGTGAATAGAATGGGCTCTAAATGTAATTGCACCTTGAGCAAAGACAGCAGTAATGATCCAGAGAGAGATTTAAAATATGTTGCACAAAGGCATCTAAACTTTAAGAAACATTCATTACTGACAAATCAGCGTATTGATTATGCAGATCAAGTAGCACGGTGGGTTTGGAGGGGCTTTGGGATGCAACCTGTGTCCCTCTCGTCAGTCTCATTTGAAGCAACAACCTGAATAAAAGCACATCAGTGTTTTAAATGTAAAGCATGTACTTTTACCACACTACCAACATTCTGTGACCTCTGAATGATCTAACAAGGCTTTTCATGCACAGACAAAATGTATTAACTCGTTTCGATGCTGTTTAAGGTCTGTTCATCAGCTGTGCTTGCAGTCATACTCAGAAAGCACAATATTTTCCACTGTGTGAAAGCCATGTTCCTCCCAAAGTGCAAAGACATTCAGTTCAGGTCCACCAGAGGCTTTAAATAGCCTTGTAGGTGTGAATGTGTTTGTCTACATCCATGTTAGCTATGTGATAGACTGGAAACATGTCAAGGTGAGCCCTTGTCAGATCCCTAGTGCTTGCTGAAATGGATTCCAGCCCACTCCTGTGACTGTGGAGAACATAAGGTTTAAGAAGTGGATGGATACTTGCACTTTATGTGTCTTTAAATACATGTAGCTATCTGTGTAGTTGCAATTGAATGGAAAAAAATATGGCTTTAGAATAAGTAACCAAATCAGCACATACCAGAATGTGCTGTTATTTGTGTATCAGTAGATTTAAAGAGTCATCAGTTCCAGGCCTCTTAATGATTTTTAAACACAGATATCCTGAGATACTAACAATTCAGTGTTGTGCATCATTACAAAATAGACTAGGTAAGTCTATTTTAAGTCCTTATTAGCTTCAAAGTTCAGCTCATTAGTCAAGTTCATAACAGAAACATCGATGCTGCATTTATTATCCTCACTGGTGGCTTTGGCTGGGGACTGGCTTTGGCTAATAGATGGATTTTTCATAATTTCCAGATGGGTTGCATCACCGGTCAATAAAATATTCACGCAAAAACTCTACTTCTATATCTTATTACCTCAGTTAAGAAGCTTAATAGAGTTGTTGATCTTTTACCTGTTTAGATATATTGCCGGCCTACAATAACCTAGCTGCTTAAGCTAACATGTCTACTTGGATTGAATCATATTTCTGAGAAAAGGTTTTTCTCCCAAGGCCTAAATACAAATGCAAACTTAGGTCATCCAATTCAAGGAATTCAGATACACACTATTAACATGAATCTATTTTGCCTTTCATGCCTGGTGCCCGCTAAGCACTTGCATGCTACTGGGGATTTATCGAATTTCAAATAAGATGAACTTCAATCACAGTGCGTGGTGTTGCTCTGCACACAGCGGTGGTAGCATCGTTGCCGTTGACACATCCTGTTTGGAGCCGCAGTAAGACTCTATACCCATGCTAACTGCAGTGTCATGTGGCTAGATATATAAATAACAACGCTTGGGCTAAAAGCTAACATCAACATTTTTTTTTACAGTTTCTGTAACCAGCTAATTAGGATTAAACAAAAGGTAGAAATTAGCCTGGAAACATATAAATATTGGACTAACTTAAGTTTTGAACCATCCAAAGAGTAGCCTACAGGTCAAAGACCCCCTCTAATGAATATGACACTTTTAAGCCATTTCTACCATGTTAGCCTCATTGCCTTGGAACATCATGAAGAAAAAGAAGAAAAAATGTGATTTTGACATTTTAGACATTTAGCAGTCAGTTTGGTGTGATTGGCAAACAAGGTTTTATCTAACATTAGCAATATATCAAAAGCTGTTTCTCTAAGGAGAGTTAACTAAACTTATGTTAGTGAAACGGAGGCTTCACTGCCTGTGTTAATCTAAATAGTTACCATGTTTTCGATGAAACATTCTTTCAATTTATTTTTAACAGCTAGCAAGTAACCGTCCAGTGTACTTGAGCCACCTTGGATTTATTTGAGTTTCATCACTTTTCCTCATAACTTGCCATAAGAGCACTCTCTCCGTTTTCCATTTACATATTAACACAGACAAATATGTGTTCCTCTTCATCCCTTCCAAAGGATTAGTCTTCTTTCTTTTTTTGTTTTTCCTGTGCTACTTCTTTTTCTAACAGACATGACTTAACTGTGCTCACCAGTAGGCCTGAAGACATTTTGACCTTTTGTACTAGAATAAAGCGCAAACGTAACGAATATCTCTGACCTTGGCAAGTGTACCAGCAGGCCATGCTAGAGTAAATACCAGTAACCTGAAACTGAAATAGTGAAATGTATATTGACAATATTTGTTTCTCTGTTTCTTCGTTTGTTTGCATACTTATTTTTTGCAATGTAATGTAATTTTAAAATTGGGAGGCACGCAGACCTCTGCATGGAGCCTCAGGCTCACCATCCGATGATGAAACTTACCCAAGCAGACACTAGCATACTCGCTGATGTGGAAAAGTATAACATGCCTTTAAGTCTTTATATTTGAGACTTTATTGTTTAATATATGCCAATGTATATATTTAAGATTATTCATAGTGTTCAAAAAGCATTTTTAATAAGCCACTGATGCACAGTGATCCACTTATTTTTAACAAAAGCAAAAGAAAAGAAATGCTTTACTTACGCTGTAGCAGTTTGGATAGCAGTTGTAAGCCTCGGACATGCAAAGCAGGCTAGCCATTAAAATAGTATCAACAGCCCACCTCTTTCTTCTTTTTCCCATGTTCCCTATTTTTCTGCTCCATATCAGTTCTTTTTTGAGGCATAGCTTTTTTTACTATGAATAATTCACAGGGCCAAGAAAAGGCATGCAGTAACACGGTTAAAAGGAAAGAGAATCGTCTCAAAATTTCAAGCATATACTGTAAATATTACACTAATGTATATAAACGATATAGTAAGTAAGAAAATGTAGCCTGAGATTTTAGTTTACAGTTTGTTTGTTTGTTTGTTTTTTTTAAATACTATTAAGGCTAATGTACCCTTTAGCTAGGATTTACTTATTACAATATTGTTTCTCGTTGGAAAGCCTTAAATAAAAAGAAAATAACTGGATAGTTTGAAACACGATACTACAATATTAAGTTGCAAATGAAAGAAGAGCACATTTAGCAATGTAAAACGCATTTATGGGCAATACTGTAGCAAGCGTGGTTAGATTAAACAAAGATACTCTTATTCCAAATCACCTGACATCATGCAGGATGGTTTTCTTTTTTCTTTTCCTTTTCTTTGACGTTAGTTTCTTCATTTCCGATTATAATGTGAGATTTAGGTGAATCTGACTACTTATTGTTTACTTCAAGTGACCTTCATCCTTTCAGGCTGATTTGATATGTAGCTGTGACAGACTTGGTGTGTTTTCGTCGATGTTGTTGCTTAGCCTTCTCTGGTCGCTCTGGCCTGTGTAATGATGCACTGCTGACGCGTCCTCCTTCAGATACGATGGAGATTTAATGCACAGGTTTGTCTCTTCCTAATTGATTTCTTTTAATTTACTCTTGCTAGACTCCCCCAGACACTTCAACGGCTGATTACGCTGCCAAGTGAGTTCACCTTGAGAAGAGCTAAGGTTCACATACAGTATAAATAATATGTCTAACACACAGTTAACTCATGATTAACCCATGGCCTGTTACAGCTTATTAAATATGCTGGAGAAAAAAAAATCATGTCATGTGTCATTGATCTATTTTTTTAGTGTACACAGACATTTTTGCATGTATTTTGCAATTTTGCTGAATTTACCCATATTTTCATCTCACTTTCAGCACACAGGCTCTGTCTGCATTGAAGTGCACAGCTTTTCTGAGGAGATGGATACTGGGCTGGTGAAGTAGCTCAGCGAAATGTGCCTTCCATTTCCGTGTTCTATTGTCAGCTCTCCATATAAAAACATAAAATATTGAAAGGGTGCATTAGCATGGATCAGAAATTGATGGCTGTTTCTCTCAGAGGGGAAAAAAACAGCAGTTAAAAAAGCACTGGATTCTTTGGTTTGTGGTTCAAACGACCAACTTTGTTTCATATGTTTTTAATAAATCATCTTTACTAGTTGTAATTATTGCATTTATGCTTGACCTAGCGTCAGCCTCAACAGATCAGTCCACTATTCCAAGAAAAGGTCACGTGACCGTGAATCAGCTCGGATTGGTTGAATGGATAATGATCAACTATTCAGCTAATAAACACTTGCATCTGTTACTTTAAGCATCATGTTCATTCTTTAAGCATCTAGTCTGACATGATCTCTGCTATAATACTCAGTGCACAGGTGTTTTCCTTTTACAGTATGTTCATCAGTGTTGCCATGGAGTTTTTGTTTGGGATGTGAAAAGAGAGTGAAGAGATGAGAAGGAGTGGAAACATAATGTGTGTAATATTAAAATATTAATATTAATATTAATATTACTGTGACCATGACTGAACTACTAAGACCACTATGTAGGAAACCCTAAATCTAGGAAAACACAAAAAAAGGGTTAGGTCATGACTACGTATCCTAGCACTGCATATTTTTCTGTTTAATATACCCAAGTAAGAATATGCCAAAGTCATTCTTAAAAAATAACCTATAATTTGTGGCTAACGACAGCTGATTTTTATCTCTAAAATTTGCTTCATCCCCTCAATAACGACCAATCCAAGGTCTCAGTATTCTACGCTGGACATAAAAAACTGTGTGAAAATCTCTTCAAAACATTAGTGTACTTTGTGGAAAACACACATTTCCACTTGGCAAGAACCATCTTTCAGTTAAGTGTTGAGAAGATCACGACTCGAATGCATAAAATTGTACTTTTGCTGGCAAATCTAACAGCTTGCCTCTCAATTTATTTTGGCATTTCCCTTGTTGCTAAAGGACAGATTTTAGACGATCAAAAATGTCATTAGACAAAATGGATATGGGGACGTTATGCATCTTCTGAAAGCATAACGTTTCTCTGTGCCAGAAAGGGTCATCTGTGCGATTGCTCCTTTTCTTTTTCTTTTTTTACTGCCGGCATTTTACAAAAGTTATAGCCAGAATGCAGCACTGACAGCCTGTCGATTAGACTGTTTGCTGATGTAAGTGTACTCCCCTTCTGCGCCCCTTGTTTCTCTTCCTGAGACAATTCGTCACAGGTCGCCCTCTTCAGTGACAGACTCTGAATTTCAGAGATGACAAAAGTATCAGGAGATGTTGCGTCTGACTGACTGTCCCACTTCTTTAGGTTTGTTTGCACAGTTGTGTCAATCTTTGTGAAAGCGGCGTCTCATGCTAGCATTTGATGGCAATGTGAGATGATAGTTCGGTGTCACTGCGTGGGTTTTTAGAGGTAAGGGGAAAATAAAAGAGCAATGCAAAGGAGACCTTTTTATCTGTGTTAGTCAGATGATGCTTCACACTACACTGTTCTTACTCTCGCATATGACTTGGTTTTGTACCATCACTATTTTTGGAAGTGGTAAGGTTGCTTGGTAGCTGTGGGGACATTAAGCGAAGCCACGCTAAATGCCTGGCCTATATATTTTTGTTATCCAAGTGGGAGAGGAGGGTGAAGAAGAGCCAGGCCTGCTGAGGTTGAGGAGTGTGGCATTCTTGGCTCCATTGCATCAAGCTCCCCCCACCCAACATGCACATGTACATCCACATGCACATACTTAGAGAAATGCTCATCACAACACATCTAACAGGCTGGCCTGCCATCTATTGTCCAATGACTGAATTGCATCCCTGTTCTCAATAGCAGCAGTTTTAATGCGAGTACCTTTTACATGACATCATTTATCTGACCGCTTCATCTGCTAGACAAAGCAAGAGCACATTAAAGAACAGATGATATTTGTTTATAAATGGCTTTGAGCTCTTTAGATTGGAGGACTGGGGGGCATACAGTGCATTTTGACCTTAAGTGGGCCATACCAATAAACATTTCTGTCAGTGTAAATTAGTTTAGCTGCACATTTAATCACTGAAATATCTCAAAATAAGAAAAAGAAGTGCAGTTTCAACAGCACGCCTCAGATTTACATGATAAAGAAATGCTGCTTTATTTAATAAAAGAAACCTGTCAGCATGACTCACTGGGCTTTAAGTGTAAGAAATAAATGTGTAAAATGACAGAAAAAGTTCAGGTAGCTCATTGCCCAGGTTGTCCTGTAATTATTAAGCAGAAGGTTTTTCGTTAACTCACAAAAAATTTTGATAGTGAAAAAAAACAGGAACTTTTATCTAATTGTTTATCCATTACACTGGTGCAGAATGAAACACTGTGGGGGAAAAGTTGTAAATCTTCATGAAAGACTGAGAGACATTTAAGTGCAGAACATTCACAGATGCCTTCTTCCGCACTGGGTACTTCTTATGCACTTTTATTTTCAGAAGTGCATCTTTCCAATTACACTCGTATACTTTGAGTTGATTTGTGTTCTAAGCAGCACTTGTCATAACTTACTAGAATGGTTTGAAAGTGCTGTGGTAATTTTCCACCATGAGGGATTCAAATACTTCCCCAGCACTGTGCATTACTACAACAACCAGTCGGATTGTTCAGACAGGTTTGTCAAAAAAAGCAGAAGAAAATACCACTCAATGTGTACTCACTCTTTCTGAGCTCTGAGTTTTACGCCCCCTCGCAGTCTGCCGACAGGGAACCACTGTTTGCAGTGGGTGGATGAGTAAGTCTGTGTGGAGGTATTACACAGAAACCTGCCGGAGGTTTGAGGAGGACACAGTTACAGGTCCAAGCAGCCTCTGTGAGATGACGCTCGCGGCTCGGTGGATGCTACAGGGCGCATGCATCATCAGCTCTCCGCTCGGATTCAAACTAACTGCAGACCCATTAATGTGACTGGAATAGAAAGAAGAGTCAGTATAGTGTGGCTGAGGGGTGAAACAGTCAGAAAATGGCAACAATCTAATCTTCCCATTTTATTATCCATGATGGCTAAGTTGCGGTCTTGCTTGCTCGGTACAGGTGCAAGCATTTATGGTCCCCAGAGCATTTATGACAATGACTCTGATGATCCCTTTCTCCTCTAAGGCTACCACAAAACCAGTGGTCAGGATTTTGTGAAGCATTCTTTAACAGGTTCCCAACATATTTTAACAGTAGATTTGTTGGATTTCTTCTGAAGTGCTTCAATAGCTAATGGGTAATTTTTGTTTTTTTGTTTTTAGTACAAATATTCAAGTGTCAAGTGGATGAATCAGGTGATGAATCAAATCTTTATACTAAAATATTGGCATTAAGCATTCACTTGAAAGCACCAGCGTGATCATTTATAGCATCATGGGGTAAACCCTTAGTCTTACTCCAACAAAGAGGCTGTAACTGGCCCCTAATGACTGTGCATGTGAAGGTAGTATTATTTATTTATTTATTTTTTAATATATTATTTCCCCCTTGACCCTCTAAAACTGTATACTTTTTTTTTTGCAGTAATAGTGTAAAAAATTGACTTCTTTGAATCAAAACAAACATGACCAGCCATAAATGAAACAGGCCATTGTTTTGCTGAACGTGGACGATCTGTCAGCTTCGATAAAATTTAGCTAAAACACGAAGCACAAATGTGAATGTTTTATCACGTTCTGCCAGATGTGCTATTACAATGTCAGCTTCTGTCACGCTAATCTCTAAAAACAGATCTCTGCGCGTGAATATGTAACACCTGTGGATTTTCTGGTACACAAAGTGTTCTCATTTACATCTGTAATTCAAGTGCTATTGACAAATCAGGCCTGAGCGGGATTTGGTTGCACGGAGGCCAAAGAGTCTGCATGGAGAGCTGAAGAAGGACCAAATTTGCCAGAAATGTGATCTAAAATCTGCCCTCAAATAACAAGGGATCTGCTTATTGTGTTTCTATAATCCTGTTCTCAATTTATGTGGGAATAAGCATTTCCCAAATGTAACTAACTGAATACATTATTAATGGTTCTACTCATTCATTAGTGGTTTTCCCACTTGACTTGTCATGGAATCAGAACGCTCTCAGACTCTGATTAGCTGGTCGTGAGTCATGCTGATGCATTTATTTAAAGACTGGCCCCTTGTTGTTTCGCTCTGCAGTTCTGCCCAAACACACAGCTGCTAACACTTTCTTTTTTTTAATTTTCAGACAAAGTCTACAGACAGTGATATTGTGTCATTTGCCAGCCTATCACATAAGCGTCTTCTGGATAATGAGCTCTACACGCCTTCCTCCGCTTCCCACATCATGCCGCTGCCTCCCTCCCTCACCCCTCTAGTCACCCCTAATCAACATTTTTCACATTGTTAATCACTTATGTCAGTTTCTGGTAATTATAGACAATTAATCATGTATGATTCACTGTCTCTCCCTGTCAGCATTGTGCTACACGCTGTGTGAGCGAAAACGACAAAGGTGAAACTGCCTTTATTAAGTAGGCAGCAGCACCAGGGAGTGGACTCCCCAGTGATAAGCGGCATGTTGCAGCGCTTTGGCTTACACTTCCTCGAGGCGAGCGATAAAGGCCAGGTGGAGATTAAATTACATTAATTCCTTTGCCAGAAGCCCTGACCCAGAATGACTTACAAGACAAGGAGGATGAGCTGTGGTGAAACTACTGCCAAAGTACTGAAAAATGAATTAACCATCATTGTCACAACACTGCGAGTTCCTAACCTGCCATGTACAGTCAACATTTCAAAACACACACACACACACAGAGCAGACTGCACTCAGTCCATTTGTTTCCTTTAAGGTCCACATTGTATCTGCCCAAAGCATGACCAGATTAGGGGTTTTTCTTTGCCATCATTTCTCATTTTCATCCACCCCGATTTAAACTTTTTGAGCCCGAGTGCCCAAATCTAAAATTTCTGAAAAACAGTTCTCTACACACCCAGTGTACACACCTTGTCTGGCAAACATGGAAATGCAAACATGCGCATTATCAGCAGTTCTGTTACCGTGAATTCCCCGACCTTGCCTGTAATGCATTTACTGTAATGCATTTACCCCTTCCTCTTCTAGACCTGCTTGCACGGCGAGCCCACGCTGAGACAGAAAAGTATAAAGTTCAGTTCTTAGGACGTTCTGTGAGAATCCCCACAGCTTTTGTAAAGATGTGCTCTGTGCAGCTCTTGTTGGTGCTTTTAAGCATTACAGGTAAGCACATTTCTGTCTTACATTATCATTTGTTTTTTTTGTTGCAAGTTTACATTTTATTGGAAACCTACTTGAGCTCTGATATTGTTTTACAGGATGTGTCGAACTCATCACAGTGACGACGATGCAGAAATACGTCAATGTGACAATTGGTGGAAGTGTCCTGCTCGACTGTACGTTTACCACTACAGCGGCGACAACTGCCGGCCTAACAATCCAGTGGGAATTTCTCTCAAAATCCGCCATGACTGCACAACAGGTAGATGCAGTCTATTGTTCAGATTACAGCCATGCACCAACTAATTTGTAGTTTTATGGACCAGGATCATGAAATCTCTTTCAATTTAGTAGCTAAAAAGAGGGTGTGCAAGTAGAAATTGAGGCCAATAAACTCATGTGACTACACATGGTGATCACTTCTGAAAGACATGAGTGATTTTGTGTTTCTTCCAAGTTTTCCAGAGCAGATAAGAGTTGTTTCCTCAGAACATAGCACAGGTCATCTTCAAAATGCATCAAAGGAATGGATTCTCATCAGGGCAGCAAACATTTAGTTTGTTCCTGTATTTTAAATTATTTAAAAAACATATGTCTATGCACAGCTAAGCATACAGGTTTGCGCCTTTTCTTGCTGTGCCACGTTTTCTTACCAGCTAGCAGACACACCCAGTCTGGATCGCAAAGCCTGTGACTGAGATCGACAAATATCTTTCAGCCACAGACTCACAAATATGCTGCTTCACGCAACTTCAAAAAAGTGCTTTTAAAGACATCTATTACATGATGATATGGAAAAAAAACGTTGGTCTTCTAAATATCATATTAACTGGAGAACTAAAGGTTTCATCTCTCCAAGTATTTGGATCACTCATGCAAACTAGCTCGAGGACAGTGAGTTTGTGCAGTGATAGCCAACAGATTTGATCTGACTTCTTGCCATTTGCTTTCAGATCTTTTACTATCAGTCAGGACAGGTTGTTATTCCCAAGTCTTACGAAGGCAGGATTCAAACTCCAGCTACTCCAGGGGCCACCATGAATGCCTCCATAACTATCAGAAACATGCAACCATCGGACTCTGGGCTCTACACGTGTGAAGTTCACAATTTGCCCGATGTTGATGGACAGTCTCAGGCAAATATCGTCGTGAATGTCCTCGGTGAGTTTGGCCCACTTTTGAAATAGATTTTTGGTGTTTGGTATATTATTGTGTTTTTATGTTATTACATTTTCAACCCTGTTTGATCCTATTGAATGCAGTACAGATCGTTTTTTAAAGATAAAACATGAACTCTAACACACTTAGGTCACACAAAAGCACGGGTAAAAGTTAACAAAAGGACTGAGTCAGGGAAAGGAACCTACACACATTCTCACAGTCCAGGAATCAGAAAGCTTGCGAGGGTAAACAGTGGGTGTGTAGGAGATTTCATGCTACCTGATTACACCCATTAGAATGCTGCTGCTTCAGCCATTATTCTCTTCCTCTAAGTAAGCGTGTGTGACTCCCTGAAAAGGAAGTGCCAGTGTTTTTATCGAAACTGTGATTTCAGTAAAAATGTTTCAGCTATCTTTCCTCACCTGAGATTTCTGTATCAATTATCAATGTTGTAACATTAACAAACCTATTAAAGTAGTGGCCCTGAACAGCGTAAATAGGGAATTACATTCATCTCAAATCCCCTCATTCACCGAGTTACCAGGACAACCTTGCAGGCCTCAGTAGTTTCCATGGTTACTTCAGCAGTCTCCTCATTGTCAGTGTTGGAAATTAGAAAAAGGACTGTGACTGCATCCTCGTACTGCTTACAGAATATATATGAGTGTCTGCTGCATGCATGTGCTACCTAAATACTGTACAGCCTTTATGGAAAAAATTACTGGGGAGTGGGGCACTTTCTTTATACTGACTGTGAGGCACATATGAATATGTATGACCACACTCATGCTGATTAACATGGGCTCAAGGCTGATTTGCATCACTTATTTTCACATACAACGTACTGAGACTGGACAGCTTTGCCATAAATTACAAATTCATATGTATAGAAACTTCATATGTTTTCCTGATGTCTTTTTTGTGAAAGTTAAAACATATATGGTATCAAACATGATTTTGGCGTACAGTTTGTTTCCAACTGTCTTACTGAACCATCTAATAATCAGCAGGCAGGCGCAATAAAACACAGATTGCATCTTCAGTTGCTGCTCAGCTCACGATGAGGCCACTCCTAACGTATCCTGAATCACGATGACTAATGGCTAGCCACGTGACGTTTTGTTTGATTAAAAGGATTTGCTATTTTAACAAACAAATCTGTTAACCATCTTTGATAAACAATCTACAATACACAATGACTTTATTTCACAAAAAATAACCCAAGGAAAGACTAAAAAACACCCTGGTGCATCTAAATTACCAGTACAGTGTCAACAGCTCACACAGATAGGGCAGAAAGGAGAGAGGACCCTCATGCTTGAGATCTGCTCTCTGGCTGGTGATTTATTCTCTCAAGATTAAAATCAGCCAATCAGGTGTTGGAGAGACACTCAGCAGTGGAAGCCAATAATTGATGGCACCTACAGGGAGAAACCAGCATAAACAGGAAAGAAGAAAATACACACTGATAAACACACACAGAGCTGCGGACTGGAATATAGCGGTAATCAATACGGTGTAGAGCATCTGTTCTAAAGCAGTGACTGAAAGAGCATCTAGAGGCACTTGACCGTTGCTGCTTTATCCCACTTCATACTGCAACAAATTTCAGAAAAGAAAGTACATTTTTTTAATTCCACTGCTTTTATCTGACATATCTACTAGTTGTTTCCTCTCCTCAGTATCTAACTCAGTCTAAGAGGATTATAAAACAATGTGGTGTTAAAGATGAAAATCAGCGCTTTCAAAGTGTTTTGCTTGCAGTCCCATCAGATGCTCATAAGCTGTCACTAAAGCGTGATTTCCCCTCTAAAGTTACCCTGTGGTTTTGCTGAAATAACGTCAAAGCTTGCGGTGGTAAAAATATCCAAAAGTAATAAAAAGAAGAGAGAAAAAAAAGAAGAAAAATGAGTAAATTATTCATATTACACCAAATAATAACAACAGTCGCCTCAAGGTGTCATATATTATAATGTAAAATCCTACAGTAATACAGAAAAAACCCCAACAATCAGATGACCCCCTATGAGCAAACACTTTGCAAAAGCGGGAAGGAAAAACTGCGGTTTAACAGGAAGGAACCTCCAGCAGAACCAGGCTCACGGAGGGGCAGCCTGTTTTGACCAGTTTGTGGGTGGGGGTGAGGGGAGGGAGACAGGACAAAAGACAAGCTGTGGAAGAGAGTCAGAGATTAATACTAACTAATGATTAAATGCAGAGTGGTCTATAAACACATAGAGAGGGAAAACGAGGAGTGAAGAAGCATCATGGGAAGCCCCCAGCAGCCTAGCAGTGTTGCAACTAAGGGAAGGTTAGGGGTCACCTGATCAAGACCTAACTATAAGCGTTATCAAAAAGGAAGGTTTTAAGGCTATGGTGATGACTGGATTTCCTTGCCAAGCCTCAAAGGGAAGCTGATCTCTTTATTCAGGAGCTCCTGTTTAAATGGCTTGAAAAATGTCAGTGTTTTCTCCAGGCTGAAAGTGTGCTTTGTAATAATGTCAAGTAGCCAATAAAGCCTTACCTTCCCTGTGGTCTGCCAGAGAAACCATCTGCCCCTTACTGCGCCGTCCACGGCAATGTTGAATCGGGTCACCTGGTCACTCTGACCTGCCACAGTGAGCAGGGAAACCCAACACCAACCTACAACTGGGCCAAACTGGATCAGACCAAGACAAGGAGGCCTGTGCTGGGAAGAAGTGAGTCCAGCATCTGTATACACACACCCATATATATATATATATACACATATACATATATATATATGTGTATATATATATATATATATATACATACATACATATGTATATATATATATATACAGTTAAGCCCATAATTATTCATACCCCTGGCAAATTTTGACTTAAAGTTACTTTTATTCAACTAGCAAGTTATTTTTTGACTGGAAATGACACAGGCGTCTCACAAAAGATAATAAGATGATGTACAAGACGCATCATTGTGGAAAAAAATATTTCTCAGCTTTTATTTACATTTGAGCAAAAAGTATCATGTCCAGAATTATTCATACCCTTTACAAACTGTCACAGTCTCTGGGAAAATCCAAAGTTCCATACCATTCCAAATAGTCAAAGCTGTTCTAAAGCATCCTAATTACCCTGATTAATTGGAAATAGCTGTTTTACTCAACTCAACAGGTGAAAACAGCAGCTCTCTGCAGGTGGTCTGTGGACATTCATGGCTAAGACAAAGGAACTCAGTGAGGACCTGCAGCTGTGCATTGTGGCTGCTCACAAGTGAGGAATGGGCTACAAGGCCATATCCAAATGTTTTCAAGTTCCAGTGGCTACAGTGCAAAGTATTATTAAAAAATAGAAGATGTTCCGCACTGTGGATAATCTCAGAGGATGTTGTCGGAAGCCAAAAGTGAAACCTATGCTGGCCAGGAGAATAGTGAGAGAGGTGAAAAAGAATCCAAGGATCACCACCAAGGCCATTCTAGTGAATCTGGGCTCTGCTGGTGGCAATGTCTCAAGGCAGACAGTCCAACGGACACTGTTGGGTTCCACGGATGCAGACCAAGGAAAACGCCACTTCTCCAGGCACTTCTAAGGCATGCCAAAGCTCATTTGGCCTTTGCAAATGCTCATCTGGACAAAGAAGAAGATTTCTGGTCTTCAGTGTTATGGTCAGATGAAACAAAAATTGAATTATTTGGTCACAATGATGTTGCCTTCATTTGGCATAAAAATGGAGAAGCCTTCAACCCAAAGAACACCATCCCCACTGTCAAACATGGTGGTGGGAACCTAATGCTTTGGGGGTGTTTTTTAGCCAATGGACCATAGAACCTAATCACAGTAAACAGCACCATGAAAAAAGAGCAATACATGAAGATTCACAACAACAACATCAGGCAGTCTGCAGAAAAACTTGGCCTTGGGAACCAGTGGACATTTTAGCACGACAATGACCCAAAACATACAGCAAACGTGGTGAAGAAATGGTTAGCAGACAACAACATTAACGTTTTGCAGTGGCCTAGCCAGAGTCCTGACTTGAATCCAATTGAGAATCTGTGGAGGGAGCTAAAGATCAGGGTGATGGCAAGAAGACCCTCCAACCTGAAAGATTTGGAGCTCATTGCTAAAGATGAATGGGCAAAAATGCCTGTGGAGACATGCAAAAAGCTGGTCTGCAATTATAGGAAGCGTTTGATTGCTGTAATAGCCAATAAAGGCTTTTTTCTATTGATTATTGAGAAGGGTATGAATAATTCTGGACATGATACTTTTGCTAAAATATAAATAAAACCTGAGAAATATTTTTTCCACAATGATGCCTCTTGTACATCGTCTTATTATCTTTGGGGAGACACCTGTGTCATTTCTGCTCAAAAAAGAACTTGCTTGTTGAACAAAAGTAACTTTAACTCAAAATTCGGCAGGGGTATGAATAATTATGGGCTTAACTGTATATACACATATATGCATTAGCACATTTACCATCTCATGAATCTGAGTGAACTTTGTTTTTTCTCAGCAACCACAACTGGAATACTGGAAATCAAAAACATCTCCCAGTTTGAGTTTGGGGAGTACCAGTGCAATGCTACAAATGTTGTGGGCTTTGCAACATGCACCATTGAGCTGAATCCTGGTTTGTACTCACATTTAATTTTTTGGGAGTTTTAATATGTGTGTTTGTGTGTGTGTAACAATCCCCCCCTCACAGGTATAAAATGTTTGTGTTTGTATAGAAGCGGCAGATGGGGTTATCGCAGGCGCAGTTATCGGAGCGCTGCTCGGGTGCGTGCTGATCGGCCTGGTTGCGTGGTTCATTGCTCACACAGTGAAGAAACACAAATACAACGCTGTTAAAACGGCAGAGGCCAACGAGATGAAGTGAGATTACAGATTTTTGATACACTTCTTCCATTGATCTGGTCATATAGAGTTTAAGGGCATAACGGCTACTGTTTGTTTGTCCACTAGGGGGAGCTCTCCTCCAGCCCAGGAGGCCTATGACAGCATTCCCAATGCAAACACAGCTGACAACCTTCAGGATGAGGAAGAAGGCCCACAAGCCTAAATGCCACTTTAAACAGCTACAGCATTGCATTAGCATCACTATTATGTATCCCACTCTTTGTCATGGAGAGAATTCAGATGTAATGAGAACAATGGAGCTAATCTTCATGTTTGAATTTGCATTTTCTGTGCTTACTCAAATTCTGACAGTTTTACAGCTTTTTTTTTCTCCAATTTCAGTTAAGTAATGTTTTAAATTTCAATTTTCTTTTTTCTTACATTGTGTGAAAAAAAATAAACTGTATGAACATGATTCTAATTTTTTTTACATAAAAGGAAAATCAAATAAATCACATTGATAATGTCATGCCTATACAAAGGGACATTAAATCACAGCCCAGTTTTGAATGTACTTTATTCCATAGGCTTTGTGAATAATTCTGTATTGTTTGATTGCACTCGTGAATCCTATGAATGATCAATATGCTAAGTTACTAACACTGAGGTTGCACTACTTATGATGTGCACAACCAGCTCAGTCTATGATTTTGTTTTGTCTTTTTTTCTGATTTTTATTATAACCTGTTTTAAACTTTTTTAAATAACTTTTTTTTTCAGTAGTAACAGAAGTAATAAATGTAAGTTTAACCATCAATTTGTTTTGTATCACATGCAAACTTTACAGATCATGATTAAATAAAACATTTCTGAATCACCAGAGTGCCTCAAAAGATTTGTCACATGAGTGTCAGAGGCTGTGTTTACTGAGTATTGTGAGAGTGTCGAGGATATGCTGTGTGATAAAAACAGGATCAGCACATGGAAGTAAAAGTAATAAAAAGAACGCATCACAACACAGTTTGATAACTGGAAGCCATTTGAGGATTTAGACATTTGTTTCAAGTAAAATTCAGGACACATTCATACTCTAACTTCACATAAACTTTAAAAAAAAAATCAAATGTTAATTAAAAAATACAGAAGAGCAAAATAAAACATGCTCCAGCAGTATCAGTGCAGTGTTAATTAAACTTGTATTGTGGGCAGAGTGATAAGGCAGTCAAGTGAAGAAAACTTCACGTTCAGGCCTGGAGCCCAAAGCAGCGGGCAGCACTGAGGACGTCATCTCTGGTCAGATAGCATCCACAGATTTGCCTCGAGCCAGTGAAAGACTCCCTCCCGTGTAAGACTCGCCAGTTGTCTATGAAAACAACCTTACGGGGAAAAGACAGGGCAAAACACTCAGATTACAAGGCAACACTGACATTTAAGTTGTCCTGTGACTTAACTACGAATTCATTTTCGTTGGAACTCAGAGAAGCATTTATGTTCTGATATTGTGGCCTGCACATATCTTACTTTCCCCGGAGTCAGCTTCACCCATAGCTCGTTCTCTGGCCTCCTGAGCTCTGTGGTCAGCTCTCGATGCGCTGCGTACCAGCGCTGAACCACATCATGGGGGATTGTGTTTAGCACAGATCGATTGTAGTTGTTGTATCTGTCAATACGTAAATACATCAGTCGTGCTAATTAAATGGACAACCACTAAACAAGTGAAAACAATATCAGAAAAGTAAAGACAACACTAAATTTCAGCTTTAACATACCGTATAAGATACATTTCATTGTTCCAAGGATACACATTGAGCACGGGGCCGATGCCTTTGATGTGGTTTTGGTGCCTGTCGGTATTTTCGATGTACTCGTGCTTGATGGGCACCTGAGCAAGCAGCTCAAAGCTTTCAGGTGACCTCTGACGTAATTTTTCTGCAGCGTAGAACCCATCAACGAGCAGCGTCCTTCCCCCGGTTCCCTCATGCTTGAGACAGTGGAAAACCTGGATTCTGCCATAACGATCAGAAGCATCAAATATCCAAACATAATTATGAGAAGTCAACGTTACATCAACAAGCCCATCTCTGCTGCACCTACCCACACGGTTCCTGAAAGTAGGAGGTGTCAGTGTGACGGTCCAGGGCCAGCTGGCTGTAGGCAGTATCTCCCCTGGAAAAATCTGAAGTGAAGCACCACATTCTGCCGTAGGTAGTCTCCCTTTGTGAGAAACAGATGAAATTGAGGAGAATCAACAGACAGCTGGTTGAACGACGCCACTGGATATGAAGCGTAAACGTAAAGATGAGAATGTGACCTGTAGGCCAACAGGAAGCATACCTGATTAGACTGACCCTCTGGGTTACTGCCTCTGTGGCTTCCACTGTGGCTGGGACATCGTCTACAAACGCGATCCCGTACAGAAGATAATTTTGAAGAAATTTCTTTAGCTCGTCATCACAGCTCATGAACGTGTCCCATTTGGATGAGGTTATGGTTGCATTTCTATAGATGTCTGAATTCCAGAGGATGCGCGGTTGTTCTGCGCTCTGGTACTTTCTCTCAAAGCTGTTCTCAGTAAGCCAACTGAGACTGTACTTGGACATGTGACCACCAGGCCCTGGAACATTGACATGCAAAATACGGTTAAGCTGACTTTGACAGATTTCTACTTTAAGGTTATATTGGATGATTCTACTTCCTGTAATAAACATTTCAGATAATGAGGTAATCCTATGTGCAAGTACAGTATTCCCTATGAGTCAAGTGTGCAGTTTCAAACTGTTTCTCTTCTTTTTTTTTTGTTTTCTGGGTTCTGTGTGATGTCAGTGAGAGAGAATCTTCCAGAGAATATTCCTAATATGGTCATCTCAGGCCTACAGCTCTGGCTGTGAACACAGAAGCCCCACCCACCTGCTCTTTCAACCTTCTTTCAATGAGCACAGTTAATTAGAATTAAGTGGCCTTTGAAGGAAAGGAGCTACAATTGCTTGTTTCAGCCAGATGATGAAGTGATGAAACAAGCTAGAAGATGACTTGGGCTTATTTTCAACTTCTACTAATGCAAAGCTACTCTAGTAGATTCCATCTGTTTAAGGAGATTATCTACCAATTGGAATTTTGGTGGTTCAATCCTTGGCTCCTCCAGTCAAATGCTGTTAACCAAGATAGTGAATCCTGAGTTGCTCCCAATGCATTCATCAGAGTATAAGTGTTAGATTGAAGGCATTATTAAATAAATTATTGGCTGAATGAGACATTTTTAAAACAGTTTGAGGGAATGGTTGTCTGTCTCCATGTCTGTATCCAAGGTGTACCCTGCCTCTTGTGCCCTGTGACAGCTAGGCAGTATACATACAGGATTGCAGGACATTAACAGGCCTGTAAAATCCTCCATCTGTACGTACATATGCAGCAAATGAGTTGCAGGGACTCTTATTACATACAATTTTCTCTATAAAGACTCTACATGAGAATGTGTGTAGTCATAGAAGAAGTTTTCTGGATTCTGTTTGTAGTCCTTGCTTGCTAGGCTAATTAAGCTTGTATGGGCTTTGGCAGAATACAGGAAAACAGCCCATGTACAAAGCAAAACAGGAAGCCATTGAGCCAAACAGCCATTTAAGCACCAATTTCTATTGTCTGTCCATGATTTCGCTTTGTATTTTCTTTTTCATTTTATCTTAAATGGATCTGTATTCTAGCTGTACTGTGAACAATAACAACAAACAGGAAGTCTTGGTGAGTAACTGCTGGAAGCCTTGAAATATTGACTGTTGCCACCAGAGTGCAAGCAAGCGCACAATAGCAAAAGGGGTTCTCAAGATTACCTGACTCGGATCTGAATGCAACATTTATAGCAGGCGGTCCACGTGGTGCTGTGATTTAGCATTTGCTAACCTAACTCTGAAAGCCCCCCTGTTCACAAACAGAATACACGCTCAGAAACTGAGCTGACCTTGAATATGTTCCACTAACAGGGAGAGGCATGCATGCCAGAATGCCTGCATCAGTAGCTGTCATGGGGCTGCCACATCGACATATGTCACTGTATGTAAGACACTGTGTCACTCTTGTGCCTGCATTAAACCATAGTGAGAGTACTTTTCAGCAGCTGCACAGTCTGTTTTTTTTTTTTTAAAGAATGGTAGAGTATAATCCAGAGATATTCCCACAGAGAAAACGGATCTACAACACTCTGACGGCACTGCTATGTTCTTAAAAGCTTAAAGGAAGATGGAGTTTCCCGGTCTGTACACTGACTCCTGTACTAAAGAGTGAATAATTCCAGCTTGTGTCTGAGTCCCATGGGTCAGAGATTAACATTTTTTCAAACTAGAGCAGAGGGAGTGAATAGTTTCCACTGGTCCACACCTGGCATCTGCAGGACCGTTTAATCTTCAGATTTCACAAAGCAAGGGCAACTAAATCCCACCTGACTTTTTTCACTTAGCAGACAGAATAAGTAATGACTCCAGCTAGCCAGTGCTTTGTGCTGGTTAAGCTAGCTCGCCTCCCCCTGCTGGGATTCTCTCTGGGGAACAGCACTGTGAGCTGAGCAATGGCTTGTGTCTACAGCAGCTGGGCGATTATGTGGAAGATGAGGTGTTACAGAGTGTGGAAAGAGTTTCTTCACTGGTGGGCAGGAAGAGGAATCCACGATCCTCCCCCTGAGTTGTGGGCAGCAGATCACAAAAAAATATAAACCTGCACTTTTTCTCAGTTGTGTTCCAGAGCAGACTGGAATGCAGGCATAAATTACACCATTTAGGGGTTTTTTCCTTGTGTCAAACTTCAACTAGCTTTTAGGGGTCAGTAGAAAACACTAAAGGAGGAGCACAGATATGTCTCAGTCTCATCTTTTTACAGTGACTGCTGATAAAGGCTGCTATCTAAATCCAGCTTAGGCAACATTCCCTGTACGTGTAAAGCGATTTTATGGTATATAACTGAAATTGTCTATGTTTTTCTCCTTTGGATAACTACACCCTAAGCCTTATCGTACCTGCACATGAAGTAAATCTTTACGCAAATACATTGTGCCAGGGGGCAAAGACCACTACAGTATATTTGAATGTGCAGAGAACTTCAGACGAGCCGGCCCTGGGCAGAGTTATTATAGCTTTGCTTTTTCTAATTAGACTTTTTTATTTTATTTTGAATTTTTGTTCTAAATTCAATTTAGTTTCAATAAGTTTCCAGAGATGGATCTTCTTGTTTTAGTTTAGTGTTTATTGCATGAAAAGGTTTATTTTGGGTTGTTTTTTTAGGAAAATCAGTTTGAAAACAGAAGACTCACAGCCTTGTAGACATCTAAAGTTTCAATAAACATGTCTGTTAGAGTGAATTGTTAAATGTTTGTCATTTTTATTCTTACCATTTGTACTTTAACTGTGTGTTGAAAGGAATTCTTACACACACACACACACACACACACACACACACACACACACACACACACGCACTTACAAAACCACAGGCAGGGTATTCCTTGTTCAAATGTATACCTATGTAAGCCGTTATATGTTAATGACCCTATGCATATTCAAGTAACCACAATAAAAGGAGTGCTATGGGGAACCTGGCTGAGAGTCTGATGGAGGTCAAGTAGGTGGAACGACACTTGGCTCCAGGCAGGCCTCCCTCATGCATGAGTAACACAAAGAACGTTGCCTACTTGTGTCTTGTTCTTGCTGTGTAGCAAATTGTCCTGAACGTTCCAGCGAATAGGTTTACGCTACAAACCATTAACCATCATTAACTGGTCATTCTTGAGCCGGATCCTTGGAATCGACATTCACCGAGGGGAAAAGAGACACGCCGAAAGACTGACGTCAGCCAGGATTTATAGAGGTCCTGCAGCAAAGCCCCGAGGCGTGAGAATTCATCATCGGGCCGGTGGATTAGCCGTCTGTTTTTCTCCTCGATGGATGGTGATTGACGGGATTCGGGACTGATGCTACTCGCAATGAACAACTCCAAGTAAGTTTAGAGTCCATCTCTATAACTGTATGTAACACGGGCGGACTTTTTACGCTAAAAAGAAAGATTCTTTAAAATACAAGGGGGAGCAGGAGAGTCGGATACCACGGGCACAGAGATGAAGCAGGTCTCATCAGAAACAGTTTATTACTAGGCCAGGGAGCACAAATAAAAACGCCCTTAAAATGTATGAAATAAAATGTTATCTACTAAAACTAAATAAAACAATTCTAAAACTCGTAAAACTACTACATTCATTAAAAGCCCCCTGCTATAATTATGCCACATGTTCATTATGGGTCCATCAGCAGGCCGGGAATTCCTTCTTTAGAGCCGAGTCCACGCCAGCCTCGTCTTCGGCAGACAAGAAAGAGCCTCCCATCTTCTTGTCCTTCCGCTGGCCCATCACTTCCCAGCCCGGCTTGCGTTCTGCACCCGAATCCATTATGCGACCACCGCCACAGCTCCCCTTGCGTCGGTGTCCTGTAACATAACAAATAGGGGCCAGAACAATGGTCCCAGAAGCGGCCCGGCTCATGGCCATGGCGACCCTCTCCCAATCCAGCTGCATCCAGTAAACAGTAGAGACCCTACTCACAAATGCAGGCAGAGGTAAACCTCTGCCCTGCTGCCAGTCACACGCGTTGTCTCCTACTGTTGCCGTTCCATGAGGTCAGGACTGGGTCGCTGGGTCGCTGGGTCGCTGTGTCACGCTGGCCATCTAGCACTAACCTTCCAGTCTGGGGCCTCTCTCCCTTCAGCGCTCAGCTAGCCTGCTTTTAAAAGGTCTTTACACAGCTGATAGGCCACCTCTGGACACACCCATGCCTCAGCAGGTGGTCCCTATCAGCTAATTTGTCCCATGTGCAGCCAGTCCACAGTGGATAAAAACCATGTCACATAAAACACTAAAAACCATGCAATAGAAATAGAATAAAACCATGCAAATAAAACGACACTCATAAATAAACACTAAAAATCAAAATAAAACAATATACAAGATAAATACACATTTCCACTGTGTGACATGTCTTCGCCGCTCAGTGGGGCGTTGTCCGTGGCCGCTTAGTGGGGCTAAAATTCGCCGTCTTAGTGGGGCGATGTACAAAGCCGCTCAGTGGGGTTTTTTGTACAGAAGCATTAAGTCGCAGAGTTGCGCAGTTCGAACTTTTTGGGTTCGTCGTCTTAGTAATGTAAACACGGACCGCTTTGTGGGGTCCTGTAATACTTTCTCCGCCGCTCAGTCGGGTGTTGAGAAGTTCCGCGGAGTCCATTTGTAGTGGACAATAGGCCTATTCTTTGTTATTGTCGTTGTTGTTGTTGTTGTGGTTGTGAGTGTGTTTGTGTGAGTGGATGCAGAGCAGAACACGTGGTCTGTGACAGCTGTTGTTGTTATTATGGGTTCCCAAGCAACTAAGAGTGCGTCAGAGGGTGATGAGAAGTTTATGATGAACTTTGCTCCCGGAAGCACTAAGTATTTAGGACATTGGTGCAAGAAATATGATTTTGAATGTAAATTGGTTGTAGGACAATGTCAAATGTTAGTAGAGCAGTTGACAGTAAAGGCAGCTTGTGCAAAAGGGAAATTGAAACAAGAGCGAGAGTTACAATTGGCGTCCGCTAAACTGTGGTTAGAGCAGGCGCAGAAAAGACAGGAGGCAGTGAACGCGAAGAGAGCAGCTTTGCAGGCATTAGCTGTGAAACCTGAAGATGAGACGGTGCAGTCTACTTCAGTGGTGCTGACGTTAAGGGACCAACAGCGTAGAGCAGCATTAGAGAGAGAGAGAGAGAGGAGGAGGATAGAGTAGGACAGGAGTTTGGGGATGCCGCAGCACAATATTTAAGCCCTTATAACACTAGATCCAAAACTAAAAGGGATGAGGCGAGTGCAGCTGGTATGCCTGTCTACCCTGTCCTAGATACCTTTCCCATGGTGGAGGTCGCGAATCCCCATTTTGGTGTTGAAGGTGACCGAAGCCATGTTATTTGTGTTTACAGGCCATGGAGTGAATCTGAATGTGCAGAGGCATGTAAAGGTTTAGGAGACCCGTTGACTAATGTTGATGAATTTATCGCCCGACACAAGCAACTCTGCTCCTCGTACCGCTTAAACGGCCAGGAAACAGAAGCCACCTTTCGGAAGTGTCTCACATATAACTGGGCTCGGGTGCGAGGCACCTACACAGGGAGGGATGGTAATACCGTCCTACGCTATGGCCATGACAACCTAAGAGGCCAAGTTGATGGGGTTTATGAGCATCTTAGAACTACCTTTAAAGCTTCTGTAGATTACAACAAAATCGCCCAATGTGTGCAGAAAGAAGGAGAGGATGTTCATGAGTTCAGGGCGAGATTAGAGGAAGTTTTTAAAGAGCATAGCGGCCTTGAAGGGAGTGCAGAGAAGGCCAGCTCATATCAGCAGCAGTTAAAGCATGCTCTGATGAATGGCTTCCATCCACGCATTGCTGCTTTCATCAGAAGACAAAATGTTAATCAGAACACTGACGGGTCCGTTGAATGCATGAATTGGGCCCGCCATGCGCAGGAAGTTATTAAAAATAAAAAAAAGAATTTACAAAGCTCTGAGGCCGCTGCCTTTTTAGCAGATGAAATTTTGTTTCAGGGACAGGCTGGAAGAGGGCAAAACAGAGGCAGGAGTAGAAGAAATAGAGGCTCATGGCAATTTAGGGGGAACCATGGCAAAAGAGAAGGGAGTGTCCTGATCGCATGCTTGACGAGTATAAACGCCCTGATGCAAGAAACCCTTATTATAATAAATGACTAGCACCTGTTGACACTGCTAACACACATACATGTACAAATGATCCTTTAGTTTGCCAGAATTTACAACAGCCTGTGTTTCAGACTCTAGACTTAACTGAAGTATTGTTAAATCTGTCAGGGAAAGAAGTAAAACCAGTTCGCATGTTAACTGTGCAGGGCAAGACCATTCAATTTCTGTGTGATTCAGGTGCAGATAAAACTGTTTTAAAAGATCATGTGTCAGGAGTTGATCCTTCAAGTGGCACAATTTATGTGAAGTCTGCAAATGGTCAGTTAAATCAGCATAGAATCTCTAAACCAGTGTGGATTAGAGATCCTACTACAGGAGAGGCAGCTCAGGGTTCAGTTGTAATGTGCCCAACTTGTCCGGTGAACCTCTTGGGAAGAGATATGATGATGAAACTTGGAATTTCAATAATTCCAACATCCATTGGGATGATAGCTGCAGGGAAAGGAGAAACTGCTGAGACAATGGTTCATCAGGACAGTGGGGATTTGCATTATTACTGGACACTTGACCTGTCGGCCTCCAGACCGGATCAAATAAACTGTAAACTGTTAGCTGCAGCTGAGGAAATGTTGACAACCAGCCACAACACACAGGCGCCAGAAGACTTGCATGTCACACTGAGATTTAAGACCACGCTTGGGCCTGATGAGGCCTACACAGATAAAGTGCTGAAATTAGGGCCACAGAGAATCACCATAAAAGCAGTATATACTGATGGTGAAACCATGGCTGGATGTAGTGTGATCCTTTCTGAAGCTGCACAACAACTTTTTACAGGGCAGACACCACATATTTCACTGACAAAGAGTGACACAGCTGAGTAAATGGTAAATGGCCTGTATTTATATAGCGCTTTAATAGTCCCTAAGGACCCCAAAGCGCTTTACATATCCAGTCATCCACCCATTCACACACACATTCACACACTGGTGATGGCAAGCTACATTGTAGCCACAGCCACTGACAGAGGCGAGGCTGCCGGACACTGGCGCCACCGGGCCCTCTGACCACCACCAGTAGGCAACGGGTGAAGTGTCTTGCCCAAGGACACGACGACCGAGACTGTCCAAGCCGGGGCTCGAACCGGCAACCTTCCGATTACAAGGCGAACTCCCAACTCTTGAGCCACGATAAACAGTAAGCTGAGGCTCAGGAAAACAATGGAGGAAACAGGCAGAACATGGGTTGTCTGCATTGAGCTAGTGAAAATGTATATGAGAATCACGCCAACTGGTAATGGCCTAACTCCCTTTGAAATAATATATGGCCGGCCATTTAGAGTTCCAGTGTTTTGTACTGATAATGATAAAGCAGAAGAAGAAAACACACGATTAAAATGCTGAAAAGCAAAGAAGTCACAAGTGCAAATAATCTGCCAGATGATTCTGTTTCTGTACAGGACGAACGTTTGAAGCCAGGAGACTGGGTGCTGATAAAGGTCATAAAGAGGAAGTGCTGGTCGAAGCCACGGTGGGACGGACCGTACCAGGCTCTGCTGACAACACCAACAGCTGTGAAAATCGCAGAACAACCCACCTGGATACACCAAAGCCACTGCAAAAAGGTGACACACATCCAGGCCAGCTCGGAGTAAGTGGCACGAAGACCGGGTACAAAGTCTGATGGAGGTCAAGTAGGTGGAACGACACTTGGCTCCAGGCAGGCCTCCCTCATGCATGAGTAACACAAAGAACGTTGCCTACTTGTGTATTGTTCTTGCTGTGTAGCAAATTGTCCTGAACGTTCCAGCGAATAGGTTTACGCTACAAACCTATCAATGTCTATCAGCTGTCTCATCAGACAAGCTGTAATACAATTTTTACCAAACTAACACTAAAACGAAGCTCGATTCTTCTATATTTTTATCGTAGTTTAGTTTATTTTCCAAGTTCACCAAATCGTTTCATTTAATTTTTGATTTTTCAATATTTTTATGTTTTAGTTAACTAAAATGTTTTTACACATATAGCTTCAGTTTCTAGTTTAGTTTTAATAACTTTGCTCCTGCGTTTTGAATGTGCCATTTTAATGCAATTTAACTAAAGAAAATGTGTTATTTCCAAAATATTTTGCTTTACAGTAATGGCCACGTTGAATGAAGACTCCATTTAGAAAACAGATGATGGCCATCCTTAAAAATAATAATAATAATACTAAGTGGCACTTCAACAATGTGTCTTAGCTTTTCCACACTCATTTGCCCTGTCATTACATATTACATAAAACATGAGTGTTTCGGTAGCAGACAAAGGGAGTGTTTTTCTTCTTTATGATTCTGGCAACTTTTGCAGTCAGGTCTTCACACAATTTAAAGTCATTTTTCATCACGTTCTCTCCCACCCACCTGTGCAACCCACTGTTGCACTTATAGTTCCCCACTTACAGGTGATAACAAGGTGGTCTCCTTCCACTCGTGTGCTTTCGGGACGTATAGTCAGATCTATGCTCCCAGTGTCCAGGTTCCTCTGGTTAGTTTTGGAGTTGTACGAAGCAGCAGAGAGGCAGTGATCTCTCAGCCACACATAGTTAAAACGCATCTGCGGCCCCTCCATAGTGCAGTTCTGGTGATTTCAGAAATATGTGGTCAGGGGTTAACAGCGAAATTTGTGATAACATAAAAACAAATAAACAAACAAACCAGGCATGCGCAAATCGGGTTACAATTAAACCCACCAAGACACTCCTCGTGCGCGAAAGTAGCACAAGCCCTCCGTGGCAACGCCTGTGCTCCTGCTGACACCACGCAGAAGCTGAGCCTGTCTCAGCGCACTCTTGTGCAACTTCCAAAACATTTCAGGTGCAAACACACAGAGATGCAGTAAAAACTGAATTAACTTAAATCCAAAATTTAAAATGGTTTCCGTTAAGCCTCCCAGCAGTAATCCGACCAACTAAAGCCACAGCGGCGTGCTTTGTGCATGCAGGTGTGTGCGTAAGTTCTCCTTCAACCCTTCACTTGCACACAAGAAAGTCTTAAAACTTGTAAATATTTCTTAACATGACGAAAAGTCCAAATTAATTATTAAGCGACTCCTCCGGCAGAGTTGCTGCACCCTCCATCAGTTGGCTGTTCTTCTTCTTTGAGCTTTTCTTGTTTGTTTTGCGTGGGGCAGCAGCCATCAGTGAAGTTGCATTACTGCCATCTTCTGGATTTCAACCACATCAGAGAACCCGGATCTGCTTCCCCTCTCTGCTCAGAGAGGAGCGCACGACACCGCCGTCTTTACACACTTTAATTTGAATTAAACACACGAAGTTCTTTTACTTATCACATCCCACAGTCCTGTGGCGGCTGGGATAGGCTTCAGGACCCCGGTGGCCCTGTACTGAATAAACGGAAAAGAATGGATGGATGGGCATCTATGTTAAATGGCAGAGCGTTTGATGGCACAGTTTACCACCTTCAGTAAATGCGCCGTTTAAAGATTATTTTCCAGTAAGTTTGGCGATAGGAAGCCTTTTTATGAACCTGATGGATATCTGCAGGAGAAACAGAAATGAAGCCCAAATGTAGCTTGCTGACCCTTTATAAGACAGTAAGAGTCCGGGTCATGTTAGTGAGTGGACAGCTGATAAAAACCTGCTTGCTGGCTCCCTCTGGAGTTGAAACTGGCACTCCATCGGGGAGCTTAAACTCATTAGCTGGCTTAATACCCATTTTCTTGCCTCCTGTTTACCACACTGTTTTTTGTGCCACGCAATGAAGAGTTGGCAGCACGTGGTTTGTTTATACTTTGCATATACAAGAGGGTTTTGGCAGGTGGGGGAACTTTAAGTTCCAAAAAGTGATTTCCGGTATTTGCCAAAGAATCTGTTGACACTGCTAACACACATACATGTACAAATGATCCTTTAGTTTGCCAGAATTTACAACAGCCTGTGTTTCAGACTCTAGACTTAACTGAAGTATTGTTAAATCTGTCAGGGAAAGAAGTAAAACCAGTTCGCATGTTAACTGTGCAGGGCAAGACCATTCAATTTCTGTGTGATTCAGGTGCAGATAAAACTGTTTTAAAAGATCATGTGTCAGGAGTTGATCCTTCAAGTGGCACAATTTATGTGAAGTCTGCAAATGGTCAGTTAAATCAGCATAGAATCTCTAAACCAGTGTGGATTAGAGATCCTACTACAGGAGAGGCAGCTCAGGGTTCAGTTGTAATGTGCCCAACTTGTCCGGTGAACCTCTTGGGAAGAGATGTGATGATGAAACTTGGAATTTCAATAATTCCAACATCCATTGGGATGATAGCTGCAGGGAAAGGAGAAACTGCTGAGACAATGGTTCATCAGGACAGTGGGGATTTGCATTATTACTGGACACTTGACCTGTCGGCCTCCAGACCGGATCAAATAAACTGTAAACTGTTAGCTGCAGCTGAGGAAATGTTGACAACCAGCCACAACACACAGGCACCAGAAGACTTGCATGTCACACTGAGATTTAAGACCACGCTTGGGCCTGATGAGGCCTACACAGATAAAGTGCTGAAATTAGGGCCACAGAGAATCACCATAAAAGCAGTATATACTGATGGTGAAACCATGGCTGGATGTAGTGTGATCCTTTCTGAAGCTGCACAACAACTTTTTACAGGGCAGACACCACATATTTCACTGACAAAGAGTGACACAGCTGAGTGGTCAGACTTAGCATCTTTGGTGAGACAGGGGGAGAGTGTTGGAATGTGGCAGCAAGCTGGAGGGGGTTGGGAGACAGACATGCAGCACAGCATCTTTCGTAAAAAGCTGGGATGGGTGACACATACTACACCACAAACACACTTAAAGGGAGGTGAGAATGACACAACAGAATGATATGTTGTAGATGTCAGAGATCACCCGGAGCTTAAACAGGTCCCAGAGAAGCTCTGGTCTACTGGGAAGACTGATGTGGGGTTAATGACCACAGCGAGTCCAGTAGTAATAAAGCCCAAAACGTCTTTTAGGCCAAGAGTGAAACAATATCCCTTGAAGCCTGATGCAGTGGAAGGCATTAAACCAGTAATAGAGGATATGATTAAAGCAGGGATACTAGTTGAAGCTCCACAGGCAGCATGTAACACACCCATCTTCCCAGTTAGAAAGGCTGATTCACAGTCGTGGCGCATGATTCAAGACTTAAGGGCTGTAAATCAGGCAGTGGAGAGTATAGCTCCATGCGTCCCCGATCCCCACACCTTGTTAAATCAGCTTAAGCCAGACAAGACACACTTCACTGTGGTAGATTTAAGTAATGCTTTCTTTTCCATACCAGTGCATGAGAATTCACAGGGTTGGTTTGGTTTTACGTATCAAGGCAAAAAATACACATACACCAGATTGCCGCAAGGTTTTTGTGATCGTCCTACAATTTTCACACAGAATATTACAAATTATCTGTCTGATTTTGTAGTTCCATCACATTCACAGATGTTGGTATATGTCGATGACATTTTAATTGCATCCAATTCAGAGAAGAATTGTAGAGACGTCTCATTGGCATTGCTAACTCACTTAGCTGAAACAGGTAACAAGGCCTCACTTTCAAAGCTACAGTGGGTAAAGACAGAAGTGAAATTTTTAGGACATCTGCTTAGTGCTGTAGGGAAGAGCATACATCCAGAGAGGAAAACAGCTATTTTGGCAGCACCTAGGCCAGTGACAAAGAAACACATGATGCAATTCCTAGGTTTGTTAAATTTCTGTCGATCGTGGATGCCCCATTACGCTGAAGTTGCGCAGCCATTATTAGATATGATGTACAGTAAACCTTTAGCTATGTCAGAAAGTTTGAGTTGGACCCCTGAGGGGGAGCAAGCTCTGTGCATGCTGAAACAGATGCTGATAGGAGCATCAGTTCTAGGGCTTCCAGATTATAACAAGCCTTTTGTTCAAACTGTTGACTGTAAAGGGCATTTTATGACGTCCATGTTAGCACAAAAGTGTGGCGGTAGGATGAAGCCAGTAGCTTATTATTCTAAGAGGCTGGATTCAGTGGCTTGTGCCTTACCTCATTGTGTGTGTTAAGAGATTTTTACATTTACTTACTTTGATAACTTTTATTTTGCTTAAGTATAATTTCTTGTGAGAACATGATGTGCCTGCAACCTACAGATTAAGGAACAGAAGCATGCGTGAGGAAGTTACAAAGTAACACACTCTCAGGCAGAGACAGTTCCAACCTGAAGCTGATATGACAAAAGATACTAGTTCCTCTTGTCTTATGGATAACAGCCACTCATGCGATAACCATATCTAGAGATGTTTTTCTATTACGTATGCTCCACCTAGAGATGCTGTGTAATCTATTCTCTGCTATAAAATAAAGAACGGACTGAGGCTCTGCGCGACTTGCCTGTGTCTTGCCACGCAGTAAGCCTCGCCCATGTACATGCCTTAACTTGAGTTTGTGTTTCTTGCTTCTCTAAGGTTTTTTCCTCTGACAGTGTGCGATCTGTGTGTGCAGCTGCTGAAGCCGTAAAGTGTTCTGGTGAAATTGTTTTGTTTCACCCTTTGACCCTGCTAGTTCCACATGAGGTGGATGTTTTATTGCTGCAGACTAAAATGACATTTTTGTCACCTGCAAGTAGGGCTGCCACAAACGATTATTTTGATAGTCGACTAGTCACCGATTATTTCTGCGATTAGTCGACTAATCAGATCATGCATCCATTGGATGTAAAACGTACAGTTTATTGCACCAGCATGCATCTCCTCTTATATAACTATCATTAGCTTAAAGCTTGAAGTGTTTAAGGTATGTGCTAACTAAAAATAAAGACAAGATGATAGTTTATTAAATTTTAATGTCATTTGCAGATTGTTTCGGTGGAGTTTAATAAACTCAGCCGTCTGCTCCTTGCTATCTAAAATTTAACAGGACACCAGAGTATACTCTCGAGCATCTCACACTTCTGATAATCAGTTGTCTGCTTGACGTTTATTCAACTATAACTTTTCTCAGCCAAACCGATTTACCCAGGAACAAATAAAATACTAAAAAAAGCCAAACAATAACATTTTTAAGTTATCTAAGTGACTTATATTACATGTTTAACCTGAGTAGCGAAAGACAGCGGTGGGTTTGAAAACGATTTGCCGGGAGGCTCTAGTGAGCCTTGAACCCCGGCTAGCTATCGAGCTGGTGGGTAACAGACGTCTCCGAAAACATCGGAGTGCTTTTGAAAATATGTGATGTCTTGATAAACTGAGCAGATATTTGAGGTTACACAGCTACATTCTCGCCTGAAAATATGTTAAACTTTATTTTGTGACCCCCCAAAAATAATAAGAGTAATATTAAAACTAACTAGCTGCCGCCATTGTTGACAACTGAGCAGGGCCGCGCTATGAATTCTGGGACACAGCTTCTTCTTCTTCGGGGTTTAACGGCAGCTGGCATCCTTACACATGCAGTGCTGCCATCTTCTGTTTCAGTCCGTCATTACACTCTTAAATACTACTACTTGCTCCTGCGTCTTTTGGGATCTTACAAAGCTTCAAACGACGCGTCGACTATTAAATTAGTCGTCGACGATTTTAATAGTCGACGTAATCGTGACTAGTCGACTAATCGTGGCAGCCCTACCTGCAAGACATCCATCCATCCATCCATCTTCATCCGCTTTATCCGAAGCTGGGTCGCGGGGGCAGCAGCCTAAGCAGAGAAGCCCAGACCTCCCTCTCCCCAGCCACCTCCTCCAGCTTATCCGGGGAACACCACATGCGTTCCCAGGCCAGCCGAGAGATATAATCTCTCCAGCGTGTCCTGGGTCTGCCCTGGGCCTCCCTCCGGTGGGACATGCCCGAACATCCGCGCCCAGGAGGCATCCTTGTCAGATGCCCGAACCACCTCAACTGGCTCCTTTTGATGTGGAGGAGCAGCGGCTCTACTCTGAGCCCCTCCCGGATGGCCGAACTTCTCACCCTATCTCTAAGGGAGAGGCCAGCCACCCTTCGGAGGAAGCTCATTTCTGCCGCTTGTATCCGCGATCTCGTTCTTTCGGTCACTACCCACAGCTCGTGGCCATAGGTGAGGGTAGGGATGTAGATCGACCGGTAAATTGAGAGCTTCGCTTTTACACTCAGCTCCCTCTTCACCACGACGGACCGGTGCAGCGTCCGCATCACTGCAGCTGCAGCACCAATCCGTCTGTCGATCTCCGGCTCCCTTCTCCCATCACTTGCGAACAAGACCCCGAGATACTTGAACTCCTCCACTTGGGGCAGGAACTCATCCCCGAACCGGAGTGGGCACTCCACCCTTTTCCGGCTGAGAACCATGGCCTCAGATTTGGAGGTGCTGATCCTCATTCCCGCTGCTTCACACTCGGCTGCGAACCGTTCCAGTGCGAGCTGGAGGCCTTCACCTGATGAAGCCAACAGAACCACATCATCCGCAAAAAGCAGAGATGAGATTCTGAGGCCAACGGGCGAAAGCCCTCCGCCACTTGGCTGCGCTTTAGAAATCCTGTCCATAAAAATTATGAACAGAACGGTGACAAAGGGCAGCCCTGGCGGAGCCCATCACCCACCGGGAACGAGTCCGACTTATTGCCGGCAATGCAAACCAAACTCTTGCAACGGTTGTATAGGGATCGAATGGCCCGTAGCAATGGGCCAGACACCCCATACTCCCGCAACACCTCCCACAGGACACCCCGAGGGACACGGTCGAATGCCTTCTCCAAGTCCACAAAACACATGTAGACTGGTTGGGCAAACTCCCATGCACCCTCAAGTATCCCTGAGAGGATAAAGAGCTGGTCCAGTGTTCCGCGACCAGGACGAAAACCTGCAAGACACTTATCTTTAATGTCACTGTTGCTCTCCCAGCCACACATAACTATTAAGCGGTGTACAACTTTGAATCCCTCTACACTGTTGCCCACAGAGAAAGAGGGTACACCACATGTGTGTCATGAGCATGTGGAAACACAGTGTAAACCTAGAGGTGATTTAACGGACATACCACTCACTGAGGGCAAGGTTTGGTTTGTTGATGGTTCAAGTTTTAAAACGGCAGAGGGAAAGACTAAAACAGGCTTTGCTGTTGTGGATGATGTACAGGTCATCCGTGCTGGGCAGTTATCGCATTCCATGTCTGCCCAAGCAGCTGAGATAGTGGCTCTTACGGAAGCCTGCAAAGCAGCTGAGGGGCAGGTAGTGACTATATATACAGACAGTCAATATGCCTATGCTGCACTTCATTTCTTTGCCGCTCAGTGGTCAAGACGAGGCATGACAACATCAACAGGGAAACCTGTGGAGCATGCAACACTTTTACAGGACCTGTTGAAAGCAGTCTTACTGCCCAGTAAAGTTGCAATTTGTAAATGTACAGCACACACACGTGGCACTGACCCCATTGTACTAGGCAATGCCTTTGCAGATAAAATCGCAAAGGAAGCGGCCCTTGGAACACATGGGGTTCATATTCTGGCGTCTCAGGAGCAAACTATGCCCATTACACATGATGTGTTAGCAGACATGCAGTCACACTCACCTTCAGCTGAGAAGCAGCTATGGCTCACTAAAGGAGCGAGCCTGAGAGGTGATGTCTATTATCTTTGTGATAAGCCTATATTGCCTAAGAACTTATATAGGACTGCTGCAATTTTGAGCCATGGGCTCTGCCATGTCTCCACAGCCGGGATGGTGGCAGGAATCGAACAGCAGTTTTTCACACTGGGATTCAATGCTTATTCAAAACATTTCTGTAAAGCATGTTTAATATGTTGTAAACATAATGCTCAGGGGAACCTCAGACCTAGAAGAGGAAGGTTTCCCAGACCCAGCTACCCATTTGAAGTAATCCATATGGATTTCATTGAGTTGTCTAACGGTAACACCTACAAGTACTGCCTGGTAATTGTGTGCCCGTTCTCAAAGTGGGTTGAAATTGTCCCCACTAAGAAAGCAGATGCTATTTCAGTGGCTAAGGCGATATGCAAAAATGTGATCCCAGAGCATGGGATCCCCCAGACTATATACAGTGACAATGGTCCTCATTTTGTGAATGAAGTAATTGAGAAAATGTCACAACATCTGGGAATAACACTGAAAAACCACTGCTCATACCACCCACAAAGTGCAAGGCTGGTTGAAAGGACTAATGGCACAGTAAAGCTGAGGCTCAGGAAAACAATGGAGGAAACAGGCAGAACATGGGTAGACTGCATTGAGCTAGTGAAAATGTATATGAGAATCACGCCAACTGATAATGGCCTAACTCCCTTTGAAATAATATATGGCAGGCCATTTAGAGTTCCAGTTTTTTGTACTGATAATGATAAAGCAGAAGAAGAAAACACACTAGCAGACTGGATGATTAAAATGCTGAAAAGCAAAGAAGTCACGAGTGCAAATAATCTGCCAGATGATTCTGTTTCTGTACAGGACGAACGTTTGAAGCCAGGAGACTGGGTGCTGATAAAGGTCATAAAGAGGAAGTGCTGGTCGAAGCCACGGTGGGACGGACCGTACCAGGCTCTGCTGACAACACCAACAGCTGTGAAAATCGCAGAACGACCCACCTGGATACACCAAAGCCACTGCAAAAAGGTGACACACATCCAGGCCAGCTCGGAGTAACTGGCAGGAAGACCGGGTACAAAGGGGGGGGAAAGCCTCCAGGGCCCCTCGTCTCAATCTGGTGAAGAAACCAACTGAGCCACAGGTACTCATCAGAATGGCTGGGAATGTGCTGTTTGCCTTCTTGTGCCTGTGGACCCAGAGTGGGATGACAGGAGCGCACTGGGACAGAGCAAATCACACCCAGTACCCGCATGGGTTTTCAACCAACTACTGGTGGCAGGTTGTGAACACAACCGCTCACATAAAGAACGAGACCAAAGAACTAGGGTGAACCATAGATTGGGTGTGGGGAGGTTACCCTCTTTATGACCTAGGATGTTGTTCCTGCTTTATGACCCTTTTGGTCAGCAGCTTACACACACACACACACACACGCACTTACAAAAGATGAGGTGTTACAGAGTGTGGAAAGAGTTTCTTCACTGGTGGGCAGGAAGAGGAATCCACGATCCTCCCCCTGAGTTGTGGGCAGCAGATCACAAAAAAATATAAACCTGCACTTTTTCTCAGTTGTGTTCCAGAGCAGACTGGAATGCAGGCATAAATTACATCATTTAGGGGTTTTTTCCTTGTGTCAAACTTCAACTAGCTTTTAGGAGTCAGCAGAAAACACTAAAGGAGGAGCACAGATATGTCTCGGTCTCATCTTTTTATTTTACAGTGACTGCTGATAAAGGCTGCTATCTAAATCCAGCTTAGGCAACATTCCCTGTACGTGTAAAGCGATTTTATGGTATATAACTGAAATTGTCTATGTTTTTCTCCTTTGGATAACTACACCCTAAGCCTTATCGTACCTGCACATGAAGTAAATCTTTACGCAAATACATTGTGCCAGGGGGCAAAGACCACTACAGTATATTTGAATGTGCAGAGAACTTCAGACGAGCCGGCCCTGGGCAGAGTTATTATAGCTTTGCTTTTTCTAATTAGACTTTTTTATTTTATTTTGAAGTTTTGTTCTAAATTCAGTTTAGTTTCAATAAGTTTCCAGAGATGGATCTTCTTGTTTTAGTTTAGTGTTTATTGCATGAAAAGGTTTATTTTGGGTTGTTTTTTTTAGGAAAATCAGTACAGGTAAAAAAAACGGAACTTTTTGAAAACAGAAGACTCACAGCCTTGTAGACATCTAAAGTTTCAATAAACATGTCTGTTAGAGTGAATTGTTAAATGTTTGTCATTTTTATTCTTACCATTTGTACTTTAACTGTGTGTTGAAAGGAATTCTTACACACACACACACACACACACACACACACACACACACACACACACACACGCACTTACAAAACCACAGGCAGGGTATTCCTTGTTCAAATGTATACCTATGTAAGCCGTTATATGTTAATGACCCTATGCATATTCAAGTAACCACAATAAAAGGAGTGCTATGGGGAACCTGACTGAGAGTCTGATGGAGGTCAAGTAGGTGGAACGACACTTGGCTCCAGGCAGGCCTCCCTCATGCATGAGTAACACAAAGAACGTTGCCTACTTGTGTATTGTTCTTGCTGTGTAGCAAATTGTCCTGAACGTTCCAGCGAATAGGTTTGCTACAAACCTATCAATGTCTATCAGCTGTCTCATCAGACAAGCTGTAATACAATTTTTACCAAACTAACACTAAAACGAAGCTCGATTCTTCTATATTTTTATCGTAGTTTAGTTTATTTTCCAAGTTCACCAAATCGTTTCATTTAATTTTTGATTTTTCAATATTTTTATGTTTTAGTTAACTAAAATGTTTTTACACATATAGCTTCAGTTTCTAGTTTAGTTTTAATAACTTTGCTCCTGCGTTTTGAATGTGCCATTTTAATGCAATTTAACTAAAGAAAATGTGTTATTTCCAAAATATTTTGCTTTACAGTAATGGCCACGTTGAATGAAGACTCCATTTAGAAAACAGATGATGGCCATCCTTAAAAATAATAATAATAATACTAAGTGGCACTTCAACAATGTGTCTTAGCTTTTCCACACTCATTTGCCCTGTCATTACATATTACATAAAAACATGAGTGTTTCGGTAGCAGACAAAAGGGAGTGTTTTTCTTCTTTATGATTCTGGCAACTTTTGCAGTCAGGTCTTCACACAATTTAAAGTCAATTTTCATCACGTTCTCTCCCACCCACCTGTGCAACCCACTGTTGCACTTATAGTTCCCCACTTACAGGTGATAACAAGGTGGTCTCCTTCCACTCGTGTGCTTTCGGGACGTATAGTCAGATCTATGCTCCCAGTGTCCAGGTTCCTCTGGTTAGTTTTGGAGTTGTACGAAGCAGCAGAGAGGCAGTGATCTCTCAGCCACACATAGTTAAAACGCATCTGCGTCCCTCCATAGTGCAGTTCTGGTGATTTCAGAAATATGTGGTCAGGGGTTAACAGCAAAATTTGTGATAACATAAAAACAAATAAACAAACAAACCAGGCATGCGCAAATCGGGTTACAATTAAACCCACCAAGACACTCCTCGTGTGCGCGGAAAGTAGCACAAGCCCTCCGTGGCAACGCCGTGCTCCTGCTGACACCACGCAGAAGCTGAGCCTGTCTCAGCGCACTCTTGTGCAACTTCCAAAACATTTCAGGTGCAAACACACAGAGATGCAGTAAAAAAAACTGAATTAACTTAAATCCAAAATTTAAAATGGTTTCCCGTTAAGCCTCCCAGCAGTAATCCAACCAACTAAAGCCACAGCGGCGTGCTTTGTGCATGCAGGTGTGTGCGTGTGTTTCTCCCTTCAACCCTTCACTTGCACACAAGAAAGTCTTAAAACGTGTAAATATTTCTTAACATGACGTAAAAGTCCAAATTAATTATTAAGCGACTCCTCCGGCAGAGTTGCTGCACCCCTCCATCAGTTGGCTGTTCTTCTTCTTTGAGCTTTTCTCGTTTGTTTTGCGTGGGGCAGCAGCCATCAGTGAAGTTGCATTACTGCCATCTTCTGGATTTCAACCACATCAGAGAACCCGGATCTGCTTCCCCCTCTCTGCTCAGAGAGGAGCGGTACGACACCGCCGTCTTTACACACTTTAATTTGAATTAAACACACGAAGTTCTTTTTACTTATCACATCCCACAGTCCTGTGGCGGCTGGGATAGGCTTCAGGACCCCGGTGGCCCTGAACTGAATAAACGGAAAAGAATGGATGGATGGGCATCTATGTTAAATGGCAGAGCGTTTGATGGCACAGTTTACCACCTTCAGTAAATGCGCCGTTTAAAGATTATTTTCCAGTAAGTTCGGCGATAGGAAGCCTTTTTATGAACCTGATGGATATCTGCAGGAGAAACAGAAATGAAGCCCAAATGTAGCTTGCTGACCCTTTATAAGACAGTAAGAGTCCGGGTCATGTTAGTGAGTGGACAGCTGATAAAAACCTGCTTGCTGGCTCCCTCTGGAGTTGAAACTGGCACTCCATCGGGGAGCTTAAACTCATTAGCTGGCTTAATACCTATTTTCTTACCTCCTGTTTACCACACTGTTTTTTGTGCCACGCAATGAAGAGTTGGCAGCACGTGGTTTGTTTATACTTTGCATATACAAGAGGGTTTTGGCAGGTGGGGGAACTTTAAGTTCCAAAAAGTGATTTCCGGTATTTGCCAAAGAATTTTTGTCCGTATTTAAACTTTTGTAAATAACTTGTGGGCCTATAATCTGTGAAACATATGTCAAATATATATTTCATGAATGATATCAAGTCACTTTGAGCCAGAAACAATATCCTTGCCACAATATAGAAGCCGCAATCTGTTTTGTTGTTGTTGTTGTTTTTTTAAAAGATACTTTTATATATCTTTTATTTATTCCAGTAGAAATCACTGACATTAAAAATGGCTTTTTAAGAGAGATCAGCCCAAGAGGGCAGGAATTGCATAAATAAATAAATGTAAAAAAAAAAAAAATAGTTTTATAAAAATATTTTGAGTGGTCAAAAGGGACTGGGTTGATAATAATGGGGTACAACACTGCAGAGACATAAAAAAAAAAACCCTTAAAAACAGGTCTTTTTTAAATATATAATAACCCTTCATAAATCCTGTTGATTACAGTATATTTAATAATATAAGCAAAGATGTCACACATAAAAAAAAAACACACAGAAACACCAGAAACACCTATTTAGCCCAACACAGAAACACCAGATGGGACATGACTCTAAACAGCTGGTATAAAGGTCAAACTTGGAATTCTTATATTCGGATTGATGACTCCTTCTGGAAGCAAGTCCCGTTAGTCAGCAGCCATGCTGCAACATCTGGGCACTTTTATTTAACTTTTATTTTAATGCTCAGCGGGAAATAAAAACTCCATGCATACAATGTCAAGTCAAATTTGATCAAATTAAATGCTAAAAAGTTTTCTGATGTTGTCCTCAAATAAACTTTTAAAACTTTTACCACGATCTTTGCTGTCACAAAAGTCTCCAATACAATTCACAGTTCTTTCACTGCTCTCTCTATTTTATAATATCTCTGTAGTTACCCACGACCTAACCTACCACAGTCCATCCACCATAACACTACAAACCCATCAGCCTTCACTATCCATCTAAACTTTTGAATATCATGAAATTATTATCATGACATTCCACATTATGAAATAGCCTGGTAACTTCTATATGGTTCAAATGATTGGAAAGTCTAATATGGTTTAATTTAATCTTTTAATTTCCAGTCTTGGTAGCCGGGGATCGGTCCGCCAGGACCTCTGCTCCTGGCCGCCACCCAGCTCACATTGCACCCGACCCCTACGGTGCCTCCTGTGGGTGGTGGGCCTGCAGGAAGATGGGCCCATGCCCCTTTTTCGGGCTGTGCCCGGCCAGGCCCCATGGACCAGGCCACCAGACACTCGCCCTCGGGCACCCTCCCCGGGCCTGGTTCCAGGGCGGGGCCCCGGTAACTCTATCCCGGACAGGGTGAACTGTTCCCTCGATGGTATTTTCATAGGGGTCTTCTGAATCACTCTTTGTCGGGTCCCGGGAGGAGGCGCTGGGGCAGACCCATGACACGCTGGAGAGATTATATCTCTCGGCTGGCCTGGGAACGCCTCCGGACAAGCTGGAGGAGGTGGCTGGGGAGAGGGAGGTCTGGGCTTCTCTGCTTGGGCTGCTGCCCCCGCGACCTGGCCCCGGATAAGCGGAAGAAAATGGATGGATGGATTTCCAGTTTATAAGATTTCCATTGTGGAGAAGTACATACCTTTTAAAGACAATTTCTCATCTTCTTTGCCAGGAAACATCTGAAATATATATTTTTGAAAAATAAATGAATAAAAAAAATTTTATGGATAAAACCAGGATTAATTGTGTCAAGAGATTCATTCTAAATGACACTTCTTCAGCTGAGAGTCTAAGAGTGAAGACACACACTGCAGATCTTTACTTGCAAGGGCGGTCACAGAATGCTCACATCAGAGTGGGGTCCTGTGATCAGTGCTCTGTTACCGCTCTGGTCTTTATTTATATACAAAGCAATACAACAGTGAATACGTCTATTTATAGGCAGAGGAATGTTAGTGCATGAAGATAAGAGTGGTTCAGGTGTATGTGTGTGTGTTGTGAGATTCAGAAGGACGCGGCCCCTCTTCTTGTTAGGGAGCGCAGATAAAAGTGTCCAGCTCTCCTCTTTCCTGCTTGTTCAGCTATTATTGCAGTGAGAAAGAATTTATAAAACAGAAACAGGTCTTGTAGTGGGCAACAGGCTAAGTCATCAAAAGGTCATCATGCAGTATTCTATCATAATTAAACTTATATCATTAAAAGCTTAAACTGACTACTAAGTACAATTTTCCATTTACAAATTGTATCAGAATGATCAGAAGAGAAAAGTATGTCATCCAGACCTTTATATCTTTAAGAGATGTCTATAGTTTAGCTAGTTGATTTGTATCTTCTGGCTTCACGAATGAATAAAGCTGGGAATCATCAGCATAGCAATGAAAATTTATGCAGTGTTTTCTAATAGTATAACCTTAGGAAGGCATGTATAATGGAATGCAATGGAATTGATGATGTGACGGCTGATAGAAGCAGTAGGATGAATTCTGAGTGTACAGGGCTATTCTCTCTGTTCAATGCAATTCAATTCTGCTGTATTGATATAGCACCATTATGTACCAATATTGTAAGGTAAGACCCTATATAATAGAGAGAAGACCCCAACAATTAGATGACCCCTGTGAACAAGCATTTGGTGATAGTGGGAAGGAAAAACTCCATTTAAACAGGGAGTAGAACTGAGCTCAGAGATGGACAGCCATCTGCTATGACTGGTTGGCGGTAAGGGGAGGAAGATTCAGCCAACTTTCAGCCTCCTCTTCTGTGGAACCAGTTCCCAGTTTGCATTTCAGAGACAGACACATTCTCTTCTTCGGAGATTAGGCTTAAAATGTTCCTATTTCAACAAATTGGGGCTGGTTTAGGTGATCCTGAACCCTCTCTTAGTTAATCTGCAATAGCTCTGGACTGCTGGGGGCTTCTCATGATGCACTGATTGTTTCTTCTTCACTCACTTCTGTTTCACTCTCCATGCTGTATTTCATCATTAATTTTAAACTCTGGCTGTCTCCCATATGTGTCTTTTGTCCTATGCTCTCTTCACGGCAGATGGCTACCCCTACCCCTCCCTGGTTCTACTGGAGGTTTCTTTTTATCAAGGGAGTTTTTCCTTCCCACTGTCACCCAGTGCTCTCTGCTAGGGGGTTGTCTGATTATTCGAGTTTTCTATTTATTATTGTGGTCTACTTGCAATATAAAGCTCTTTGAGATATAGTGAAACTGAATTGAATTGAAAGCGGTATAATATAAATCTATTTAAAGTACATTAAAACAGTAAAGGAGATGAAATCCATGTGTTTTTGTAAACCAGCCCTCAGTTCACCTGTCAAAAAAAGACTGCATACATGCTTGTATATGTTGTATGTGTACACAGTGGAAATAGACAGGCCACTTTAAGGACGGGGTTTCCTGCTCACAGTCTCCTACAGCTGCACTGTATTAAACCTAATCACATGCAGTGTCCATGTTGCAACACTGATGTCATCTGTAATCACTCAGTAATGTATCAGTAATAGGATCACTCTACTTTCCCACTGATTATTTTTTTTAGTGTTTGTTTGTTTGTTTGTTAAATTAGCACAGAGAGACTATCACACTGCAGCTGGGTACACTGTGTTCCAAACTGAAGTTCTTGCAAGCTAGCTGTTGGAATCACCGGGACTACGTTATTTTTTGCTTCCCCTGTAGCTTGAGAGGGTAGCCCTGCTGAAAATGCTGCGGTAATGTTGCATTCCCAGCCTGTGGGATATTTAGCATTTTGTTGGGCTCAAAATGGAAATTGATTTCCGTGTTGGCCCATCAGATTCCAAAGGCTTATTTAGCACCGGTTTTGAATTAGTTTTGTACTAATTGAACTGTATAAACGAAAAAGAAACAAAGAATCTTTAAATAGGTTTCTATGACGCATAGGTAGATGATGTTTGAATAAACACCGCAGTTTAGAGAAAGCCTATAGATCAATAGGGATATACGATGCCAACGTAGAAATATCCAAAGGAAATAACAATAAGAAGCGCTACATTATCGTTCGTAATTCCCTGATTTCAGCTCATTTTGGGATAAGAACTTTAATTGTGAGATTCCTGAGCTCACACGGGGACCTTGAACGCATCAGCAGCCAGCCCCTCAGAGCACAGCAGCAGTCAGATGCATGTTTACTTGCTTTGTCAGCGGTGTCCCTGCAGTAGTTATCGCATGAACCTCACCTACTGCTGATCAAATCTTTGGACTTTTATCTCCGACAGTGACTTATCTCATAGTCAGTCCTTATCAGCAGTTTGTGGCCAGTGTCTTGAGGACTTTGATCGAGGGGGCAAATCGGGTTCACTGTGTTTTTTTTTATTTAACGGGAAAGATGACGTTAAAATCCAATAAAAACGATCCCACTGTCACACTGGAGTCCGTGAACAGCGTCCGGACAGCCCTTTCCGATCTCTACCTGGAGCAGCTCCTTCAAAACAAACCAAAGTCTGACAAGGTAAGATGATCTTTTTTTGTATATATATATACCTTATTAATTTATTTAGACCCCTCTGATTTCGCTGTTCTTATTTGCTTCCGGGAAGCAGATACGGGGACATGTGATCGTTGTTTATTTCCGAACAAGATCTCTAAGAATAGACCCGTTTATGTTTTCATACTGCAGCAGCTGAATGTGTTGATCTCTTAAACAAAGAACATTTAGATCTTTACTGTGTTAGCAGCTTCTGCATTACTCAGCACTATCGGTCAGCCTCAGCTTGAAATCAGCAGACATTGCTGTGGCAGTTTCAGTTCTCCATTTCTCACAAATTCACGCAAGTATTTTGACAACTTGGGGAAAACATTAGGGAAGGGGTTTTTTTTTTTTATCCATCATAAGACTATGTTCCTGTATTTCACACAGTAGTATGAACTGTCTCATTAACCAGCTGGGCTTATAGTGATATGAACACATTTAAGAGCGGCAATAAAATCATAAAGAAGTAACTTGTCAGCTGTGAAGTCTTTTCTGGGACTGTGCCTTCGTACAGTTTTGAAACATATTGTGTAATTTTGCTTACAGCTTACCCTGAGCCCCTGCTCAGGAATCAGTCAAGTGAAAGTTGTTTACACCACACTGCCAAGCACACTGTTAAACTTGTTTGCGTTTTCCTCCCCTTAAAGATCCTGGACTATGTCATGAAAATACTGTCTTTACCTCTAACAAAGACTAAGCTAACAAGTATGACTGAAAAGATGTTCCAGAAAACATGTAGAATATGTCGGAAGGGACAAAGCTAGAGTTAAATCTCTGGCACACTTTAGACCTGGATTTGATTTCCAGCAGGAGACCGGTGCCTTCTCAGAATTTGAAAAGTCAGCACTGAGCCACTGAGGGAAATGTGAAAGAGAGGAAACTTTATTCCTGACATCAGCAGTTTGCAGTTCAGTAGCCTTGAGTTGCAATCTTGCCTACATATCCTTCTGCTCTGTGTTAATCAGCATGTCTCTAACTGAGGTCACATGGGCATTATCTTAAATGGTTTGTTTAAGGATGATTAATCATATATTGTGTCTTTCTTACTTTCTATTCTTTTCTTTCATTTTTTGCTCCTTTGCACTGAGTTATGCTTCTAATACTTCAGGCTTAATAACTGTGTACTGCCCTACTTAGACAATCATGCATTTAAGGTCTTAAGACAAGTTGGGGCAAGTTGATAAGCGGGACACACAGAACTTTTGGCAGTTCTTTCTTCTTTTTTTTCTCCTTTTTTGTGGAAAGCTCATTAACCACACAGTGTTCAAATGTCAACTATTAATCTCCTGCTGTATTTTTCCAAGAGATCAATAGAAGGAAAACAAAAAGCCGTAAACCCTACATTGGGGAGGGCTGATGATAAATATTCCTTTAGTTAAAAACAGCAGATCATGTAAGAAAGATAAAGTATAATCAACTATTCTGTGTTATATTAGACCAGTAACCCAACTGTGTGCAGAAAAGCGAATGGAACAACTGCTATAGATTTTTATGGTGAATTCATTTATCTTGGCACTGATGGTCTTCCTCTACACGCCTGTCACCTTCTATTTTTCACCCTGAAGAGACAAGCCGCTGTTTTGAACGCTCTTTCTTTACCCTGATGCTCCTCCAAACTTGAAACCAGCATTAAAACTATGGCCATGACTTCCTGACCATACTTGTCGAAGGATAGCTTGTTACCAGTTACTGAAGCATGGCTCAAACCTTTAATTAAATCTTGATCTTGTTACACTCCAAGTGGTGGAGCTGACAGAGCTCACTGTCAACATATTGATGAGGTGGGTTTTATTAAAAGGACCCTTTAGTGCTAGTCTAAATCTAATCCCTCAAGAGATCAGAGACATTTCTGCTACTTTCTTCAGACACGTTCAGCTGATTTGTAAGTAAGCGGATTACTCCAGACATTATTGCGGATTCTTTTTTGTGTGTGAAATGAATCACTCTAAGTATAAGAATGTGAAATGAGAAGTAAGATACATATCGTGTATCGGAATATCGCGATTTTTTGTTTTTTAATAAATGGCTGCACGTTTTACAAAATCAGCTTTTCACTCCTTCCTGATGCTGATCACTCCTGATGGCTAACAGCACACACTGCTCATGAATTACTATCACACCTCAGAGAGACCTAACTGGCTGTCATGGCTCCTGCATCTGGCCATGAGGCTCATCAGTGCAGCAGTAGTTTCTAAACCCAGAGGTGGCTTTAGAGCAGCTAAAGTTATTGGTGAGGTGGACAGTGATAACGATTGGATTATTGTAATGCTGATGCTGGAAGGTAGATAAATTTTTTTTTTTTTTTTGCTGAAGCAGTGCTGATGTGTCATATTCACGCAAGAAAGTTTGCTGATGCAGGCAATCATCTCTCTGATGTCAGTTAAGTGAACGAATTATAAAAGCTTTGATATGGTGCACTCATTGCCCGATCCTGGAGGGCACTTTACTCTCACAGAGTCATTACGTGGTATCTTATCTTGTACTCAGTAGATTTAATGTAATTCCGTAGTGTCTTGATTTGTCAGGGGAGCTACGTGGATTTCTTCTCTTACGGCGATGCTTACACTCTGGAAATAACTTGGACGAGGTTGTCCTGCTATGCTTTTGGTGTAAAAGAATAGCACAAATCTATACATTTGATTTCTGTAGCAAACATTCAAGCAGCATGCGTCGTAGTGAATTCGTTTTGCTACATCAGTGCTTCGTTCATCACACTGTTGGTATCCATGACCACACGAACCTGGTGGACCAGATGAGTGGACATGGTTAATGAAGTGTGTTTTAATGCCTGGTTAATTTTCAACTTTGAACATATGTTGAAAGTGCAAAGGAAACGTAGCTATTGTGCTCACGAGAGCAGAAAGTGTTCACCGCCATTATTAGAAAGAGCAGTAAGCTAATGATCTGATCTGACAGAATAGTGAATTCGGTTCCCTGTATAATGGGAGGCTTCTTGTTTTTTAGTTAATTTCATTTCCTGTGATGTCATGTGACTCATTTGTTTTCTTTCTTCATTTTAACAGGCAGCTATGCAAAACTATGAGAATCAGGGGGCTGACTTTTACACCAACGGCAGTGCTGGACACAGAAATTGCACAGAGGTTCCCAGGATGAAAGAAGTGGCGTTTGAAAAGAGTCCTTCAGAGCCAATGGTATGTAATCAGCCTCGACTGTTCACTCATTGCTCGTGCTTTAAATTGTGAAGAAATGATTCCTCCTCATTCACTGTGGTCTATGTCTGTAGGGGGTCACTCTGAAACTGAACGAGAAACAGCGATGCACGGTGGCCAGGATATTGCATGGAGGGATGATTCACAGACAAGGTGATTCAGCACATTTTGGGTTTTTTGTTTTTTTTTACAGTTTTCAGGAATTGTGCAAGAAAAGATATTAATATAGTGTGTCACAAGGGAGGTCTATATGATGTCCTGAGTAGTTGTTACAGTACTGGAGGAGCAGTAAGACATCTAGTTTGCATTCTTTGTCTTTCCAGGGTCTATACACGAAGGAGACGAAATAGCAGAAATCAATGGAAAAACTGTGACAAACCAAACTGTAGATCAGCTACAAAAGATCCTGGTAAGCCACCAGCTCTTAAGTTCTTCCATTTATGTTTGGAGCTATACTGAATCACAGTTTTTGCACTTCATGTTAACTCGGCATGGTTATAAAAACGTAAATTCATTTATATTTTACATACAGAGAGAAACCAATGGAGTCGTCACGATGAAAATCATACCCAACATGAAGAGTCGATCCCGAATCTGCGAGGTAACGATACGACCGTCAGACTATGCACAGCTTTAGTGTTGTGATGCTTATATTGAATTATGTGATTCATATTTATTCTCTCCAAGATACTTTCTAAATTTGCATGAGTGAATCCAGGAAAGCAAGCTTTTCTGGTCATGTTAGAGTACAGTCAAGTATTAGTTTGGTCACTTTTCTCGCAGTCTTTTTCTTCTGCATCTTACTTGCTTACAATGATTTTGTTTAGGTGAATCTGCTGTTAGTCAGTGAACAAACCAGGTGACTATAAACCTAGCTTAAATGTTAAGAACATCACTCATCGTTGCTAGTTTGACATGAAACACATTGGTAGCGTGTTTCATTCTGCCATCTAGTGACCACAGCATGTCTCTCCATTTACATCTTTCTTGTGGCATAAAAATGGCTGCCGTGTAACATACTTTTAAGTACAGACGACATCAACTTAAAATAGCTTTAAAAGAATTGACATATATTTCTTTTTCAGCATTAAAGTTTGTCCCTGCTGTGGTCAGTGATGGCAGTTTACTTTAAAGATTGTACTGCATTAATATGTAGGCATTGTTAAAATGCTTTCCATACAAAGAACAGCATTTTTGGTGACCCAGATCACTCCAGTGCGTCCACGTTTGTGCACATTTTGGGGTTTAAACTTCCACTGGAGTCTCTTGGGGAAACCACAAATACATGTTCATGGACTCTACTAACATTAGTAATCATTTATGCTAAGGGGGAACCTACATGTGTTCCTGCTATGATCTTTGACAGTTTCCTCAAGGTTTGCACCCTTTGGATTTTAACCTGAGATATAAAAAGTAACAAATCCTTGATGCTAGTAGGTCAACAGTTATTTATTCGCACAAGTAGACCTTGTGTCTTGGTTAGAAATGTAGCCATGTCCACAGTTTGAAAGGAGCTGTCCAAGATCATATCATGACATTGTTTACTAGTTTTCTATTTCAGGGTGAATTCACAGTTATCAGTACAATCATAGAATCGTAGACTTCAGATAAACTATAAAGTTCTACAGATTAGTATGTCGATATTAGAAACTTTACTCCCGGCTGACCTTAAATAAGTGTTGGGTGATAACTGAACACTCTGGTAAGGTCAGCAGGTTATCAGTAATACCTTACATAATACCCACTGTAAATGTTTAGTTATTTTACTGCCAGGGGAACTAACAAGATTTCTTCATAATCTCCAGATGTACATGAGGGCTCAGTTCGATTATGACCCTGCCACAGATGACCTCATCCCATGCAAAGAGGCAGGTCTGAAGTTTCAGACTGGGGACATCATTCAGATCATCAACAAGCAGGATCCAAACTGGTGGCAGGGCAGAGTGGAGAGCAGTACTACTGACTTCGCTGGACTCATACCTTCTCCAGAGCTCCAAGAATGGTAAACTCTTTAATATACCAATCACATCACAAATCAGTTCAATTTTATTTTATTTATATAGCGCCAAAATCACAACAAAAGTTCCTTTAAAGAACTTTATATTTTAACGTAACTGTAAGGTAAGGTACAATAATAGAGAGAAATCCCCAACAATTAGACGACATCCTATGGGCAAGCACTTGGCAACAGCGGGAAGGAAAAACTCCCTTTTAACAGGAAGAAACCTCCTGCAGAACCAGCCTGAGGGAGGGGCATACACCTGCCATTACTGCAGTGTTCTGTTTGGAAAGTGTCCTGCCTGGCTGAACCCCACCACAAGGACAAAACTGGTCCAGATTGACTGGGTTTCAAGCTGCCCAAAACTCAATCCAAACAATTATTCACGGGTTCTGCCAGGCTAAACTCAATCCATCAAAACCCAAACCCTCAACTTATTGGCCCCAAAGGATCTATTGCTAAAAACCACAAGATACTCTCAAAAATGGTAGTGCCCCTGCCCCACGTGGTCAAAGCTTTTTTGACATCATGTTAGGGATGTACACAATCCAGATTTGTTGGTTTTAATGTGGTGGCTGATTTATAACACAGAGTGAACTGTACCAGATATTCTCAGGCTAACCTAAATACCTGTTTTCCCTGCAGGAGGGTGGCCAGTAAAAGCAAGGCCAAAGAGGGCACTCAGTCCTGCAGCCCATTTGGAAAGAAAAAGAAGTGCAAGGACAAGTACCTAGCTAAACACAGCTCTAGTAAGTAGAACACTGTAACTCTCAGTCCCGCAGTTTCATTCATTTCTTCTTTAGTGTGATCTAAAATAATCTTGTTCTGCAGTTTTTGACCAGCTGGATGTGATTTCTTATGAGGAGGTTGTTCGGCTCCCAGCTTTTCAAAGGAAAACACTGGTCCTTATTGGTAAGCTTCCTAGCTCAGTTCCATTATAAGTTTGTAACCTTTGCCTTTTCCTTTTCACACCACCGCAATAGGAAATGAAACAAGCAAGATGCAGAAAATGTGCACAATCCTCAGATCAGTCACTTTGTTCCTGGGTTTCAGACATAATAAGATGTTCATTATTAAAACATTGTCCAGAATCCTCTGTGGGCAATGAAGGCCTGAAGTCTGGGAACAATGATCATAACTAAAGAATAAATTTTCTTTGTTTGCTATTCTTTGTCAGGCTTGTACTGCAGCTGTGTGCAACTGTGCAGCTTTTTTTTCCTTTAGCATCAAAAAAAGCCTGTGATTATCCACCACTGTTTGCTTTAATGGGTTGCCAGCGTGGTCTTTTTTTTTTCTTTTTGTTTGGTTTTTTTTTGTGAGAGCTGTTAGGCTACGCTTAATGTTACTGCTCTTGAGTTGCTTTATTTTGATGTGTAAGGATGGCTTGCTTTACTTGCATCAAGAGCCCCTTTATATGCTGTAGATTCACAACAGTAAATCCCAAAAACAGATGCCATACTTGGAATCAGCTGTAGGCTGTTTGCCTGCTTAACTGAATGAGATATAACACGGGAATAGCTAAGATGTGTCTATCAAACCGTTTTGAGTCACTTGAGTCCAATTAGCTCTGATTCCCTGTAAAATAGTGGACTGTAATATCTGAGAGCCTACACTTTTAGCCCACATTTGTTAAGTAACAGTAACTTTAATGTGCTTTGGCAAGCAGTTAAAATAACATAGATTGTGTCGTCAAAATGCCCTTAAACAATTAGTCCTGTTTTGTAAATTCTGGGTTTTTTTCCTCAGGGGCACCTGGTGTTGGAAGGAGTCATATTAAGAATGCACTGTTGACACGATACCCCGAGAAGTTTTCATACCCTTCACCACGTAAGTAGACTGATGGCCTTTTTATTCCTCTAACGTGGCACAGGTTGTTACCATCCATGGACTAATTCTCACTAATTCTTAACTCTCATTCTTGCACAGACACCACCAGACCCCAACGTAAGGATGAGGAAAATGGAAAGGAATATTACTTCATCTCCAATGAAGCCATGACTAAGAGCATCTCTGGAAATGAGCTGCTGGAGTATGGCAGCTTCCAGGGTTTCATGTTTGGCACCAAAATTGAGACTATCCAGAAGATCCACACGCAGGGCAAAATCGCTCTGCTGGATATAGAACCACAGGTTAGCGCCAAACTTCTTGTCATGTAGCATCAAAGCAGTTGATCTGACTAAAGAATACTAAGTCTGCCCTGGAGTGCTATTTTACCATTTCTCAGAGTTGCATAAACTCACTAAATGTTTTTATGCTTAATTTGAGAGCTTTTTTGTTTTCTTAAAGTTCTTTAGAATTGAGATATTCACCTACATGAATTAACTTCACTCAAAGGGAAAGAAAATGCATATCCAATCTTTTTGCCCTTTAACCTAACCACATTGTTAAAGGAATATGGTGCAGATTCAGCAGTCATATTATTAGCTATTGTTTCAGTAGCTATAGCTGTGCTTGCTGTGCCTACTATCCACCTTTGACAAACCAAAGATGATAATTTTATATTCTCCTGCAGTGAGTTGCTTTTGTACTCATAGTCATGCAGCACAGTGTGCATAGAAATGACAATGTGGTATATTGTATGATAGTCTAGACTGAAGTAGTTATTAAAAATCCCCTAAAATCCCCTTTTGTTAAATAATGACTCAAAAGGCATCTTTTTGAATGAAATTCACACTCCTTACAGGTAAACGTATGATTTTTATAATGATTTCATTTTTCAAATTGGTTTTCAAATAAAACTGGGCTAACAAGTGAAGGAAAAGCTGCTCCTTCTGTGCTTTGAGTCAGTCTCTTGCACTGCAAAAACAATTCATATTTGCCTTTATCTTGTCTTGTTTAGAGGACAAGATAAAGGCACTGTTCTTCATCAGTTTTTTTTCTTCTTCCGGCTGCTCCCTTTAGTGGTCAGCAGATCATCAGATCATCTGAATCCATTTCACCCCATCCCTAGCATCCTCCACTGTCACACCAACCCCTCTGCATGTCCTCCTGCACTGCATCCATGAATCTCCTCTGTAGTTTTCCTCTTTTCCTTCTGCCTGGCAACTTCATATTACATGATCTGATATCCATGATCTGTCATTGTTCCTACATCATCAAAACATTAGTTCGGGATGAACATCGCAACTGACAAATGACGTTCTCTGAGTATTCAGTTAGCATTAAACAAGAAGCTAGCTTATGCTTTTAAAAACTATCACTGGTGAAGCAACATGAGTAACCTAAATTTGGCTAACAGCAAACCAAACTTGAAACTCCACAATGCAGTGTAATGACATCACAACAATGTAACTGCTCAGTTGCGACGCTGATTCTAAACTAACATTGTTGTGATGATACAGGAACAACACCAACACAGAGACAGTAGATACATCGCTCCATATTCAACACTTTTTTGTACAGAATAGCCATATTCCCTCATCTGCACATGTCTAAACCGTCTCCACCTTGCCTCGCCAAATTTGTCTTCAAACTGCTCAACCTGAGCTGTCCCACTGATGTACGTACTTCTAAACTACCACTAAATCCTTCTTGCAGACCTTGAAACTCTTGCGGACAGCTGATTTTGCACCTCTGGTGGTTTTCATTGCACCGACCAACACCGCTCCCCAGGTACTACATCTTATATAAGTGTTTTAAAATCCCCAAATTTCCCAACCACAAACTGCTAATCATCTACATCTCCTCTCCTAGACGGAAAACCTGCAGATGATCCAGAAAGAGTCAGACGCCATCCTGAGCACATATGGACACTTCTTTGATGTGCTTCTCATCAACAACGACGTGGATGAAAGTGTTAAGGGTGTTGAGGAGGCCATGGAGCGGGCCACGTCCACCCCTCAGTGGGTGCCTGTGTCATGGGTGTACTGAAAGATGTTTGGCACCACTATGATACCTTCTTTTTGTCGAATAGCAGTGCAATATCACTCCTTTACGCAATGCCCCACATGTCTGTGGGCTTACTTTTAGGTAAATGTTAATTGTCACAGAGATTTTTTTGCACTATTGCGTTTTAAAAAAGAAGCAATATGTAGACAGGGTTATCTCAGAGAGTCGAGAGCCTCACCAGGGATGTGTTTATTTGGCTGTTTAGACACTTTGTGCTTCAGGGGCTAACTGGTGAAGTTTTGGTGCCGCACATCTTTGGGATTATAAAGTAAAAAAAAGCAAAACGGGGCAATAACTGTGAATGAAATCCTCACTCTGACGTAACTGAGTTTTAACAGGCACAATCAGGATTCTCTGTTCGTCATCTGTTTTGTTTCTGTTCTCGTTAGACTGCGTCATCCTGAAATTGTTCATGCTGTGAGTGTAGTGCCATATATCATTGTTTGTCACAGAAAACCCTTCACTGAATCATTAGAGCCAGACAAAATTGTATACCTCATATGTTACTAGAAAAGGCACTTTGAAACAAAAAAATAAATCTCCCATCGCTGTTGCAAGTGAGTCTTCGAATGTGTTTTACGTTAAAAATGTTTCTCAGACCTTTCGTGGAATTATTTTGACAGTTTGCTTGTCGTTAGGTCATCTCCTTTCATTGGATCACAAACATGAAAGGGTGTCTTTGAACCGAAATATAAAAGTCGAGGTTTAGTCTTTATTGTTTCGGTGTCATCTAGACTTTTTCTGCCTAAAGTGGTTCATCATAACGGGGCAGACGTAACACATACTTCAAATCTCTCTTAACATTTTGGTCTTAGATGTAGTGCAGGGGTGGCGGGGTGGGGGTGCAAAAGGTTCATGTCTGCCTGAATATTTCAGAGCGCATCATAGCTCAAGGCTGTCATCAATAATAGATCAAGGCGTGCATGTCTGAACGGTAGGATACAAGCAATGCACCTGTATCAACCACATTGCAATTCTTCCCTCATCCACACTGTGGGATAAACACTTACAGGCTGTACATGACAATGAATTTCATTCCAATTCAGTTTTGCACAGAATTCCTGGCAGCAAATGCGTACAGACTGAAATTAAAATATGTCACTCTATGGATGGATATATTTATGAGTGTGCAAATAAATAACACAGTTTAGTTCATTTGAATCAAATATATCAAAATTAAGTCTAAGGGTAAGGCTTGACAGTGAAATGGTGTATGGTGTACTGGAAGCAAACACATAGAAAATCCATCCATCCATTTAAATTGTGTCTCTTCAAGAGTTAACAAAAAGGAACAAACATATTTTTAAGTCTACAAATACAACTTAAGCTGCACAGTTTAAAAAAAAAAAAAGTGTTATTTCATCATCAGGTGCTATGTTCAGGTCTCAATGCTTTCTATACATATGAAATGACAAAACAAAACATCATAATAACAAGCTGGGTTTTCTCAAATTTTTATGAAGTGCCAGCTGTACAACATCTTCCACATCATGACTGAGGTCATCATTGTGAAGGGGATAGTTACCAGTGTATCGTTAGCCTGTGAGGGGGTGGGCAGTGAAGTAACGCTGTCTTTTGATGCCACCAAGTGGTTGAGTCTGAGCAGCTACAGCTCCTCTGAGAATATGCTGCAGGCTAACAAGAGGATTCTTCAGCTCTGTAACAATAACCCCAAACACCAAAATAAGTTGTATTTGACAAATTTTAGACCAGCAATCTAGTGCACATTTACATGGTCTTGTTAAATTTTCTTCTAGCGTGACATTTTTACCATGATTGAACTTTATCAAAGGACGCAAACGCAGAGAATTAAAGAAAACAGGGGTTGTTTTTCACCATTTCAAATTTACATTTGTTTAGTCTGGCAAGGTATTTCAGTTTGTGTGGTTTATTAATGCAGCAGAACAAGCCCACTGGTGTGTCACATAGGATCATATTAAATTTAACTGTACTTTGTGTTATTTATTTTACCAAGGATTCCCCCAGTCTTAATAACTTGCGCAGCAGCACAGATGTTCATTACACAGATTGTAATGGAAACACTAAAGATATATTTTTTTAGCCAAAGATAAAACATCATTAAGGCACATTGATTTCCATGCACTGTTGATCCTGCAGCAGCAGGAGCAACTTCCACTCTCTTAGGGTTTATGGTACATTAATTGAACTCTGCCTCATTATCATCTTCAGCTTGGAACATCTTTGAAGGTAATACATTGCAGCTGTCAAGAGCTCTCGAGACCTACAAACAATAACTATTTTTAAAGGCTGACCTTTAAACTTCCTCAAGGTGTAATTCTAAGTCATCAAGATCTAATTGGACCAACCATCACCATGATCAGAAACAACGTCATTATGAAGTCATTACAAAACATGATCAAATAAAAAGAAAGGCTGCAGAAAAATAATGTTTCAAATCCATTTTTTGTTGCTTGACCTTTCGTTTTTGTTATAATCATCCTTGGGATGTAGGAACTGTCCACATGGGTCAAGCTTGTACCAGCCTGTCAGACATGAACTGTACATATACAAGTTACGGTATCAAAGCTATTACAATGCAGATTTATGCCAGTTTGAAATATTGGTTTAGCCTTGTGTAGTTTTTTTTTTTAACAGCCACATTCATATTTACTATAAATGATAACCTAGGCTACTGCTTATCTCGCCACACCCCCTTTCGAGGAACGCCATTTTGTTGACAGACAGACTCGCCATGAGAAAAAGCTCCTTTCTGAGGAGCTAGAACCCCAAGTGTGACCGCAACATGCAGTTTATTTAAATGAAATACGAGCAGATCCCCAATAATAGCCCCCACGGTTGAAAACGATGCTTTGTGAGCGCTAAAATGGCGTGTTTGAAGTCTCCGGCCACCCATTTCAACATGAAACTCGCCGCGATTGACGTCACCGAGCCATCTTTGTCCACCTAATCCAGGCGGAGGGTTATTACACCTTCATTACAGCACTGTCTCCGACAGCACCGGGCTCTAGTAAATAGCCTGTCAGGTGCCGCAAATCTGTAGACATAGGGATATTTTTTTTTAAAAGAAAAAAAAGAGGAAGAAATATAGCGAGGAGACACCTCTCAGTGGCAGATTCAAACTCAGTGCTCCTCCTAGGATATATAGGCAGGCAAACGCCACAATAACCAACCAAAGGCTGCCAGAGGGTAGAGAGGAGCGCAGAAGGCACATCCACATCCATCTGCCAGCCACTTAGCACGCGCTAACATTTCCAGTCCGGATTAGAGCACAGCTGTCTCCCTGCTACCAGGAAAATGTAAGTACAGGCTCGCTGATTTTTTTTTATTTATTTTTTGTGAAATCCGAATTTATTTAATTGCGATTTGGTCCTCACGACTGGTGTTTGGGAGGCTTGGTGGGGATTTGTGGTGTGTGAACAGTGTTCCTCAGCCGTCATAAACTGACATGGTCATTAATCTCTGCTGTTGTGTTGATCATGGAGAAATATCGCAGTTTGAGCTCATTTCACAGCTGTCTCCCTCTGATAATATGACCCAAAAGTGAAGAGGCTAACGCGTCGGCCTAACCTTAGAGCAGACGGTGCCGTCGGGTTTAACTGTTATTAAACGCGTTATTAGCCTTATTTTCAGTGTGTGTACAGTGAACGTGTTTGTCGACGTCTTTTTCCTTGTTGTAATTATTAGTTTGTTTTTTTGCCGTGAGCTAGATTTGACTTGAGCCAGCACGTACGCATCTTTTTTCCAGTTTGGACTGGTTTGATTTGAAAAGGACACCGTCTGTGTGATTATACCCACAGGCTAATTAAATACATTTATTTATTTCTTATTATTAATAATAATATTAAGAAGGGAAAAAACGTCGTGTTCTCTAAAGCTGTGTCCCCTTGTTGAACATTTCCAGTGCATTATTCTTCCCTTGCTCAGTCACAGGTGACGATTTGGCTGATTCTAGAAACAGCAAGGACATAACGCTGAACGAGCCATACTAGCTGTTTGACCAGCGCCAGACTATTTGGATAGCCTGTTGAACACACCCTCGACGATTTTCGACGAATACACCATAAAACTTGTCAAAGACGCTGTTATTATTAGCTCTGAATTAGGCTTAGGCCTAGTTTACGTGATATTTGCAACCTACAGCGGGGGGTGGGGATAGCCTAGCCTCCTACTGTATGTCGTCGATTGTAGTGCGAGGGCGGACAGCTGTATATCTCACCACATTTCATTGTTGTTGGGTCTTCGTGGGTAAATGAAGCATGTAAATGTCTTTCTTCACGCACCTTTATTGTCCATTTTTTGTTGTTTTTGACCGCACGGTGAAAAAGGGTGGGCTGAGGAAAAGTAGCCGCCACAGCCTTCTCTGTCAGCATTCGCATAGCAGGCAGTTTTAAGGGTGAAGCAGCCTGGTTCCGACACACGACCTGTCATTTACCAGTGTCGTCGTGCCTGTTAGCGTTTTCTCTTTGGGCTTTGAGTTACATTTGTCGTCATATTTGGTTGCAATTGTGCATTTAAGAGCCTAAAATACACCCTCCCTAATAAGGAACCTCCCCGCCCTCGACGTTGGCAGGCTGTAGGTGTTTTTACAGGCCCGTCCTGCTCGCGGTGGACAGGGATGTTTCATGTTTCCTGGTCTGTGTGGGTACACGGTCACACATGAACGTCGTGTGGGTTAGGATCCAGTGCCCAGCATCAAACAGAATGGGACAGACATGCTGGGATGAGACAGTTTCGTGTGGACTGCTGTGCCGCTGTCCAGTGCTGAAATGTCGCTCTCCAGTGCTGAAAATCAGGCGGCATGCTTTTCCGTGACAGTGACAAACAGAAATCAATTGTAGAGTTAAATGTCTGTCTATCTGCCAACCTTACTCTGGCTTAAGGAAACCAAGCATAAATGTTGAAATGCTTCCTCATTTCATCAGGGCCCCCCTGAAAACCTTAATAAGTCCCATCAGTGTTGCAGCAGCTCTCCATAGGGCAAGACTATTTTTAAAAGCACTATCTTGAAAGAAGGTTGAATATATTTAGCTTTCATAGGAAATCTGACATTAGCAGTGGACTGTAGACCAAACTGCATCTTATGTTAGGGGCTTTTATTAAATAAGAGTTGCGTTTGCATTTTTGTTTTTTGTTTTTGTTGTTTTCACTGATTATGATCTCAAAGTGTGATTGAACTGGAATACTGGCACACAGATTGCTGATAGGGTCGTTTATAAAATAACTGTCTCCTTTTTTAATGTATTTAAAATGAAAACAATATATCCCTTATTTAAAATACAGAGAGCATGAAAACACTTTATTTAGTTTATTTTCAGTTTGTTTTCTTAACTTTAAAGCTTTAAAGATTATGTTCTGAAGTGGCACACAGATGAGAAACGGTTGATCCACCTGGCTCGATCAAATCAGCAGCACGCAGTTTTCGCAGGATGTGAAAGCTGGTGAGAAACCTCGTCACAGCACTGGCAGCTCTTCCTGGTGCTAGTTTAGAGGTGATGACAGCGTGAACCTCTGTACACATTACACCTTTGTGGTGGGACTCATTGGAGAGTTGGGGGGGAGCTCATAGTAATTATATACATGCAAATATCTGTGCAACTTCATTGTACATTCATGCCTGTAAATATACAGTTATAGAATATTAGTAATACTAGTCTGATAAAATAAAATAATATCAGTATTTTGCACGTGTTTGTATTTTAAGGCAAATAATATTATTAATATGACATTTAGCTGTTATAATTTTTCCTTGGCAGCTCATAGGGACCACCAGCAGCACCATGTAAACTATTTGAAAGGATTTGTTGTTGTTAAAGGATTAGTCATTTGTGAGTGTGCAGAGGTGACCTTTATACAGAGTTTTCCCTCGCACTAGTGAAGTAGCTCAGTTACAGCTAAGGTATATTTCTCATAAGATGCTACAAGCTTAGCTTTATCATAGAGTGCTTGTTCACGATCTTACTTTGTGGTTATTGATTTAGTTTGGATTTATAGAAGCAAACGGGAAGCGTTAGATCACACTCCATCTAAGTATTTTTAACACTTTCTCACTTGCATTTCAGGAGTTGTAGCGACCGCGTTATACATTATACATCAAGCTGTATAATGTTTAAAGGTTATGTTTAAAATAGCCACAAACTATTCCTGAAAAAAATATTAAAAAGTATATTTGTGGTTGTAATTTGTGCCTGCCCCCCATTCATTCTCCATCTCAGTGATGAGATGCGTGTCATAGAGGAGCCACTGTATTCAAAGTGGATATTTTTTTTATTTCTATTGATATACTACAAAAACTATGGCTATACCTAAATCACAAGTAGTGTAGCAGCACAGAAAAAGCTAAAGTTTCAAATAGATATAAATGACATTTGCATCAGCGGTGACAAATTTAAGTATTTTTCACCAAGACAAAAAGAAGCAGAGAAACTATTCTGAAACTGCCATGTGGTGGAACTGCTTCAGGAGGTTTAGAAATGGCAATGATGAAGAGACACCCGGGTTGCGATGTAGGGTCATTTTACCCAAGCTGTTTCACTATTTGGTTCATTTTGACTTAATGTTGTGGACCATAACTATAACTCTCTCTATATATAAACATATATGCCTCTCTTGATTCAAAAAGCACAGGGCTCCAGTACATGTTGACTTTTTAGCGGTAAATGACACTCCCACTCTGTGAAATGACACTCTCTCACTGTGGTCACCGTCTGTACATAATGTCAAAGAACAGGTTCATCTAGCCCAAGAGGACAAGTTCAGTAGATTCATATATATTAGCATATAGAACTGAGACATTGTGAAACCTTCACATCTGTTACATCAGACTTGATGGCCTCTTTAGATTTTGTGAAGATTTTGGGGAGCATGACTCATTCTTTTGTAGACTAATTTTCACCGCATCACAAAAAACACTTGTGGCTTTTTTTCCATCTGTTGTAGAGTAACGTGGGAATTTAACATGATGAACATGCTTTACATACATTTGAATATTTGCATTTTTTATCATCAGGTCTGCCCCAGCCGCCGGAGCCCCTGCACCAGAGGGAGGGAATCAGCCCCCTAACCTCACCAGCAACCGCCGTCTGCAGCAGACACAGGCACAGGTGGATGAGGTGAGTACAGTGCAAACACGCAGCCAGGCATTCATGCTTTGAGCCTCCTTCATTCATCAGGTAATTGTGACTCAATCCTTTCTGCTTTCCTCACATACTAAAAAAAGAACTGAAAAAAATGAACCTTTAATAATAAGTAGTGGGTTTGACTCCTCTATCATTTCTCCAAGTCTTCAAACAGTTTTTGCTATAAAAATATATAAACAATATCCTATATCTAGTAACCCTTACATGCAGTCATGTTGTCTTGATGGCCGATTACACCACACTGCTCTGTGTGTTTTTCCCCCAGGTAGTGGATATCATGCGTGTAAATGTGGACAAGGTTCTGGAGCGTGATCAGAAGCTGTCAGAACTGGACGACAGGGCCGATGCCCTGCAGGCTGGAGCCTCTCAGTTTGAGACCAGTGCTGCAAAACTGAAGAATAAATACTGGTGGAAAAATGCCAAGGTGAGGTCATGCAGACATCCTTACTTGAATAGCAAATGTCTGTCTGTTTACAGACAAAATGAAAAAAAAAAAAGAAAAAATCAAAGTGAAACAGAAAGCCTCTGCAAACATGGAGCCAACTACAACCATCAGTTTCTGCTATAGACTTTGCTCCTGAGCCTAATTTTGTGTGGTAGAAATTATACTTGTGCTGTATGCATCTACATCATGACATTACAGTGGCATGTGGCCTTAGGGCTGTGTGCAGTGCAGCTATGATGACAAAAAAAAAAAAAAAGCAGAAACAGAAAAGATAATAATTCAATCAGTGGCACGTGAAATTTTGATGATAATTGAAGATTGCCTTTGTTTGATATTTTTAGTGCTTTGAAGATTTTTTTTAATTAAAAATCTCTGTTTTTTTCTGGAAATCTGCTGATTACAGATGATGATTATCCTGGGCGTGATATGTGTGATTGTCCTCATTGTCATTATTGGTAAGAACCACACTGATATTTTCTATAACAGATATAACAGTTATTTCAATGGTGTTATTCATTTGTAATACACATACATTTCGTTGTAATTGCCTTTTTTAATCTCCTAACCCGTGCAGTGATTTACCCTCCTTCACCTCTCCTCTCTTCTTTGTCTCTACAGTGTACTTCAGCACCTAAGAAGAATTGCTCCTACCCCAGTCTGATCCTAACTTCCTTGCTACAGAAAAAAAACCCTCGAATTGATGACAAAATTTACCGCAGATGATTAATTTACTCTCTCTATATATAATTACATCTCCCCAATTAGCCTTGATATAACACCCCTAAACCCATCAGGGCCCCCACGGCTCCCCCACTTCCACCACCTCGCCTCTGGACCCCTGTCAATATTTGTCCTGTGAGTGTGTGGCCCTGTCTCCTTTCTGGGTACTCTTGGCTTTTCTAACCTGCCATACTGAGAACCAAACACTTGTGACGATGCATCAACAGAAAAGGAAACAACGATTGGCGATAATTGTTACATAACTGATATATATATAGTTCTTTGTAGAGTTTTATTCTGATATATACCGTTTTGTAGGTGTGCGTGCGGTGCGTGTGCATTTTGTACTTTTTATTTTTTGTATTAATTTTACGTATGCTTCAGCGGTAACTACTGCCTATTAATCGAAGTGTGTACTTTTTGCATGTTTTTCATCATCTTTCCGTCCCCTTGCTTCTTCTCTCTTTTCGGTGTATTTTTGCACAGTGGAGTTCGCCTCCATTCAACTGGGATACAAATTTTCATCTTGTCTGGGTTACTCGCATCCAGCAAAACAAGCCAGAGAACTAAAACTTGAATTTTAAAAAAAAAAAAAGTGACATCAAGTTACAGAAATTGGAGCTAATCCGCAGAAAGAACTGCCCTTAGAAAATCTCCAGGTTACTCCTTGTTCGGCTCAGGATTTTGATAACTTGATGCCGTGAAAAACAAAAATCAAGTCTTAGCTTCTTTTATGGCTTTTTGAGCGATTTAACGCTCACTGATAATCGATCAAGCGTACAAATAATGCATGAATTGTGAAACTGCTCTAGTAATCATCACCACTCCGGACCCCTTTCCATGTAATCCTCCCATCAGCCTCCATTTCTCTTTTGAAATTTCCCTCTTGAATAACTTTCATCTGTTGCGTCTTTTATGCCCCCCCCCCCCGCCTTCTGTCTCTCGGCATGCTTGGACACCTCAATTTCTTCTGATAATTTCAAAACTGCCATAGTACAGTTGGACCAATGTCTGTAGATGTTTCTTTTTTTATTTAAATATTACGTAGTGTCTTATTTCGAAAACATTCCTTCATTGCAGTCTAGTGCAAATGCTCTTACTGTAGCACATGTAAGTGTAAGTATCTTGACAAAAAAAGTAACAAAAAATGCGGTGAACCTAGTGTCGAAAACGTCAGTCGCGCAAACCACCGGAGAAAAAAGTTAAATAGCTGTAAGGGTACATTTTCAATAGGCAGGATTAGACTTTGAAACTGTCCAGATTATTTTTTTTAGAGGTATTATCTTAACATTACACTTACACACTCACACTTATATTCTGGAGATGTATTCTGTGAGGGTACCGTTGTATAAATTGTTGAATTCCCACACAGCAACGTTTCCCCAGTGTGGACACTAAAAGGCCTTAGTCTTAGTCTTCAGTCACTTTTATCAGTAAGTGTCAATTATTTCCAGTCACACAATCTCCCCCCATCCCCCTCACACTTTTAGTAGGTGTGGAGGGACTGCAGAAGAGGTGTCTGCTTCAAATGCACAAGCTACCTTGTTTTTGATGGCGCTGTCTGGCTCTTTCATAGCCTGGCCAAAGCAGGTCCTGGTGCAGTAAAAATCAAACAAACAAAAAAAAACCTCTCTACATGAAGAGCACATTATAAAACAAGACAATTCAGCCTTGTAGATTTAGCAACAGGGACAGGGGCTAATTAGTCAAATTCACAGTTTTAGATTTACTTGAGCAGTTTGCTAACCTTCAAAGGTTAGCTAGCGACAAGACAAGTAAGTCACAATTAAAAAAACAAACAACAAAAAGTAGCATTCCTAAGACGAGCGTTTTGCTAGAGCAGTGGTTTGTCTCGGTGTGTCTCCCTATAGTCAAGGCCTTTTTCTTTTTTAAATATATAGATTCTATTTTTTAATTATAGTATATTTTTGTGTGAAACAGACAGGTAAAGAGGAAGTGTGCAATCAGTACCATTTGCTGCTAACCGGCAGCGAGCTCCTCTTTACCTCTGTCTGCTGTGTTTTTTGTAATTCAGCTCTGTGCGTTACACACTGCCAAGCATCAAAGGGAGAGGCTTCTGTTGTTATTGCAGTTCTTTCTTTCATTGGTGCCCTCACTGGTTTGGTCTTGAACTCTTACGTAACTTGATTTCGGCATCTAACTCCTGAGCGTGCGACCATTTCGGCTACTCTAGGAGCAGGAGAGCAGGGCAATATAGATGCACTTGATTTCTTTTTCTTTTTTTTGGAATTTTCAGACGCGGTGGGACACTAAGGCCTTTTACACATTTGATTTCTCAAAATTGCTGAAAAGGTTTCGCTCTCGGCCACGGGGCGATTTAGACTTCTCCTCTTTGTTATGGCGAATCAAAGTTTATATCGTGTTTAGAGAAATGATGTACTGGCCAAGCATTGATAAATGCTCAACAGGAAACTGCTCAGTTCATGCTTTACTGCCACTGATGCCACAGTCCTGAAATTTAGTTTTGAAGGAAATACAGCATTTCAGAGCAAATGTGTATAAAGCCTTAGCAGCCTTGTGTCTTTTTATCTTCCCCACCACCTGAGTAAACCAACCTTCCCCTCTTTGCTCAACTCACTTTTTGAAATTCCTTGTCTGCGCGTGTGAGTGTATGTGTGCACAGGCGCTTTAATGTGTGTGTGTGTGTGTGTGTGTGTGTGTGTGTGTGTGTGTGTGTGTGAGTGTTAGAATAGCTCAGTCTTGGGAATATCCCCAGTTTATCCTGACAGATTAGGCTGCTTAACTCTCAGAGTGAAGGCACGTTGTTTCCTTGATCACTGAAGTACGATGAGCAGAGAGGTTACCAGAACTGTTGGCCCGTTCCAACCTTAACACACCCCCCACATACACATATGTTTATCCCCAAACAAAGCAAAAGCAAACCACAGAAGATTACCAAAGACCAGAATTCCATGCTTATGCTGCCAATTGCCATCAAAAACAAGCAGATAGGAAGATGTTATCCAAGCTATCCCAGTCTGTTTCAGATAGCTTACACCCTTACTCTACCTATAGGAACTTTGAACTCGTACACACTGTTTATGTGGTGTGTCAGTTACGGCTTGTGAGTGTGCCATCCTACTAAACGTATGCAAGTTAAACCAAAACTTGAGGACCGCATGCTTCAAATCTCAAAACTACATTAGCCTTCCCCTAATCATGTGTATCCAGGTTTGAGGAGCTTCTTTAATCTGTAACTAGTTTGTAGACACATGATCCTATAACTAATTATAGCACAAGTCTTCTTTTTTGTGTGTCTCCACAGTGCTGCCAATTTTTCAGAGGACAAAAAAAAAAACAAGATACAAACTACAGCTATTAGACAAACCCGAGAAAAACAGTGAAATCTGCATCTGTTTGGTGTTGTAATATGGGGGTGTTTTGGGGATAAGGGGTCCATATCCTCAGGTTTAAGACGTTAGCAAATTTACCATAATATGTACAAGGACAAAAACTGCATGAGAAAAAGTAAAATTGGATTTTTTTGGCAATATCAAATCGTCATTGGGTTACAGATGTGGTCCTTTTAGCCATCTTAAAGGAGTTAACCATACAGTGGACTGAAGTGGTATAACACTACTGATTGGGGTAGGATTTGTGTGTTCTCCATAAATCCAGCTGTTGTCCCGTGAGAGCTCAACCCTATTGGTCACAATAGTGAAAACGAAGTGATTGCTCTCTTTTTCTGTTGCTTTACTGTCTGTATGAAAAGAAGTGTGCATAAATTTGAACACCGTGGCACTTTCTTCTTCTTCTTCTTCTTTTTTTAAATGTTGTGATTCATTCATTTTCAAGCGGGATGGGAATATGATTCACTGGTGAATATTGTCTTACGTCAGCCTCAAGAACCGTTCAGTGATCTCAGCGCTGTGTTCAGGTCATTTAGGGGGAATAAGTGTTTGGAGCCCTTTTTTTTACAGGGCTCTTGGATTTGTAATTCAAATTTTGAAAGAAAACGAGCAAGAAAGAAGGAGACCAACGCAACATCCGCAACCTTATTGAAATGTTCGCCATTAAGCCCTAAAGGGGGTGAATGCAGCAATAGGAGGGAACCTTTTGAGTCTCTGAATGTTCTTTGAATGGCTATCAATTCACAATATTCTACTTAACATATGTTAACATGTTTCTTTTGTTCTTTTTTTTGAAACCAAATATTGTGTTTTTATTTTATTTCAGTTTAGTAATAACTCCAGATGTCACTGAGTTGTTTGTGTGTCAGCACTGATGGGTAAAGGTAAAGAAAATGGGAAGTTAGAAGGGTGGGGGAAAGTATTTTTACCTTCCAATAGTCCAGAGTGCTTAGAATGACTCTACAGTTTACATCAGATTGCCGTTTGTATCTACGAGATATATTTTTTGTTTAAATCAGTTTATTTTTGAGGAAAGACTTTGCTTTTTTTTCTTTGTCTTTTTGGGAGTGGACTTTCTGGGATGATGGTCCATATTGCCCCTGGTCATCTGGCCTTACAGGAGGGACAGGACTGGAGGATCATGGGCAATGTGCTGGGCTGTATGTTTTTTTTCTGTTTGCTTTTATTTATTGATAGATTTATTGTGCTGTCATTTGGTATGGGATTAGAAACTTAACAAGGTTGACTCAACGCAAAGGAGAGGAGACTGAATGAGAAACTAAAGTACATAAAATAATTGTAGTGTAAATCTATCAATGTCTTATTATATTGATGAACATCATGAAATATATGTATATTGGAAAAACTGTGTCTATGACAGCTTGTGCTTTCGTTTGTGCTTCCTGCGCTTTGTCCGTGTGCAACAATGGGGAAATGCAAATATGACTGCAAATCTGGGACCTGTGTGAATAAGCATACAGTTATTACCAATGCAAATGATATCCTTAATTGATCCTTATTATATGCAAGAGTGCCAAAAAAGACTATGTGAGACCTAAAGTCAGAAAAATGTGCCTCTCTGCATCCATTCAGTCTTGTTTATAGTCTCTTTTTAACTCCTTAAACTCACATTAAGACTCTCAAATCACTGAAAACTAAACAGCATGCACAACCAATTGCATGAGCATATAAATGAGCTAAGCTATAATGTAGCTCATTCACTGTAGTTAGTCTAATAAAGTAGGCACAAAACTTACACCTCCATATTAATCACGCACACTAAATTCTGTATCAGAAAACTAAGTCTCTTGAAACCAGAGAGCAAAAATACAAACTGTCAGGTGTGACAGAGACACACATGTACATCACAGAATGGGATATTGGGGGGTGCTCTCTAAAAATTTCTAACAACCTGCCAATATCTACTTCGGGTTTTGGAACCAGGGAAACCTATGAAGGAGTATTAGGATCATATTTTTAAAAATACAATAATTAAAGTTGAAATTTTGAGAACATAGAAATTTTAACAAATTTAACAATTTGTGAGAATGTACTACAATTTGTTTCAGGTAACACACAGATAATTTCTCTTTTAGCACATATACATTTTCTGGTAAGTATCGAAAATTAACAATTTTATCTTATTGTCGACAATTTTATTCCAAGGTCAAGCAGTATTTTACCTTTATTCTCGAATTTTCTACGTAATTCTAATAAATGCTCAATTAAAAAAACAAAAAAGCGTAAGTTAAAACGTTATCATTGTCGTTTCCGGTGGCTTTTATTTTGAAGAGTAGCTAAAGCAGTCATATTTCCTGCTATCGGTTCACTAAATATGAATTTCCTAGCCGACATATGTGATAAAAGAAGAAGAAAAAAGCTCTCCCGCACAGCTGCGCTAGCTCTAAATTAAGCACATAAAAGCAAAGCTTCATTTTGCACATTATTATCATGGCGCTCTCGAGCTGACTCTTCATTTGCTTCGTTAGCGCAAAACAGCCTTTCTGACAGAGTGGCTAAATGAACGACTGCACACGCTTCAAATGGAACAACTTGGACGAAGAAACAGAAAATGAGCTGCTATTACTCCGAAGATGATGACACAGAGAGAGGGGGGATAGACCGTTGTTGTTACACGACTTCACCATCTATTTGTGAGGGCGGCGATAAGAAATAACACTGCTCCCAAGATTCACGTTTTCACCGCTGGGTGTCGCCCTGTCTGCTACAAGATTACTTCACGTACAGTACAGACTGAAATTACTCACACTAAACTACCTGCCAGCATGCAAAAGCATAGATGCTGGCATGCAACACCTCGTTTATATCACCTCTGCATGCAACCAGTTACATCTGAATCTAACTTGTGCTTTTTATTTCTGAAAACCATGTCTGCCACTGCAGCATGAGGGGAAAAGCATGCATGTGAAAGGAATTAACTTTTTCTAGCTAGGATATTGTCATAAACATGTCTCGGACTTACTGGCAAATAATGATGTCTCCTGAGCAGCTACCATAAAATTTGAGGGAAGTCTGCAAGTATTAGGTGTGACAGGGTTTGCTTCATTTGAGCTGCTGTTAGATCTGACTTCAGTGAGACATCCTGTTATTGCTGTGAGCTTTTTGGCTCATTCACTGGAATATCCTAGTTTCCCCATAAGACACACAATGAAGTGCATCCAGGAAAAAGGCTATTATGCCTCAACGACTTCCCTCCTGAAAAGTGACAAACTCAGACAAAGCAGGACACAGTCATTCCAAGTCACCTCTGCATGTGCTTCCATCTAGTTATCACTGAGCTCCTACGAGACTTGGTCCTTACTGCAACGCACCACATGACTTGAGGAATGTTTTTTCTTTGTGAGGAACCATATTTAAACAGAACAGATGGCTCTACAGTTGCTTTAAAATCATCAGTTTGGATCCATCACCTTTACAGATGGATTCACACAACTGCACGCATTCTGGTTTTGTTTTTTTTCTCACCTCTGAAGCACAGTGTCACGTTAAATTGTGTTTCAGAGTTTAAAAAGAGAGGGAGAGAGATTAACAGCTTGCAAAAGGAAATGTGTGGATGTAATAACAGTAATGTGCTGGCTCAGGGAGGCATGGACGTGACCTAGCTCCAGGGTGCACACCAAAAACAACTTTTCACTTTTCTGGGACTGTCTCGCTGTCAAACTGTTTTAAGTTTGTTTTCCATTTTTCTCAGTCAGCGCACCCCTCCTCTTTTGCCTCAGCCGTCCATTCACTACAAGTCATCTCCTCCCCCGCTGCTGTTCCCTCTTGACTCCCCAGCAGGAATGTGGGGCCAGCTTGGAGGACTCTTTCAGGAGTTACAGCAGAAACCTACACTCTTGCATCGGATTACGGCTTAAAGGTCACTGTTACTCCCACACATATTGGCAGCGGCTGCACGGTTATGCAGACGCAGTACACCCCCCCCACCACCACCAGCAGACTCCTGTGCGCCTTTGCATTCCTTCCCCCGCTGACTCTTATCAAAGTCTTTGGGGTTAAACACAAACATAACACAGCACAACTGGGGAATGCTCATTTCTCAAACTGCAAAACAGACAAGCACCAAATCTGTCAAAAGTTTGGAAACCATGTGGCACAAAACCGCTTTCAAGTAATCTGGAACACCACAATGAAATCTGAACTATAAAATCTTACTGAACATCAAAAAAAAGAAAAGAAAAAAACTTCTTTGTGGAAACAGCTTTGCGATTTTACAGACTGTGTGCACCTTTTCCCTCAGAGTTTGATCAAGATGTCCACCTTTGTAGTCCATAAAAGTGGATAATTTTACATCAGCTTACCCTTCACAGGCCTCAGTAACGTAGGCAAAAGAGTTGGCTCATTACTGAATCTCAACAGAGAAAGGATACTCCCTTCTCTCAAGTGTTATTCTTGCCTTGGTGGCAAATAAACAGTCCTTGACTCAATGGAGCCAAAGGAGCTCCTGGGGCTTGGGGAAATAAGAGCGTCAGGTTTATTATCCTGTTAGAGCTTGTTTTGACTCCCACATGTATTTTTGATTCAACTAAGGCTTTTTTTGGTTAAGAAAAACATTCTTTTTTGCAAATTAAAGGTCTCACATCATGCTGTGGAATGTAAAGATTTCCTGTGCACGTACAGCCCATACAGCCTCAGGCTTTGCCTCTACCTGTGCCCCCTCTGTAATCAGGAGTCAAACACAGGCTGGAGTTCATTTTTCCTGAACTTTTAAGCATTTGAAGATCCAGAAACATCCAGACACAAAACTTTCCAGACTTCTGATACTGGAGCCCTTTGCTCCTCCTTCCTAGATGCTCTCACTGAGACTGAGACCAGACTTATTCTGGAAGAAACATCTGGCTCAAATTAAAGCCTTCTCCTCCGTCCCTCCCCACTCACGTCATCCCCCCCTCATGGTTATTTTTTGCAGCTTTAGCCCTTTCATCCTTATTGTCCATCTCTTCGTCCATTCTTGCCCCCCTACTCATTCATTCTCTCCGCCCATTCCGAGCCTCCTCCTCCTTCTCCTCCACCTCCTCCTCCTCCTCTGTCTTTCACCTCTTGCCTCCTGTTACCATCTTCCTTTTCTGCAAATAGTCTGGTTTGCTTTTTCTACGCAGCATCATGAAGCATATGAGCCATATCTGGGGTCTCTCCTTGCTCCTGTCTCTGAGTTTGGGATGGACAAAGGCCCAACAGGCCAATTTCACCAGGTGAGGTTGTATTTTAAATCAATTGTAATCGAGAACCTGCAGAAGAAAGCTTCTTGAAATTCACTCTATTTCTCAAATGCAGATATGTGAGGTGAAGATACTTTTGTTCGTTTTAACAAATATCAGCTGAGATAAAAAGACTCTGCTGCTTTGGAATTGAAATGATCTTTACTATGACATTTTAATTCAGTCCTGCTTCTGTACATTCTTTCCAGCTGACTGTTTAATTGGGCACAGAGCTGTCCTGTTGGTTTTGGGCTCATGATGTGTGGCGCACTGAGTCTGCAGAGGCTGAGGTGCCACAGATGTTAATGCTTTCAGCTCTGCCTGTGGGGTTGAATCAGAGAAACTTGGCTCTGGCTCTGTGCATTTAGGCTGTAATCAGCAGCTGTCTGAGTTTGCTGGGGTTCTGCTGTCTGAGCTGTAGTCTGGGAAAACAACAATGTTATGTTTCAATCTAATTTTAGTTTTCTAATTTTGGTTGTCCACGTTGCTGTTTTTGCCTCCTTACAATTTGTTTACTTCCTCTGAATGAGGCATGATTGAAAGATGTTTTATATTTCTTAAAAACTTTAACTCTCCAAAACTCTCTACACCACTAACTGTAAAATATCCCTTAACAGAAATGACTTCATAATAACTGACATTTTGTCAGTGGCTCCTAGTTTTACAAATGTATCCTTGCCAAAATAGGACATTTTTCTTCCTGGAAAGTACATTTTGACATTCAGCATTCCAGCAAAGCGTCCAAAACCTGAGCGTCAGCTGTAAAATATGCTAGTCAGCAATTTCCTTCTTATTTAGGCTAAGACAGTTAAGTTTTACGTCTCAGAAAGCAGTAAAAAAAGCAGCTAAGAAACATTTTAACATCCAGCAAGTAGTAGAGTATGTCCAACATATCCATCATATCAGTTTATGGAATTCAGTGGCATTCCTTTTATATTCAGTATTTAGACTCTGATTGGGTTTGAACTGACATAACAAATAACAACTGCAACTAGCTGCCCTGGCCCCATCTGCACTTTTACCCTTTGACTCATCGTTGCCTTTGGATTATCCCCAGTACATTTCCCTGGCCTACAATTATTCAACTCTTTACTTCAAGCTACTGACTAGTCACTTCATAGTTATGGACTACCAAAGCACTCGAGTTTAAATAAATAAAAATTAAAAATTAATATGTGCAACAACTGTGATGGTGTTGTCTCTAACCCTTACCAAATTTAGCTAGTTAGCCTCTGTTAGCGGCACACAATATCAAAGTCAGTCTGAGTCAAACAGTTATTTGATGTAAATACGCATATTGCACAAATGCAGGAACATCTCTATTTATCAAGCATTACAATCTTACCTTGTGGGTGTACTAGTTACGACAAGTTAGATAGCTTCTAACACCAAAGATAAGAGATAATGTTAGCTAGCAAGAAGCAGGAAACACCCACCTCTTTCTTGTTCATGTAAAGTTATGTTTTGTCCAAGGAACACATTGGGGATCAAAAGACACAACCATGATAACCAGTTTACATTAGTTATGCTAGCCCAAACTCAAACCATGCCTGGTTAGTTCAAACTCTGTTAAGTTTGAAAATCTTTTTACTGTATAAATGGACTAAGAAAAAGGCAGTTGTGTGACTGGCTGGATGAGGCTTGTATAGAAAAGCCCTCTGAGTTCTCAAATTGAATACAAAAGCAGCCTATAGGTGCAATTCTCTTTAAAACACACAAATAATAATGGGAGCAATTTATCTTACCAGAATGCTATTCAACATTAGACCAGAAGATCTGTGAATGAAACCACCAACCTACAGATTAGTGGACCTTAACGTCTCCCATTGGTAATGGAAGTCCAGCTGTGAAACTTCAACGTTAGCATTTTTGCCACTACCACCTTAGATTTTCAAAACTGAGAGATACTACATGCTAATGGCGAATCGTCATAGAAATAAAAAAAAAAAAGGCTAATGACTTCAATTAATCAAAAGTTCAGATTCCTATTTAGACGATAATTGACAAAAGAAAATCGCTATGTAGAGCCACACGTATAACCATATAATCAAAAGTCTTTTTGCAATCACAAGATTTTCCTCTTGCTGGACTTGAAAAAGAATGCAAAGTACTTCTGCGCTGGCTTCTGTCTTTAAAGCAGAAAGCCACAGACATCTTTTATATACAGTCTCTGGCTCTATTTCCTGAGGTACAGCCAAGCTAAGACTATAAATCGATTTATAGGCTTTATAAATGACTGATATAGAGTAAACAAGGCTCTGTCAGAAGAAGTCATCTTAATTTAATTATGATCCTGTTACAGAGCTCGAGTGCTGACTCCAACTTGATTGAAGTGTGATTATTGTTGTTTTTTTCATTCTTTCCCTGTTTTAGTGTCAATTAAACAACAGACTTTAATTGAGAAAAAACACTGCAAGAATACACGTAGCAACATCTACACCCTGTGATTAAATCATCATATAATGAAAATTTCCATTTGCTTACACTAATTTCTTCCAGTAAATTCCTACAACAACAACCACAACAGCCAAGAGTTCATTTAGTCAGCCAACTAGAGGATGTCAGTCTCTTTAGGACTCTGCTTGAGATTTCCATTTCTCACTGTCTCCTTTACCACAGGCCTGTGTTCTACTGCGGAGGAGACATGGTTGCAGAATCAGGCTTAGTCGGAAGTGAAGGGTTCCCAAGCTTCTACAAACCAAACACCAAATGTACCTGGCGCATCACCGTGAGTCACTCTCCCTTCCCCAAGCCTGAGTTCTCCAGTTTTGCCAAGCTTTCTGTGTCTGACTCATGTGATCTCGATGCTTTCCAGGTCCCAGAGGGAAACGTGGTAACGCTCTCCTTTCGCATTTTTGACCTCGAGGCTGACTCACAATGCCGCTACGACTATCTGGATGTTTACAATGGACATTCCAACTTGGTGCAAAAACTGGGTCGCTTCTGTGGAACTTTCCGACCCGGGGCCCTCATTTCAACCACAAACATGATGATGCTGGAGATGGTGACTGATGACGAGACGCAGAGTCGAGGATTTTTGGCCTATTTCACTGCAGTCAAACCCTACGTATCTGGTATGTGGTCACATGATGAAGCTGTTTTGTTTTTTTGTTTTTCATTATAATGCCATGTATGCATTCCCAAATAATCCCAACCATTCATTATAAACCAGTGCCTGAATGTAGCATATATTTTTGATCTTCGTTACCATGACCACAATTTCTAATGAGGTAATTTTGCCTTAAATCAAAGTTAAGCTTAATTAAATAGTTAATCTCCTCTTCTTCTTGGCCTCTTGCATCCTCAGCTTTAAGTGGTGGCAAACCTAAAACCACAGTAATAATAATAACAATAATAATAAAACATTTGAAAGCACTGCAGAGGTTCTCAATATACATTAGTTTAACAACATTTATAACTCCTATAATTTTTATAAATCCCAGTTTATGTCTGTTTTGGATTTAAACTATAAAAATGACTATATTCTTTGAAACTATTGGCAAGTGCAGCTTTCATAGTTTAGGAATGAAGTTTTTACAGTGTTAAAGAAAACAGGAAGTCTCCCACCTCACTCAGCTTTCACAGTACTGTTGTAAGGGAGCAGAATAATAAGTAGTGAATTTCTTTGCATTAAAACCTTCATTAGCAAATTATTACTGGTAATTAAAGTAACCTCTGGCAAATGATCTGAAACATATCATTAAAAGTAACAGGAGGCAGAACCATCGACAGTCTGGATTCAGCAGATAGATGTTGAGTATCAAGACTAAGATTAGTCTTCAGACTTTTCTTTTTTTTGTTTGGAAGAGCTTATAATTAAGTTTCAATAATAGGCTTCAAATGTGACCCTGAGTCATGCTGCTCCAGCGACCTCCAGCAGTACCCTGGGGGCTCATCAGATATTGTGTAATAATAGTAAAAGGCGGGGCCAGCATAGAGGCCAAAGTATGATGCTACACCCCTGAGCTTGCACAATGTATTTTAAAAAGTGTTCCAGCCAACAGGCTAGATTAGGAATATCAGCTCGAAATGTTGAAATGTATATCTTTGTTATAAATGTGAAATGTCTTATTTGATATTAATGGTGCAGACAGCTTTAAGAATAATTTACAAGTGTCTTCATTTAGCATCCTAATGACGTGTTTACGACTTGTTTCAGACCAACAGTTCTGTGGGGGGAGGATAACAAAAGCCCAGGGAGAGATCAAGACACCCAACTGGCCCGACAAAAAATACGACCCAGGAACCAGCTGCTCCTGGCTGATCACTGTGGACCCTAATATGGTCGGTGGCAAGCTCACTCCCAGTGTGCAGACACTGTATAGGCCAAAATCCCTTACTTTGATTAACTGAATTTTTATACTTGTGTCTCTTTGGATACCAGGTGATCCACGTGAATTTTGATAAGTTTGCCTTGGAGGATGACGCTTATTGTCGCTTTGACTATGTGGCATTCTTTAATGGCGGAGAGAGGGATGACTCACGTCTGATTGGAAAATACTGTGGCGATCAGGTCCCAGAGTGAGTGATAGAAATTTCTGAAGCCTTTAAAGTCGTTTTAAAATAGCCATTTCTAATTTTACACCTCATCCTTTTTCCTGTCTCGTTCCTAGACCTATTGTTACCAGCGGAAATGTGCTACTGGTCCAGTTTGTCTCAGACCTCAGTGTGACGTCTGATGGGTTCCTCGCCCGCTTTACCAGCATCCCACGTGGTTCTCACATACCAACAGTCAACTCAGGACAGACTACAAGATACAGTCCCCCAGTACCTCCTGTCAAACCTGCACATCCTTCTACCCCCATAGAAGCAACCACCAAATATGTGCCAGCTCCTGTCCCTAGGTCCACTCCAAGCCCCAAACCAGTAAAGACTGCTAGAGATCCTAATGCAAAGTCAAATGGAAAGAGGCCTGGTAGGTAAATGTACAAAATAAAAATAAAAAAGTTAACAACTGGTATCACTAAAAATATATTATTTCTTTTTCACTATTTTCTTATTAGTGCCTCAAAATCCACTCTGTGCCAAAGCCTGCAAAAGAAATGGAACAATCAAGACTAGTTTCTGTGCCAGTGAATTTGGTAAGTTTCCTGCTGTTGACATATACACACACACATGCATTATCAATCAGATGTTACGTTCTGACTGACCCCACCTTTTTTCCAGTATTAACCGGGAAGGTGACCTCTGTGGCCCCGAGGCCCCGAGGTGCTCTTCAGATTACTGTGTCCCTCATCAAGGCCTACAAAGCAGGCCGGCTAACCATAACACAAGTTGGAGAGACCATGTCAGTTAAGCTGATGTCACAGTGCAAGAAGTGCCCGTTGCTCCGCAAAGGTAGGTTGTTGCTTATTTTTTAATTCGTATTATCCAGGCACTGGAGATCAGCAGTATTGTCTTTAACTCAACAAACATAACCTCATTTAATCTTAATGTTTGTGGGTTTTTTGTTTTTTTTACATTCTCACAGGTGTCAACTACATCATCATGGGTCAGGTGAATGAACAGGGACAGGGTACCCTGGAACCTGGTGCATTCACAGCTCTCTACAAACCCCCACACCACAAATTGTTAGTGAATATCAGCAAACAACCCTGTTAACCTCAGATACCTGTCCAGACCAGAAAATGGAAACACAGATCCAGACATTTTAATGTGAAATGCAGCTCTTTCAAAGCACTATATTACAGGAATACATAACTTCGCTGTTGTACCGCAAATTAATTAAAGGACGGCAATTGTAATGTCTTATTCAAAACTCTGCCAAACCTTATGTTTCTAATTTATAACTGAATAAAGGTTTTATATCTCTTTCATCTCGTTTATCTGACTGGCCACTTTGTGTGTGTGTGTATATATCAACTGTGACACTTACAGTTAGAATGATGTCTCTGACTCCACCTTGTGGATTTAAAGAGTAAGAGCAACCTGCACATTATGAATCGGATAATCATGGCTTTAGATGAAGAAAATGTATTGTCATTCATAAACATAGAGACCAGTTTACCTTCAGGAGATCCACACCTCTTTGGACCTCTCTGCATAAAAACAATGTTTTACAGGGAAGAAACTTTTTTTTTATTGGAAGATTCTGAAGCCAGGAATGACAAAGTCAATTTTCAAAAGATATATCAAGAAATTCCTCAATTTTATTAACAAAGGAAATGGAATTGCTCATTTCTTCTTTGCAGTTTTTATAGCTTGCAAAACCGTTTGAACCACTGAATACTTTGAGGGCCAGGGTCTGGCAGACTGACCTTATATTTGAGACCCGTGGTTCCTATTAAAAATCTCAAGAGGTGATAAAGTCTTTGGTCGTAAAGTCTAAACCAAGATGTCAAGTTTTTCAAAAAGGTTTCGAACTGAGGTACAATCAAGATGTCTACAAATTCCTGTTCTGACCTCATATAACTAGAGTGCAACCAAAAAATGTTCTGTACTTTTGCTTTTTTTAATTATTACTGAAGTTTATTAGTATAAATGTGTTTCACACGGCTATACCAGAGCATCACAAGTTGTAGAAATAACAGAAAGAAAAATAACAGAGTACTCCTACCATCAGTGACACAGCAGGGATGTGGCTTTTTATGTCCAAGTGATAAGTCCAGTGTAACAGACAATCACCTGTGAAAAAGCTGACATCCCCATATACCCTCTTTGCTCTCTAGCAGCTTGTTATGTGGGTTGTTGGTGGCAGTTTGTCCACTACCCAGTCTTCTCCTCATTCTTAAATTCTATCTTCAGTTTCATCCCTAGCATCCTCTTCTGCCACACCAACACTCTGCATGTCCTCCTTCACCATATTCAGCATTTGGCCCACATTTGTAATTTTCTTTGGGCTACCTTTGGCTTTGACTAATGAGGCTGAGTTGCAGTCTAGCTGCCTCAACTAAGCCACAGGTCTAACTTATGACCCCAGACACTTGCCGTATCCTAAGTCAGTCTCAGGTCATACCCTTTGAGCCACATCTGGCCCACACTAAATTTTATGTAGCTCATGTCATGAGTTTTTCCTGCATCTGGCCAAAAGTATATGTCACTGAGTTAACTGAGCTATCAGGGGCAGGTTTTTTTTCTGTGTAAAACAAAAAAAAAGCTGAGTGACACTTTATTGTAAAAAAAAAAAAACTTTACTGTATAAAAGAAAAGAAAAGAAAATGTAAAAAAATTAAATACATTGAAACTGTAATCAAAAAGCAATTGTGACTCTTAAACAATGAATATGAATGATTAAATGTGATGGATTTTTACAATGGCTACAGAAAAAGGACATATAAAAGTAGATTTCGTTATAAAGCAGGCAACTTGATAATATAACCATATACAATCCTCCTCTCCACTCCTCTCATCTACACCCAGATGCTACCCTTCCCCTGTCTCTCCATTGCATCCTGTTGACTAAAGCAGCTCCCCGGACCTTGCTTCTGATTGCGTTGGGTGGGCAGGTTCTTGTACACAGCCCGGCTGTAGGGGATGAAGCACAGGCCCAGCTGGAGGTGTCGGGCCAGACGGCAGTAGGCCGCCAGCGCCAAGACCAGCAGAGGGGTGAGCAGCAGAAAGCCCACCACCAGCAGGGCTATGCAGGCTGTGTCGTCCAGCAGCTCTGAACAGTACAGGGATGTTCCATGGGGCTGCACCTGAAGGAGAAGGGATGAAGGGTCACAGAGGCCATTCACACCAAACCATCATCAGCACTAACTCTAAGAAGTGTTTGTATATGTAAAGGGCTCACACTAGTGATGAACAACACTGTTGGCATGCAGTGTGCTGTTTGTGAGGGCCTAAATCTCACAGCGACCTAGAGCAGCTTAGTAAATAAGCTCTGGGAGGCTCCAGAAACAGCTGAGAAAACAGCGTCAAATCTCTGGAAATAAAGGAATTCCTTTCTTTTTTTTGGCATTCCAACATAAGAGTTTGATTAACAATCGACATCAAGAGGTGCAAGTCCAATGTTTGGCTTTATAAACTGTGATTACCAGCAGAATTTAGTTTTTAACACAATTTCTTTCTACCTTTTAAAACAGCATTTTCTTTCACTAAATCAAAGATAATTATATAAATATATATTTATATTTACTGTGGAGTGGCAGAGAAAGCCGAATATGATCATGGTCAGCGCAGGGGTGAGGATGATGCCGAACAAGATGCTCGCCAGACTGAAATTGATCAGAGCGATGATCATATTCTGTGCAGTGACCAGCACGGAGCACGCCCAGCAGTCCAGAGAGCCCCTCAACTCCACAGGGGGGTCAGCGGCTTCGCTCCCTCTGTGATAGTAAGGCGGCGGCACCACGACCCCTGACCCCGATCTGGAGGAGAACCGTGCTTCGGAGCGGGCCTGCTCAGACATCGTTTTCTCCAGCGTCCCGTTCCGTGAGAGGCTCATCTTCTTTGTGGTCTGTTCTGCATAGAAAAACACACAACTCATTCATGCAGCTAGACAATCCACAAAACAACCTGGATCAGCATGACTTTATTTTAATCCCGACGTTATCGATCTCATCTTGGGTCTCTACTTGTCTCTGATTGTCTGTTAAAAACCTTCCCTCTCCCTGCATGCTCTGATTCTGATTCAGTCCGCCCGCTACAAAGATGGAAAGTTACAGAATATTAAACCATATTATGCAATAGGTCCCTGAAATATTGTGGCAAAAGATATGGAAAGTCAACACGAAATAACCGCACAGCTCTAAGTGCAAGGAAATTAACTTCCCTGACTCCACCTCCGACCCCCTCCCAAAACAATGAGCCAGGAGCATCTGGAAAAGTTTGAAAAAATTCCACTACTCACCGAAGTGTCACAACAATGTCACAATTTTATTCATGAAATGTTGGGTGTGAGCTTTTAACTCCTACATTTCAGTTCATTCAAGTGTTTCCACACAGTAAAGAGGATCAATAACACTACTTCCCTCTGATCTGTGCTGCACTGACAGCTGCTGTTATTCACCAGTGTGAAATCTTTCACTTTGGCATTTCAACCTCACCCTTCAATCGACTGTCCAGTTAGGTGTTAAGATTATAAAAAAAATCTCTTCTAAAACTAGATTATTGTGCATTATATGGAAGTCAAAGAGTACAACATGAATAACAACTATCACATGGGTTAAAGTCAATGAAAAGTTGAAGTGGCTTTTTGAGTATTAAAAAAAAAATGTATAAAAGGCTTACACAAGATTTTAACAGGTAAATCTTTCCTTCGATCTGGGATGGCCTTTTGGAGACATTGTAGAAAATGTTTGCTTCCAGATCAAAATGAACCCTACTGAATGGCATTGATTTAGTGTGTACACATTCAAATAAAATGAGCTGTTTTGTTCCAGCATGTTTTTATTTTTTTTTAAAAAGAAAGAAGAAAGGAAAGGAAAAATAAAGGATGGATCCTGTCATGCTTACTTGCGTTATAAACCTGATGACCTTCCCCGGTGTAGCTCAGTAGTGGCAGCAGCAGATGAAGAGAATTTCAAGAATTTCCTCCTGATGTGCGTCTTCTCCGACTAAAAATCCAGATTTCGAACGTATATCCAAGTAGAGGTGGAGTTTCTACCCCTCGGCTAAATCTTCTTCTGTGCTCAGGGCTAATTGTACAAACTAATAATAATAATAATAAGAATAAGAAGAAGAATAAGAAGAAGAAGAAGAATCAGGAATCTGTCAGCAGTTTGGACTTTAGAGCTGTCAGAAAAAAGCTCTACAGGCTGGTGGCAAATTGTGCTTTCCTACGGGCTTCAGCGCTTCCTTCCCTGACATGCTTTTCCTTCCCTTTTTAAGATTTTCACTCTGACTCGAGTTTTGAGATCCAAGCCAGTGTGTGAGCCTGTATCCTGTGTTGCCTCCAATGGACAGAAAGAAGGCTGGGCTGTGTTAAAGGCTGATGTTAGGTTTGTTGGGCAGAGGTGCAGTGGAGGGGTTTATATATGATAACCCCTGAGAGGAAGGGGGAGGGAGGAAGAGTGTTTATTTGGATGGATTAGAGGAGTTATATGCAGCCCAGTCTGCAACACTTTACACCTTTGCTGAGCTTTTTCTTCACTGTCAAGTCCCGATAAGGTCCTGTTCAAAATCCAAAACAGCTCATTTTATATCGCTTTTCATGCCAAAAGAGAAGAAAAAAATTATAAACCCATTCTGGGAGAAGTCATACTGAGAGTCTGACAGAAGATGCAGACTTGCTATATTTACATTTCAACCACTTGGCAATATAGCCTGATGTAAGATGTTAAAGGCACAGACAGACTTACATAAGGTTTCTTCCCAGTGCGGGAGTGACAGGGGTTTGGCCCTTGACCCTGTGATGAAAAACAGATCTGCTCTTTCAGAAAACATAAGGAAATGAGGAAGCGGGGGAACACTTGCTAACTTAGACGTGGGGAAAGAGGCTATCATGGGACTGATAAGAAGCCACAGGGGCTCAGATCAAAGGGTGAAATTAGTATTTTGCTATGAAGTCTAATTTTATTTTATTTATTTTTTTTAAAAAGGTCACTGTATACACCTTTGTTTATTTATTTTTTAACAAGGGGTAGATCTATAAAGTCCCCAAAGAGAATGAGAGTATTTTAATGGCCGCTACAAAGAGGACTGATCAAAGAGCTCTTGGCGTTTAATCTGTGGGTTTAAAAAAGAAAGAGGGGATGGGGAACAGAGAAGGTGACGGGGGTCAACCAGTGTTTTTGCCATTAGCAGTGCCACAGCGTGAGTTGTTTGCATGTGCATGTGAGTGTATGAGAGGGCTGGTAGAGGAAGACCAGTCTTCCTGTCCTTGGATCCGGGATATCCGCTGCTGTGTCCACGCTCTACACTGTGATGAGCACAGGTCTGGCAATCTCATACCCGTGAGACAGAAAGAATGACACTCTCATTGCATGTGGCGCCTGTCTTCAAACAGTTTCATGTAAGTCTACATCTGTTATATTATTTTGGTTCATTATCATTGTATAAGTAATATGTAGTGTTACTTCTTTTGGTCACTTTGCAGTGACTTCATTGTTTTACTGTATGACTCAGATGACTTATTGCTATATTTGAATTACTTTCCTGCTGAACTCGAGAGCAGCTGCAGCTTGTAGCTTTGACAAGGTGCTATCAGGAAAGTGTTGGAGGGAAAAATAAACGAGCTGTGTGCTCGCCTCCCTCAACATCAACTCTGAGGGAAGCACAGTGTCCAGTGGAGCCACTCAGTGGCCATAAGCAGACTGACAGAAGTGCAGCTGGCACATTTAAATGCTGGATCAGATCCTTCAGGATCACAAGACCTCATTGTTGCACAGATTTGCCTTCAAAAGTGAAAAAAAAATTGTGAACTTGGCAAACTAAAATAAAAATAAAAATGTTATCCTTCGTTTCAGTATTTGTTAGTTTGGCTTTATAGCTAACACTTTTTTAAATTAATACTGAGTTTGACAGGAACGATAGTGGAATCTTTGTTAAAAATCAAAGAGATTGTATTTAGTAATTAATGGATAATGCAAATTTGATGGTGACAAAGTGCTCCATCAAGTGCATAGTGAGATTATTTTAATTTTTAGAAAATTAAAATTTTGATGTACTGGTTCTAGAAAAAGAGGCAACTGCATCACCAATAACATGAGGTTTTATTCTCCTGTAAAACTAATTTTACTTTGAAACTATTCAAATTAATAAAAGATTCAGACAGAAGCAAGTCTATGGAAAAAGATACCATATAAAATAAGTCGTGTTTTTAAACGGTTATGCAGTTGCTTATAAACTTCTGCACCTCCACACTGGAATAGAGTTGGGTTGCAAAGCAGCTTGCAGAGCCATCCACGACTGTGGGCAGGCAAAGCTACTTTTAAGATTTTCTCATAGAACGCGAATAGAGGCCGTAGCTTACCCATCAGGTAACAGGAGTACACTCATATTGAGCTAATCTCAAAGAGATCAGAGAGGGTTAGGTCATCGATGGGACTCCAAAAAAGAAATGAAACGTCGAAAAAAATCATTGTGGGATAATTTATCAAAACATTTTATTTTCTTGAACAACCATACAATATGTCACAGAAAAATCACAGAGGGATTTAAGACAGGTCTGGCTCAGGTTTTTTCTTCTATGTGAGTTCTTTTTTAAACAGTAAGTGCAGCATAAATCAAACAAGTCAAGAGGGGGGGAAAAAAAGCATTATTACACCCTCCAAATAATCCTAATAATGAAGACAAGACACGAAAAACCTCGACGCCATTAAAAGTCACATCCCTAAAAGTCTCTGCAAAAGTGTCAAGAGTTACAACTACTGCTAATGCTCATCATAAAATCACTAATGCCTCACAAGATTATGAATTTCATACAATGGAAAAAAAAATGTTAAAAAAGATCTCGTATTTATCTGTTAGATACAGTACAAAGACATCATTCCATTTCTGTTACCAGTGAACTGTGTTGAAATGGTTCTGAGCACCAAATGGTTGGTTTGAGTTGTATCACTGACTTATGTTCATATATCATTATATGCTGTTTAATGAGGGGGCACTGAGGCAAGGAGGGGTCTAGCACCATGAAAATTAAACCACCCCCCTGATTGCACTTCCCCTATCAACACATTATGACCATACTACATTTTTAAAATACCTTGTAGCCCCTTGTCAAGTGACGTATCCTTTGATATGCAATAAATATATAAGAAAACGACAATGTACAGTATAAATAATGTCACAATTTACAATTTTCCATTTTCTCTGTGATCCAAAAAAACTGAAACTGACAACAAAAAAAGAGGTATAAAAGTGGGAAAGATTTCCCATTGCAGTTATTTAAACTACAGTGAAACAAGATATTTTTAGGGTGTATTTTAATATAGCAACAACAAAAACAAATGACTGAGGTGGACGAGTCCGACCAAAGACGAGTTAAAATTTCTGATTGAGAACAAATCTACAGTCTTCTAGCAAACCTGAAAACAGATACATTATGTACATTGAATGGTGTGCACAGACTAATGAGGGGCAGAGGTATGATGTGGAAGATGTCATTCGTGGGCATTCTATTATAATGGTTATACGACAGTGAGGTTGAACCGCCATCCAAATTCAAAAACAGACCCGAGCCTCTGGACTGAGCACTAAAGACAACGGCAGGAAGAAAAGCTGCTGAATATACTTTGAAGCAGCGCTAGGTCCATAGAGCATGGTAACCAGCCTTCCAGCGTCACACTACATTACAGAGCACGCGTGAGATTTTTAGCTTGTAGCTTAGAATTTTAAAAAAGTGTCTGTGACAAAATTACTTGTATTTATAAACAAAAAACAACATCACTATAGATTGCATTAATATGTGACGTAAAATCTCAACATGTGAAGCTACATAAACTTTGGCACATTTTGTAGCCAAGTAAAAGTGAACGCAAAATACAAGAAGGTTATATGAACAATAAATGTGCCATTACTAATATAAGCAATAAAATTAATTAATGACAATGAAAATCATTTGATGTACTGTTAACAAAGAAATCTGGGTCTTTCCTGTCATATTTACATTCAGCCGCTCTTGAACATGCAATACTGTTCAAAAGTTTTGGGTCACTTTTTCTTTTTTTTAAAGTAATTTGTTTTTAGAAAAAAATTGAAATTACTTAATAATTATTAGTTTCAATTTGACACATTGTAAATGATGATCAGTGACCACTGGAATCGTTAACTATACATCATTAGTGACTATTTTAATGGAGGGCTGTTTTCAAGAAGCATCGTGTGTTCCAGCGGTACACTGTGTTACCTAATACAAGTTTATTAAGTTAAAAGGCTAAGTGATCATGCTCGGAAGCTGGAGCATTGGCCTTTGTTTGACTGATTGCAGCTGCTTCATCAGAAGGTTTATGTTCTAAATAATGAAGCTATTAATGAAGGCCAGAATCCTGGAGTCACCTCTTCACTGCCGACACTGAGACGGACGTTATGTACAGGGGTGCACATAAGTGGTCCGCAGGTGCGCATTCGCTGTCAAAATAAAAGACGCGCACCAGATAAGAAGTTGCAACGCGCGTCTGCGTACATAAGATTTTCTGGAGGAGGACAGACATTTGTTTAGAACTCTTAAAGATGTTGAAGAAGCAAGCTCCTTTAAGCAATTACTTTGGTGTTCCTCCACCTCCAAAGAAATGTCAGAAGGAGTCCGAACCGCAAAAGAAGCGCGTATTCTCGGAAAAGTGGTTGCAGGAGGTGAGCTGGCTTCAAACAAATGATGAACGCACAGAGATGTGGTGCAGGATATGCCGTGAAAATCCCAATCTAGCGGACAAAAACAGTGCCTTTTATATGTACGCAAACGCACGTTGCAACTTCTTATCTGGTGCGCGTCTTTTATTTTGACAGCGAATGCGCACCTGCGGACCACTTATGTGCAGCCCTGGTTATGTAGCTGCTATTCACTGAAGATGCCAGGTGAGGACCTGTGAGGTACCTGTTTCTCAAACCAGTCTTTAGTCAGTGATGGACTTTTCCTCTTTCTCAGCTGTGCACCAGCCTCTCCAACATCTCTTTCCATTCTGATTAGAACTAGTTTGTCAATATCTTTTTGGCTACAACTGAACTAGCCAAATTTACTGCTACCGTTATTTCAAAAACCATTTTCACATGTACTCATTTAATTTACAAAAACACTCTTCTGACAACCACATAGCCTTTTAGCACGATAAAGCTGTAACAGGTAACACCACAGAACAGTGATGGTTCTCTTAGAAGCAATGGCGACTTTGTCCATTAATCAGAAATTGTTTTGTAGCATGTGACATGTCTGATCAGCATTATGCCGCATTAGATAAAAACCAAATATGCTTTTATTTCAGAAACAAAAGACGTTCCGAAACAAACCCAAACTTCTGAGCAGAAGCGCACTGAGCTGGACCCTTCAGGACCGACGATACTGACGTGGCCTGCAGTCTGACCTCACTGGTTTTTGCATTATAACATGATTGTGTGTCCCTCCAGACGTTTCACTTCACAAGCACTTCACTGACATAAACCCGAACGGCGACCCCTGCTCTCTCGCACCCCGTCTATGCACACCACTGCGTATCCCATAAATTTATTCACAATTTACAATTATTTATCTTCTCTGTCATCTAGAAACAAGAACATTGAAACAAAAGAGGTATAAAACTGGGACTGTCTGCCCATTCCAATAATAAAAAAAAGAGAAAAGAAAAAGACATCACAATGCCTTTTTTCCTCCATGTGTCATAGAACCACACCTAACACCATTTAGACCTGTGAAGAAGCCAAAAACAAATAAAAAAAAAAGTTTGATTTTCTTTCTACACACTTAATTTTCAAATAAGAACGAAACCGTTTTAGTCCTCTGCTAAACCCGTATTTTAGAGACACTGATAAAAATTTGTGTTTTTGTCTTTTTAATGCTTACATAAAACCTTTGTGTGTGTTTAATCTTCTAATTATCTCTCCTCTAAAGTTCACAAGGCCAATGTGGTGTACTTCTAGGCTGGTAAAACTTTTTTTAAGCATCTAACGAGCATAAATAAGATTGGAATAGCACCTCAGAGAGTTTACAGACAGGAGTTACAAATGTCAGAGCTTTTACCTGAATACGAAAAAAACAAAAAAACCCAACAACAAATAAACAGAAACAGAAACCAGTACGATGCCAAATGTGACAATCAGCTACTTCTCTTATGAAGCGTTTCCCCTGCTGGTACATTAGAATCACAGCAAATTCATGGACATATAGAATAACTAGATTGGTGTAAAAAAGTTCTACTGAATTTGCATAAAAGTACCTGAATCAATACACAGAACTGGCTACTTGACGCTTTTGAATCACAGCAGTGTCCGTTGAAAATACATCACCTGATTTTCAGTGCTAGCAGTGCTCACATTGTGTTTTTTGTCTCCTGTCCTTATCTAAAATGCTTCTCGTGAAAAGTACCAGTCTAGTCATTCTATTTCAAAACACATGTCCAATCAGCAGCTGGTATGGGGAAGACGGTGAGCTATATAGTTGGATTGGCTGAGTATCCATACCTTACTGTGTGATGTAAACAATACTGAGTAAACGTGATTGGCTGATTGAGACAGTGTTTGCAGGAACAGATTGCCTTGAAGGCAACATTTGTGCTGCCATTAGAGTTTTGGTTATGGCTGAAAGACACTGTGGAGGAGTCCTCACTTTGAGAAGGGAGTTGGAGTCTGAAGGAGGAGGGGAGAAAAAAAAGAGGAAGAGAGACAGTTCAGCTGGGGGTTTGGAAAGAGCTGTTATCAAATACTCGTTACATTACTGCGGACCATTTTTCAAAGCAGACAAGTAGTATCTGCAAGTATGCGCCAATAAGGATGTTGTTTATTTAAAGGCACCAGGACAGGGAACCTAGTAGACTCCATTACTGCAGCAAGAAATCATAATGTGAACCCCAATTTTACAAAATGGCCAAAAGTAATATCAATTTTAGCCAAATAACACATGACTTATTTGATATGCATAATGGTAGATGAGAGCAGTTCTAGGGAAGGTTAACCAAACCCAATAAAAAACAAAAAAAAGAGAAATCAAGAGAAATAAACTCTCTCTATGACTACACTCGCACATTTCTAAAGGGAGAAACTCTAAAGGCTGGATTAACATAATAGCGCCACATAAGCCACCAGTAAACAGCACTTCATCCAACCTAGTGTGCTTTTTGAGAATGATGACTATTCTCTGTTTAAATGACAAATACATAATTTGGAAGCAAGGTGGTATCGCCTTGCAAAGTGAAGGAATGTAGCTGTTTGGAAAAAAATAAAAGTTACAGGGAAATTCTGATTTTCTTTTTTGGCTGTGAATTTCACAAATTTGCTAGCTGATTGAGTCTGTTAAAAAGAAAACGTAAAAAGGTAATTTTGCATATTTGTCACACTTACATGATTCAGATCATCAAACAAATTGTAATACTTGACAAAGATAATCTGAGTAAATACAAAATTTTATCTAAACCTACCAAGCGAAAATGTGGAAAAGTAAACCTGGTAACTTGTTGTGTCACCCTTGGCAGCAAGAACTGCAATTAAGCATTTGTGATAACTGGTAGTGAGTCTTTCACATCGCTGTGGAGGAATTATGGCTCACTCGTCTTTAGAGAATTTGTTTTAAGTGAGCCACATTGGAGGGTTGTGGGGGATTTAAATCTGGACTTTGGGCACCCCAAAAACCTTAATTCTGTTATTTTGAACCATTCAGAGGACTTGCTGATGTGTTTTGAATTGACCTGCTGCATAAACAACGTGTGCTTAAATTTCAGGGCACGAACTAATGGCAGGAGATCCTCATTCAGGATTTTCTGGTAGAGAACAGATCTGATGGTTGCACCAATTATGGCAAGTCGTTCAGATCCTGAAGCAGCAAAATAGCCCCAGACCATCACAGATCCACCACCATGTTTGACTGCTGGTGTGATGTTCTTTTTATGAATAATCTGTTACCGTTACATGATGTAAAAAAAATAAATGAATAATTATAAATCAACTTTTGTCCAGTTAGTCCACAGAATATTTTCTTGCGGATCATCAAGATGTTTTTTGGCAAACACGAGATGAGCCTTCGTCTCTTTCTTACTGTTGAATCATGAATGGGGGACGTGAGGCCTGCAGTTCCTTAGATGTTGTTCTGGGTTCTTTTACAACCTACTGGATGAGTTGTTAAAAGCTTTATGGAGTAATTTTGGTAGGCCGGCCATTAAAGTTTTCTCCATTTGTGGATAATAGCTTTCACTGTGGTTTGCTGGAGTCCCAACGCTTTATAACGCTTTCTAGACTTACAGATGTCAGCGACTTTGTTTCTCAGTTGTTTCATGATAATGATGTGTTGCTTTTTCAGATCTTTTAGCCTACTCCACTTTGTCAGACAGCTTTTTTAAAGTGGTTTCTTGATTAGACATGTCTGGCAGGCCTGCGCACAGTCCATGCAGTTGAACCTATTTAAAAACTACAGTTTGTATTTACTTGGGTTATTTTTGTCAAATACATATTTTTATGATTTGAAACATGTAATTATGACAAATATGTGAAAAAAAAATCAAGAATGGGGGAAATACTTGTTCACAGCACTGTAGCTCCAAATGCATGATAGAGATGCCATCAAAAACAAAAAACAGTCTGAATAGAGAAATGTAATTCATTCCAGATGCCAGATTAAAAAGTGACAATAGAGATTATAAAATCATACTAACCAGCACAAAACTGTCATAGATTTTCATCAGCTCCTCTATCCGATACTGTTCCAGCACCACTACTCCTGTCAGCGACGGGTTCTTAGCTCTGGCACAGTCCTCACAGTGCACCACGTAGGTCTTCTTACTACTGTTCTCACTTGTCACAAACAGCAAGTTAAACACCTCCACCTGCACAAAAACAGTGTAGTCAGCACCACTTTAGTCAAGCATTAGTTCATATTTAGTGGCATGACTCTGTTGGGGAACCTTCCAGACCATTCTATATACAGACATAGGGAGAGCCAAAGCAAAACCCCAACACGGGACAGAGCAGGTATCAGTGACTGCAGATATAACATTGCTTCTGCCGGAAACAGCATGAAAAGGAGCAGCTACAGCAGAGGAGGGTTGCAAAGCGACTTGCAGGTATGCAGCACTGAGGGAAAGCTAAAGCAGCACAAACAGCATCTTCTAGGATGGATTTGCCAATTGGATGTGTAAAAGGGTGTCAGCTGAGCGACCTCATAGCCTGAATAAACTAATGCCGCGCTCGACTTTTGAAAGTGGGACTCGTATCATGCTTTCACACAACAGAAGAGTCACTCACATCACACTCGTTGCAGTAGTAGGCTGGCTCGTCTTTCACGCGGCTCTGGTAACAGATTTTCTTCCCTGCAGCCACCAGCTGGTCTCTCAGAATCTGGATGTGCTTGATGGACTGCAACAGGCAGTGTCTGAGTTTGTGAGAGAGAGAGACAGAGAGGGAGGGGAAGACAGTGAAAGATGTAAACTAACACCCCCTCACATACACACATGTATTCTGTAGATGCAGACACACATCTTACTTGATCATCTTGAAGGTATCCTGATCTGTGATTTTAATGGTGCGAGCCACATTCCAGGAAACGTGGATCATGGGAACGATTGACTTAACCTTCTTCACCTCGTTCCACTCAAAGCGCTCCAGGGCGAGTTGATATTGGTATGCTGGAGGAGTGAAAAAAAACAAACACAAAACAGTGGCTGAAAAAAGGCAACAGCATATTTAAGTAGTAACTTTAGACAAAGAGGTTTGAAGCTGCTGCTTTTGGCTTATTTTATTTTCGTCCTTGTAACTCACAGTTGAGCGGTCCCACATTCCAGGCAATGTTGTTGCACCAGCCCACAGCTTGGACCCAGTGCACAGTTCCTGCATTAATCCACACCAGGTCGCCTGGCCTCTGGATGAAGCGGTACACAGGGATGTTGGAACTGTAGAGATCCTCTAGAACTGGCCACCAGGACCCTGTAAGGTAGTCTACTCCATGCCTGAAGGAAAGACCAAAGCAATTCAGGCTACAGTAACATCTCTTGTATCATTTTTGTTTCAACTGAATAAGTTCTTAACTCACTTTTCACATAAATTATTAATAAGTTCCCAGTAGTGTTCATGGACTGCGAACCACTCACAGTCACCGGGCCCAATGTTGATGTTAACTGAGCAGAAATTGTTGTTCTCTTGATGACCTGATGAGAAACACAAGCAGTCCTTTTAATTTGAAAAGCTTCTCTCATTTGAAACATTAAAAAACACCCTCCTGAGTCAAGACACACACTCACCTGGCGTACGGCTGCCTGGCACCTTCATGTAAAGCTGGACAGTGTTCATGCCCAGGATGGTGTGACCGACGTGACTCAGCATGTTGTTGCTGGATTCCACTCGCATGAAAGCTGGCAGCTTCAGCAGCTCCTGCAGCTGGGGCTTCCACCTTGAAAAAAATAAAAAGTCAAATAAAAAAAATAAAAAAATAGAAGGTAATGTGAGACACTGTGGATCCTCGATTAGGTAAGTTTAACATGATCTTACCTTTTAGGATCAGACAGATCTATGTTGGTCCCGAATTTAATGATCTTTCCAACAGGTTTTTGCTCTGAGCTGGGAAGAGACACAAGCCTAACATGAATATGCTTCGCTGTAATACGGTGACCTTTTACACGAACAGATCACAGTTTTTCACTAACCTCAGAGAGCTGTTGGCATTAGGAGGCTGAGCTTTGCTCAAGATGGACGCAGAACTGGCTTTTGAGGTATGATTGCCTTTACTGTTGGATAATGTCAGAGCGGCTTTTGTGGACGCCGATTGGTTTGGAGTCTGTTCCTCGTCTTCCTCATTCTCACTCTCCTTCTCCTCCTACAACACATCTGCATGAGCTTAGCTTATAACTGATAACAAATGCATGGTTACATAAATTCAAGGTAAGTTTTGGGCAGAAACATCTGTGAAGTCAATCACGTTTTTGCCTGCATGTGTTGATTTCCTCACTTCAGACACTTAAATTGTTAAACACAAACTACTACACATCTGCTTACTAACCTACCATCTTCATTTAATGTATTTTATTCAAATAACCTTTGAACAAAATACCTTAAAATACAGTTAGTTTCCCCCTAATGCTTTAAACGATGGACAGACCTGCATCAAAAGTAAATACAAGTCTAAGAATATAAAACAATTCTGAATTATCATTCACAGTGGCACACATCACACATGTATACTTATTTACAGAAGCATGGATTCGTTCTTCTAGCAGAATGAAAGCCAACTTGAAAAATATACATCTCACACATCTGAGATGACAAAAAAGCTCATCTCCAATTTACAAAACATTAGTTTCCATACAACTTTAAAAATGTTTTTAACACACTGTAAATCACTGTTGTTTATTCAAGTAAACCAACATTTAAGTTCTAGTTCATGGACCACATTTCAACCTAATTCCAGTCTATAGCATAGCGGTTAACACATTTGTCTAACACACAAAAGATCACCATATTGTTTCATGATAATTCCAATCTGGCCCCTACACTTCCTGCTCTGTAGACTTTGCTGTTTCTTAAGGTTCTCTTAACTACGGGACAGGACTTTTAGCTTTGAGATAGCTTTCCCTTTCTCAGACAGAAACATGAACTTTGCAATCCCTGGATGCTTTGTTTTATACTGTTATCAGATGAACACATTAATAACGTGCCCACAACCTTCCGTTTCATTTAGACATTTAAAAACAACATTTCCAAAATGTTTCCACTTGTCTTTTTTTAAGGTTATATTCAGACCTATGATTACATTCATTCATGACCTCAACCTTCAAGTAGCATAGCAGTAGGAAAAGGACGGCTCAGATTTCTGCCCCTGGTAATATATGCAAGACGATCCAAAACACTGCCTTCGTATTCAAATCACAGCTGTAATCTGTTTTGTATTTTAGACACCAAAGATAGTGCTTATTTGTTTTGCATCTGTAGCTTCCTCCATATTGGTCACAAAACAGGTGTGGTTAGAAAGCCTGCATCGATGCACACTTCTTGTTGGGAGGGATTTATAATGCACTCTGACTAAAAGCCAGTTGGTTTAAAATGGAGCTTAATGCTGCCGACTGTGCAAATGTGCAGACAGACTGTAATGATATAGGAGCTTTTTGGAACTGGGTCACATACTGTTGCCCATGTCCTCTACTGGTCAATGCCTTTTCCTCTTTAACAGGCAGAATAAATGACCTGAAGCCACCTGGCCATACACCCTAGTTTGAACTTTTTTGGTTTGCTTTATTATAATACCCTGGTCTAGCAAATGTTGCTGAACTTGCGACCTGAAGTGTCCTTTAAAAAATGATATTCAGGGGTAAAAAGACACCAGCAGGCAAACAACAAATTTAGCAATGTCAGCAATCACATTAGAACATGTGATACAATTTTTAAAGATTACTAGTAAATGTCTATATCTGCCAACAATGTCTATATCTGTCATCTAAGACATAAAAGGTGGCATGTAGCTAGGTGCTGTAAGTGTTTTTGCTAAGGACAGTGATAACAGTACACTATTAAACTATCCAAAAGCTGCTTCTTCTATGCTGTTCAAATTTGCATACAATTTCTGTAGCTACAAAAGCAGCTTTTAAAGTAAGGAAGTACGTTTACGTTACATGGACACTGATGCTGTTACGTCATGTTGGTGCCAATCCATGTATGTTACATTACATATACGTTGTCATTTTTACATGTACGTACATGTTTGTGGTTGCATTAAGTGTGTGTTATGTGTACGTGCACATTGTTGAAATTTTGTTTATGTTGCGTGTTTATTAACAGTCATTTTTCCCCATCTCCCTATAAACAGTGATATAATGAACATAAAAAGAATAACATGATAAATTAATGTCCACACCTGTGTTTTCATACTTAAGCAAATAGAACAAGTGCTGCTATAAAACTTCAATCTGTCATTTCTATTATTTCCAAGCAAATCTGCATGTATGGGCTTTTGCATGAGCCTCACTGTCTGTAAAGTGAGCATTTCTGCATTTTCTTTAAAATCTATTTAGCCATGAGCTGAAATAAAAGCTGGTGCAAGTCAATTATTCGGTCACTTATTTAATTACCCAACATTAATTGCCATACAAGTAACATGAGAGGATGCCTACCTCCAGGCTCTCCTGAAAGGTGGAGGCCTGGTACTGGGCATATTTGGCAATGGTGGTGTGTGAGCGGCTGCTCTCGCAGGGCCACGTCTGAGTCGCACCACTTGGATCCCAGTTCTCATCAGCAGGCTGCTGAACCTGAGTCCTCACTTCCACTGCATGGTCCGAATTGGCCTCCACCAGAGATTTGGTTGAGAACAGACCAAGATCTGGGATAGGGAAAGAAACAGAGAAAGATAATTACCAGATAATTACACAAACAAAACTTCTTTTTTCCTGTTCAATTGCTGAGACTGGTGTAGCTGTATCTACTTTGCTGATTGTAAAATGTACGCTGAAATATGCAAATGCATTCAAAGCGGCAATCATCGAAGAGTGGTTGCCAAGCCATCACATCGCAGTTGAGAATACATGTTTTGCATTCAAATGTGAAAGATGAAGCAGGAAGTGTTATGTGGCTGTCAAAATTAAAATGGGTTATATAGCAAGATACAGCATTATTAAAATATCCACTACTTCTATGACAAACCAGTTTCATAGCATGTTGCATTTTTATTTGAACAATCTGTGCCTAATTTTACCTTTCCTGCTTCTTGTGTGATGATTTGAATAAAACAATAAACTAAAGGCCTTTTTTAACAGTAATGGAACTTTAAACTTACTAAGGCGGAGGGAGCCAGCGAGGCCTCTGATGACCGTAACAGCGTTTTTGGGATCAGTGCAGAACTGAAGCAGAACCGGAGAAAAGGCATCCCTCTTGCTCTCCAACTGTGAAAACAGCACGGGGTAAACTATGATGAGATCTGAATGCAGTGTTGGAGAATATTTTCTGGAAACCAGGGGAAAAGTCCTCACAGTAGGTTTGAAATTTGCAGATTTCTCAAACAAGGTCTGTTAGGATAGCTCTCGCTTGCTAACAACTAAACGAGCCAAGAAATAGAACTGAGCTACATGTTAGCATGGGGATTTGTTGTATATCCATAAAAATTCATTTAACTACAATCCGTCCAGTTTTTTAAAATTTCCAAGAGATTTCATTCCTAACCTTTCAAAATTTAAGAATAGCTAAGCAAGGCTAAGGAGGTCAGCGGGTTTTTGACTTTAGGCTAAGCTGGTCAGCCAACTGAGAACATGATCCGTAGAACCCACCTGTTAGCGTGGCTAAAAATAAGATTACTTGTGAAGTCTGGTTACTTGAGCTCCATTAATTAGCACATACTCACATAGATGCTTGGTGTAGGAGGATTCAGCTTATCGCGAGGAATGGGGGTCTCAGCTGCAATGTTGGGTTTAACCGAAAATGCGGGAGGCAAGTACGACTCCTTGAATTTCCCTTTCACACTTGCCCCCCTAGGAAGAAAAATGATACCAGAGCATTAATACTCATTAAGAGAAGTGAATAACACTCAGTGAGCTGGTAGCACATTTGTCAGCTTTATACTCACCTGCATGCTCCGATCACATCAGCGGCTGTATTTGTGATGCTGATCTTGGAAAGTGGGATTGGGATTCGTTGCTCCTGCACCTCTGATATGTTGAATGTCTGCCTTCCGCCACTCTCCACTTTAACCAAGAGGATCTTCAGCTCCTTAGACAAGCCCATGGACAGCGCTTTCAGTTTCAGTGGGTCCACTTTACTTGCTGGTGTAGGACGATCTAATTTGGATGGACTTGTTGATACAGCTGATGCTGAATTTGAGGTGGTGATGTCTGTAATTCCGACTACACAGGCAGTCTCATTATTTAACCCTTTCTTCTCATCTGTTGTTGCATTTGAATTCCCAGTGTCCATTTTCTGTCTTTCGATATTTTTGCCATTTGGGGTTTGATTTTCCTGAGGAGTCTGGCCCTTCATGCTGTCTTTGACCGGTCTGGCTGAGTATGAAATAACTGGCACTGAAGATGAAGCGTCGGTGTCTTTAACATCAGGTACTCTACTTGTTTTAATTTTACAGCTGATGACCTTATTTTCTTCTCTCTTTATCTTAATCTTGATCGCTCCCTCTCCTTTCCCATCCTTTACCTTTTGTTTTCTCTTTTTCTCTTTGCCTGCACGTTCTGTCTTTGTGCCGTTTCCACTTTTTTCCTTGGTAGAGGGAGCTTTCTTTACCATCTTCATTACTGTATGTGTTGTGGTCAGAGTCAGCTCTGCACTCAATGACCCATCCAAAAGAGTCTCCTTCCTCTCCATCGTGATTGCTGCATCCTTGCCGTCTTGTTTCATCGCACCTTGTACATCACTCTCATTTTCCTCCTCTTTTTCCTGCACCATTGAGCTGGTGGCTGGCTTACTCACATCTGCCAGACTGTGGAATTCTTCAAGTGTGTCTGTGGTAATGTGAACTGGTGATTGATTACTGGGTTCGGAGGATTCTGTGGGATATGATGTAGGGAAGAAGTCCTGATTCTCGGGGCAGTGGATATCTGGGCCCAGTTCAAGAGAGGAAGAGTACTTTACTCCATTTGCATCACTAGCAGGAGGACCGCCGAATGGACCACCTCGGCACGCGACCCTCTGGCTGGCAAGCAAGGTGGCCAGGCTCTCAAAGACATCATCAAAACCTGTGTCGTCGTTATGAAACTCATGAAAGGGAGAGCCAGACAGCTTCCCTCTGCTGTCCATCATCACTTCCTTTTCTTCCTCCGAAACTTGTTCAATTGAACAAGGTAGATCGGAGAATTCAGACATGCTGCTGTGGGAATAATCTTCTGCATTCATATTATCAATGCTTTCACTCTCTACAGGAGGGGGTGAAAGACACTGAGTGGGGCTGAGCTGGAGGACAGGTCTGCTTAGTACACCTTTCTCTAGCTCCTCCTCATCATCTCCAAGATCTGATACTGGAGATCCCTGCCAGCTAAGCACAGGAGGTGTGTTGGCAAGGTTGTCTCCCGTTTCCCTTAAATTTCCCATCACAGCCACGGGCTGAAGGTCTGGAGCGTTGAGAACTCCTCCCTGCCCGCCTTGCTGCTCTAAGCCAGCCGAGCACACTGTACTGAGAGGCGCTAAGGCTTTAAATAAGAGGGAAGGGAGTGTGTCATCTGGCTTTGCTTTTGGCTCACCTTCCAGTTGGGTTGAGACGATGGTGGAACGCTTGCTGGCCTGGTGGTGGCTGGTTTTCTTAGGAAGAGGGGTTTCTGGGGCACTGCTGCTCTTTTTGAGCATTTTGTGATTTTCAGACTTTGAGGATGACTGCTGTAAAGTGGGCCTGGGATGAAGGGTATTTGTGGATGACCTATGCGTAGTCTTCTCTCCTTTTTCACTCCTGTCCCTGTGCTTGTGTTTGGGTGGTGACTGGGCCTGATTCTCTCCGTTCAAAGTCTCCATTTTACTTATCTTGGCCTCACTTAGAAAGGTGGAAGCAGAGACGGAAGAAAACATTTCCTGTTCTGTAACTTTCATTTTGAGGGCTAATTTTCGTTCCTTCTTAGATGCTTTATCGCGTTTCTTTTTCTTCTCGGCCAACCTTTTCTCCTCTTTTTTCTTCCGCCTTTTTCTGTCCTCACCCTTTCTGCCCATCTTCAGAACGTCACCCTTCTTCTCCTTTTTCAGCAGCTTATACTTTTGTTTGGATTCAGACTTTTTATCTTCTAACTCCCTCTCAGGCTTGTCCACTCTTGATCTATCGTGGGGAGACTGCCGTGAGCAGAGGAGCTGTGAGGTCTTCCTGTACTTGAGGTCTGAAAGCCTAGATTTTGAACCAGCACGGGGTGTCGGAGATGCACTTGATGCCCGACTGGGTCTCGGAATGACACTGGGACTTTCTTGGAGCTTTAGCTGCCCACTGAGGCTGGGACAACGCTGCTGAATGACTGGTGAATCTTTTCTGCCATTGAGCATTTTGTCTGAAGAAGGACTGGAAGGAGCACCTGTACTGCTGGAAGTAGAACCTCCATTGTTCGGACCACAGAGGACAGATGAGTACTGAGGAGAGTCTACACCAGATTTGGAGAGGGAGGGGTCCCTTGAATTTGTTCGTTGATGAATGCGCTGATTCTCCTGCAGAATTCATTTTACATCAGTAACTTTAAGCTGTATTGTACTTACACTGCTTGTGTACACTTAAGGCCTTTACACACCAGACATGTAACATTGGTTAAGTGTTAAAAATATTTTTCAGACTCACTTATTCTTGGTGCACGTGACTGTGCAAGTGACCGTGTAATTTTACTGGACAAATTTGTCATGTAATTTTTGGGACCAAGCTCAATTTTTCTAAGTTTTCAGATGCAAATAAACAGTTCTGACCAATCAGATCACTGAATTTGGCAAAAAGTGTGCTTGTAGCTCAAAGCTCGCAATGGTACCGAATATGCAATGATATGTATATAGTAAAATGATACTGTTTTGCCTGTTTACACACAGATAAACACTGCTCAATCTGCTCTAGGAAATTACTTCTCTGACTCCTCAGATTTGGTCCAAACTCTGCCCACAAGAATTCCAACTACCCCACTGACATCCTGAAATGTGTACGAAAGTGTCCGTGATACAGCTTCAACTCCTGGACCAAACCAAGAAATTCTCCCTGCTGCTGCCTTTACGTGAGAATTGGATGAACCCGGAATCTCCTTTTCTTCCTTTTCTTGTTTAGAAACATCAGGATCAGCTCTTCATCACTTCATGTCAACTTTTTTCACATTGTGTTTTTTGAGAATTAATTTTCCGCAAAAATTTTGCGCTTCGACAAGCGGTCAACAAGTTTGCATCTGAAAAAATTTGGAATTTCATGTCACTTTTCCGCAAAGTGCTTGGTGTGTAATAGTCTTTAGGTTCACAATAAAACTGGCGATGTGGAGGAAAACACAATTATACTGACACTGATGAGAATCAATATCAATCGATTTAACTATAGGGCACTGTAGCATCTAAGGTCACCAGAGCATGACCCCTTTAAAAACATACTGTCTCCTGTCAATTCTGAAGGTGATAAAGAGCAACATAATAACAAAAATAGCTATTTAAATATCTACCCACACTTTATGAGTATATGGCTGTAAAATAGCATACTGAAATAAAAGTGTGATAGTAGTTTATCTCTTACTGTGCTTTGTTTGTGATGATGGTTCCAAGAGTCCTTATCCTCCAGAGGGTGGAGTGGGGCGTTGTGCTGAGGTGCTCTAGGCTGGCCTGTGTGCCGTTGATGGTTATAGTGATGGTGTTGGTGGCTGTAAGGCACACGGGTGTGGTCTGCTGGTGAAGATGAGATTTTCCGTTCGACCTTCCCTCTGCTTCCATAATGCGGTGGCCTCCTGCCGCAGCTCTGGTTGGACGGCACTGGGTCACTGAAGCCGTGTCTCCCAGCTCGCAGTTTAGAGGTTTCCTGCAAAAGTGAAAAACCAGATTTGGAAATCAATGGTTGTGCCAAATCTGAGGAATAATACAAATTGTACATGCTCACCTGTTGCTGTGTTGTTGAGGTCCTGTGTTCAGAGTGGTGGCATGGACCCGCCCTGTCACTTGGAGGCTTCCAATCATCCTGGTTGGAGCGCTGTTGGTGAGGTGATGATGGGGCATGGGCAAGTAAAGGTAAGTGCCTGGATCCAGTATGACAAGCCTAAACAGATAAATATCCTTTCTTTTAAAACTGCATTACACCAATAGGTGGGGCTATTACACAGAAATGAAATGCCATGTAGCACATAAATGTGTACATGTAAACATAGTGACAGCAGTTAAAATTGGCACAGTAAGGTCAAATGAAATTATCTGACTGAGTTTAAGAACACTGCTGCAATGTGTTTAATGCAAAAATATTAGAAATAAAAAGCCTTCAACAGTCCAGTGCATTTGGTTATCAAGCATTTCCAGGCATCGGCTTCAACCACCAAGAGTAAATATTATTCTGATGTCCTACGTCCAAGTAGACAGAGAAGACAGACCATTATCTTTAGTGTTTCCAGTGTTTCCAGAAAAACAAGACTTGTAGTCACCAGGATGTACAGGTAGTGTTTAAGTCAGTTGGTTTTTGAGGTTAATAGAAAAAAACAATGTCGTATTCATAAATAAACATTAATTAGTGGGTAATTATGTCGTTCAACAAACTGATGCATTCACGTGAACTTAAAAAGAATCCATTAAACTCAAACAGTGTTTGAGTGCCCGAGATGGACATCACCGATCTCGCAAATTGAGTTTCCTGTATGTGGCTAGAGACTAGCCACATATGTAATATGCCAAAGTCCTATGTTTTATGGTCTGAGAAGGCTTCCCCTTCAACAAGCTAAAACACAAGGGAAAGGGATAACACAGCATCTGTATAAAATACCATCCTCTTCTTCCTCACCTCAAGCCTCTGCTCCTGAACCGAAATCAGGGCTCTAACACACGAAGATGTACATAAACTTTACTTCCAGTGTTTGAGCCACTTCAAAGAAAGTTTCACTAGAGCCAGCTAACAGTAGCCAACGCGGTAAAAACCGCCGCTAACAGCAGCCAAAACAACAGCGCATTGTGACAGAAAGCCTTCGGATATCCTCAACAACTTATCTCAGCATAACTGCCATTGAACAGAAGTTTTACACAGTTTTATAGATGTGGATACATATTGCACTCACCATAGATGAATGGTGGCCAGAGGTTTTTAGGTGACTTAAAGGGGAAAAAACGTAAAACACTTGAAAATATTTAATATCCATTTTTAATTCCGGATTTCTTTCCGTGTTATTCAAATATGTTAAAACATAGTGTGTACAAAAATGCTTTTAAACAGATAGTAGAAAAAAAAAATTGACCATAGCAGTTATGGGTTACTGTTTGGATTGAATGCTGTTGATCTCTCTTGGCTGCCGCAATCTCCTGACATCTAGCAGTGACATTTTACGCATTTTGCGTTAAAAAAATGAAATACAGGTTGTGTTTCCAAATCAAACACATTTACCTGATCAGGTCCCGAGTCTCTTCTCCTCTTAGCTGGACACTCATCCCGGGGGGTTAATGGGTGCTCCGGGGGTGGACTGTGGTGATGCGCTTGCTCCCGTCGCTGGTGGAGGGCTGGCCGTTTCCATGGTCCTGTTCTGTTGTTCACCATCCTGTCCGGGAAACTCCTGCGGGGGTCTGAGTGGGCCCATCTCTCTGGCGCGGTTCCCTGAAGCTCCCTGTTGTTGCGATGCAGGCGAGGGCCCCCGTTCTATTGGGAAAAGAAAAACAATACAGTCAAGATTCATTAACTAATGACTTATCGGCAACACCTCACCACAAAGTTGCTGACATTGTTTTGCCAGTTTGCGTAGCGTTCCTCTGGTCCTGGCAGATAACCATTGTTGGTGCCATCTCGGATGTGGAACGAACGAATGGAGTTGTGATGCCAGTTCTGGACCTCAAACTGCAGCTCTTTACCATCCCAAATTCGCAGCAGCTGGCTATGCCCCTTTGAGATACCTTTGTCCGGGACATGGTTGATTGTTCTGTCACCCCTGTTGTGAAAACAACTAAACTCAGGACCACACTGTGGACAGGCATTCATGGTAATTACACCACAGTACAACAGAAACTTTTCCGGTCAATACTCATATCCACGAGGGCATCAAGAGTTGTACTGTTCGGTTTCTCAATACGAGTGAAGCCAGCTTAGAGAAGATGACACTGACAAAAGCAGTTTCAGTAACAAATAAATCACAGCACATAACTCTGAAAGCTGGTCAACACGAAAGCCTTTTAAGTGTAGTATAAATGATAAATACTTACCTGCTATAAATACGACTTGACAGAGAATGATATGGCTGTTTGCGCCCTTCTTGCAGCCTATAGTGGGGGGGAAAAAATATTTGTGTTGTCTTAATTCAGTTCAAAATATGTGACGCTTTCACTCGTAGCCTGAAGTCAGATTAAAGCTAATTTCTCAAATGTTTTCTGTAAATAAATGGTCAATGTAGCTCACTGTTGCTCAAAGTTGCTCACAACTTTGGACATACTCAGAAATGAGGTTTTCCTTCACAGGGACTCTAATCCAGTTTTTTCCCTCATGCTAAACTTCCACAGCTTGTTCATCAAAGGTCTCTGCAAGAATAATTTAATCCCACTGCTTCTAAAATTTCTCCTGGCATGCCTTCTCTTCAGAAAATGAAAATAGTTTACGGCCCACACCCCACAAGAAAATGTTTTCAAGGTGTTTTTTTTCTCTGCGAAATAAATGCTATCACCACAGCATTAGCAGAATTTTGTTTACTTACTTTAAATAAAGAATACTATATTTAGCTTTATGTTTTTACCTACAGCCCTGCAGTGGCTCTATGCTCCACCAGAGGGGCCTGATTAAGAACCACTAGTTTAACCGCACATGGTAACCACTATGACTCAACCAAACTGTTTAAACTTTAAGTGGTGGATGCGCATAATAAACACATCAAATAAGTAGTGCAATAAGAGGATCAGGATCATTTGTACATTACTTATTTAGATTACTGTTATCAGTTAGTTCAAACTGCTCTAAAACACTATATCCAGGCAGTATGCTTTTAAACTCTTGGCTCTGTATGATGTGAATAACAGCTGATATCCCTTATATGGTCATCTCATGCACAGCGCTTTGTCTGCAAGAACACACTCTCTACCTACCTGCTGTTATGAGAAGCAGCCAATCAGAAGCTAAGTTTGCTTGAAGGTAGTGGAAAGACAACTAAAATAACTTGTTTCAGACATTAGATGAATTTGGCCGCACCAAGGCTCCGTATAAAATGCATAAAGATTATTTTGATCTGCGAATCATACAAAGCTACTTTACCGTAGAACTGAGAAGAAAACTATGGAGCTGAAAACGAGCGCTTTCCTTTCACTTTTATTATCTATTTCTCTCCAAAAGCTGCAACTGCACATAGCTGCATGAGCTACAGTCGCATTCATCAGCGCGTACCCTCAACTGTTGCAGCTGAATAGCTAGACTTGAGTCTTGTGCCAACTGCAGCTGAAGATGCTGTAGTTTCATTCACCACAAGCCTGTCTGTTGAAACCGCACACGGGTTTATTCCCACAGCTGCACATGAAGTGAGAGCTTTTCATGAATATGCTCATCAGAGTTTCAGTTGATCAGTCAGCCACATAAAGTGGCTCTTATCTTGAGTCAGCCCAGACTACAAAAGGCTGAGGTCTCACGTGTTCAAGTGACCCTTGTTTGAGGAAGTTCGAGCATCGAGTTGTTCCACTACCAACGGCTGCAGTGAGCTTAAACCCAGAATCTTTTTTTTTAAAGTCACATTGGCTTTCTTAACTGATGCAGCCTTAGTGGTTAATTTTTTTTCATATCAATATGATCAGAGACGTGAAAATAGACAAAAACGAACATAGTATGGTGAGGCATATGCATAGCACATGTTATCTGCTGCAGGTGAATCACATGTGTACCCCTTAAATGAAATACTGTCCTGCAAGTGTTGCGTTTGTGTGTGGGTTTGGGGACGGTGCTGCTGACCTCTGTGTGTGGCTCCAGGGGCGAGCATTTACAGGAGCCCATTGTCCTTTGTTAGGTCCTCCAACTGAGTAGGAGTCCCATGTGTTACGGCCAGAGTAGAGCTCTGCTGGGTGATACATGCAGCCTGGAACACACACACACACAAACACACGCACAGAGTTTAATGTGTAAGTTGTGAAAATGCTGAATACACAAATCAACCTATAAATATTTAAATACCCTGACTATATGAAATGCAATTTCAAAATGATACTCCTTTAAACTTTTAACACGAATTTCAGCATGCACATCCCAGGTATATGAAATGCATATACTGCATACATGCTGTATACGGTATTCAGTGTCCACTGCAATGCATTGTGCAGTAATTTTCATTTGTAGTTAATTCCTACATTCATACCACGTATATAAAAAAAGGGAGCTTTAGTTCCATGATACTTATACCTCAGGTTGATGCAGCTCTGGGTTGTAGTGCAGTAAGGACTTTGGGTGATAACAAACTCTGTACGGTAGCGCCAAATTGTGAAGTATGTCTGCTTTTAAATAGTCACGCACAAATACACCCACACACAGAGAGCACAGAGACAGACAAAAATATTTATGTGGTTACCAGTCTTGGTCTGTGTTTTGGAGGCCCTCCACTTCACACCTGAGAGCAAAAAAAGCAGTCTGTGGACAAAACACGTGGTTAAGTGAAACGTTCCGTTCAAGGCATTTTTCCACAACACTTGCATTTCTTCTGGCGTTATAAGAAGCTTTTTTTTTTTAAATCATGTGGGTTTGTGACTGAACTGATGCCACACTGTCACTCTGTGTGCTCCCGGTAGATTTAATTCTGCTCGCCGAATTTTCTGCTGCTGCACTGTATCTGCTCAGTGGTAATACCATCACTCAGCCAGAGCTGCACTGTGCACTCAGCTTCTCTCTAATCACAGCCACCACAGCCAGTGGTCACCCAGTGATGGGAAAAAAAAGCCCAATGCAGTGAGACCATGGGCCATGGCAACCTCACTTTGAAGACAAAGAAAGAAAAAAAAAAAACATGGTGGCCTGCTGTACTTATTTTATCACCATTCCCTTCAAGCCATAAGTCCCTAATTTACTGACAGAGCTGGTGGTAGATGTGGCTCAAATCAGCAGCAGACATCCACAGTAGGAGTTCATTCTAGCCAGCTTTATCAGCCGCTAGTCCAGGAGCTCTGCGTTTCCCTATATTCCTCCTAAGCCACAATCTATATCAAGTCAGGAGCTTGCTCCACTGTATCTGTCTTTTACAGTGTCTGATCATAAGCCTCAATTCTTATTTCCACTTTTGTGATTGCTTTCATTGCTTAAAACAGGAAAGTCACACGTACGTCTTTAATTAGCATGGACAGAAAAGATGACTTACTGCCTCTAATGACACATTTTTCTTGCTGAAGAAAGCTTTGCTGTTACGGTGAGACATTGGCTTCATTTCTCACAATGAATGATGAACTGGCATGCAACGTTTCACCACTTCCCTCACTGTGCATTAATTCTACTATAAGTAGGGTTTTTTTTTTGTTTTTTTCATGGTTCTGTGCGTGGTGAGACTGCTGCAGCTGTGTTATATTAACCTTTCTGTGAGTGCTGAATGAGTGAAGTAAGCAGCCTCTTCAAGGGACCATTTCCAACCAGTTGCTAGAGCAACTGAGGCCAGACAGTTCCTAATGCTGTAGCTCTAGGCTTTTCAGACCCAACTGCATTTAAATGTATTTTTAGCGCACACTGAGAACACAACAGGTCTTTAAGCGTGCACACAACGTTGCACTGCTAGCATGCATTACAACAACACTGCATGCTTTCACTTTCACATATAGAGCCGGGTGACATCAGTCATCGCTGGGTTATGCTGTGCAGCAGACGCAACACATCTGGCGACATCCACCCCAGTCCTGTTAAAAATCTGCTGTTTCAAACGTCTGCAATTCCAATCTGCCTCTTTATCAGTAAAAGTCTCCTTAGCTGAGATATCGCTTGGTTCCGTTAATGTATTTTGAGTGTTTGTGACTGATCCCAAGCAATTACTTGCATGCAGCGGTTTCCACTTTTTTCCTGCTTTCACAACATTTGCAGACAAAGTGCTGCGGTTGCTGTGCTTGCAAGTGATGGGGCAACGGTATGCAGACCCATCTGGTATAGACCTTCCCTGCTTACAGTGTTGTAGGGGGAGCCGTCAGTCAGCACCAGCTTGCATTTGACTCCACACAACAACGGCTCTGTGGCTCCAATATTAAACCCATGTGTGCAGGAGTTAATTCAAGACATCTGGGCTGTAGCTGCGAGGCCACATGATGTCATATGTAGAATGGGTTAAGTTGCTGCAGGTTAAACTCCCTTCACAGCAAGACAGCCCAAAAGAAAGCACGCACAAAAAAAGTGTAGCATGTAAGAGCTGACTGTATGAAATGCCAGGTGCATTCAATTACCACTGTACCTTTGGCCACTACAGTCCCCTCTTTGGTTTGGCAGAGTGTAACATTTGTGCGCAGACAGGTAAAAAGCCTTCATTTGTTGACGCCTACTATTCACTTAAATCCACCATCTCCTTTCTCCTTTGTCACCAAAGAAGGACAGCCATGTAAACCCACATCTGGCTATTTGAAACCAAACGTAGAACCCATGTGTGTGTTTGTGCATCTCTTACACCAGTCTTACCTTCAAAGTAAATGCAGAGAGAACTGCGTTGTTGGTGGAGTTGGGGGTGAGTGGGAGTGGGGACTTTCTGGTCCAAATTAGATGATGCTGTCAGGCAGGAATAGAAAGACAGCAGACCCGCGGAGTCTTGGATCCCTCTAAATAGACATCCTCATCCTTGGCTAGCTGGTAAACACACAGACAGACACACACTGTAAAAAAGGACTGAGGAAATACCATCGCCAGTTGGTGCACAGATGTACAAGATAAGGAAGGTTTTGTTTGGGGTTTTTTAAGAAAAAGGGCACTTCCATTTCATCTGTCCCCTGGGTACACCTGCCCATTCTCTTTCTTTCTATTCTTGTTTTTTGCAAAAATCTACATCGCTGCAAACCTGACCCCCTCTAAGACAAAGAGATAGAGAATTAAATGAGCTGTGAGGAAGAAGGGAGAGGAAGCATGGTTTGACAAGCCGGCAGGCATTCTTTTCTCCTGCCTTCCCCTCCTTGCTGGTCTGCCCTTTTGCCTTTGCTCTCTTCCTTACTTGTTTCAACAAGGCTCTTTTTTTTCCTTTTCCCTCCCTCTTGATATCTAATATCCCACCCTTTCTCTTCCAGGCAATCTGTACGGCTCTGCCCATGCCTCACCCTTCCTTTTCTCTGCACGCTGTGTCCTTGTATCCCTGGCAACCAATGATATCATTTAGTCCAGAGCTGGGAGGAAGGCCTCGAGCAAGGAGGGGAGTTTTTACATTTGTGTGTGAATTTTGACATGGAAAGGGGGGGGGGCTATAGGATTTAATGGATCCTGCCACATTTCTCTGTTCGCTCTCTTCAGGCTTGGGTGTTGTTTACACAGCAGCTCTGTCAGCTCCTGAGATCTCCAGAGCTTCAGAAACAAGCTGTCAAATTCACGCAAATCTTCCACCACGCCGACTGCAGTGACCCCGCTGCAGATGTGCAGATCTTTTTTTCCACCGAGGCTCCATCATGTGCATGTGTGTGCGTGTGTGTGTATACATGTAGCACAGCTCCTATACCATAAAAGGAACGATGGGCTGCCTCTGGTGGTCTCCTATTGCTAAGCTAACACAGAGCAGAGACGTGAGGAGAACAGATGGAGGAGAACGGACGAGCAACAATGTACAGACGAGAAACAAGAGACCGGGCAGGCACTCGTGCACATGCGTGATTTTATCGGACGCCGGCCTTAAATAGTGTCACCATCGCAGAGAAAGAACGTACAGTATGAGGCGAATATCAATCACATTTCTAAAAATAACCCCCAACACACACACGCATACACACACACACACACACACACACCCCTTCTTGCTCTATCCCCCTTCTCCCTTTCTGTAACAGCAGCTTCTTCCCAGTGTATGCTCCATAAAGCACAGCCCTCCGAGGGGGTGCTGGAATGTACCAAGGCAAGGTCAAGAACAAGAAAGAGGGGTGCCTTTTGCAAACAATGCAAAAAAAAAAAAGAAGCTTTTTTTGTACAGCTTTTTTTCTCCCTCTTTAACAAAAGACTATGAAGCAGGAGTGAAGAAGACGCTGGATGCATGCATGAATGCGCGTGACAAACAGCTGGGTTTGTGGGAGAATGGTAACCTAGAAATGCACGTGCAGGTGGTTGCTTGATCCTTTCAGCTGAAAGCTGGGTTCACATTACTGACAGTAACGTCAGACTGCTGCTTTTCCTTTCAAAACTCACAAAAAGCAATCGCTTCTGTTGTCCACAACGTGAACCATATATTTGGATGTAGTCAACGCACAGCCAAAGAACCTCTGTGTGAAACATGTTGAGGGATGTGAACTTTGAGAGCAACCCAGCAAGTGACACAGTTCAGACCTGAACTGAAGCCATAATTACAGCACTTGGTTGCACTGAAGAGCCTTACTACTGTACGCCTCTCTCCCTCCCTCCATGCTCACACAAGACGATATTCAACAGTTTAAATGTGCCAGAAAGCACCAATGTAGCCATAACAAGAGTGTAACTGCAACAGTTCCCCTATCTTCAACCTCCCCCTCCCATTACATTTCTGTTCTTGCGCATGCTGTGTGTCTGCACGTGAGCATGTATGTGTGCATGTATGTATGTGTGTATGCATGTCTGTGTGTGTGTGTCTGTGAGAGAGAGAGAGGGAGCTTCATGGATGAACGTGCAGCAGTCTGCAGACACCACACACACACACACACACACACACACACACACACACACACACACACACACACACACACACTGCAGTATGCTCATCCAAGGCAGATCGCTCAGGCACAGTGACACAAATAACAGCAACAATGCGCGGGGACAGAAAACAGTTACACTTCCTTCCACAGTGCTGTACACAAAGCGACACATTACCACTCAGACATAAATGCACATCCAGTCCCCCCCTCCGCCCCCCTCCTGTCCACCCGCCCGCGGTCCTCTCTTTTACCTTCTATTTTTTGTTGTTTTTGTTTTGGTTCTCTCTCGTCCGCACGCCCCTCTGTTCCCCTTTTTTCCTCCCTTTCAACTCCTGGCCACCTCGTCTCTCGCACGATCCTCTCCTTTCTTCCCTCTTCTCCTCCTCTTCCTGTTTCCACTCCACTATCCGATGCTGGTTCTCGCTCTCGCAGCAGACCCATCCATGTGCACAGAAACGACGGGGGCGGGCCGGCCGACTGCCAATCACGCGGTGCGAGCCAATGAGGCGCGCGAGCTTCTTATCAAACACACTTTGCAGGGTATGCGAGAGGGGAGGGGAGGGGAGAACGGCAGACAGAGAGAGAAATAAAGAGCCCCTCTTTATTTCTCCTCCGCTGTGTGTATGTGTGTGTGTATAAGCTGGAACACAGCCAGTACAGTAGAGGAGGTATTTAAATCTCTCCACAGCTGTAAACTAATCTTCGGAAGCAGAGAAATTGGTTATACATGCGTATTTATGCATAAATAGACTGGCGACTCGTTTACCTTATCATGTCCCCCTTTCATATATATATATATATAGGGAGAGAGAGGGAGAGGGAGAGATATTACACCAGTATGACATATCTTATGTGTTCTTGTTACAACATTTTTCCTCCCAAAAAACACTGAAAACCCCCCGCAAAGGCTCACAGAAGCACAGTTTCAGTGTGTACCGTGTAAGGGCTCAATACCGCGGTGTTGTCTTTCTGGGTGCGCTGGGAAGTGAAGCAGAGTGAAATGGTGACAGAGAGGCTAGCCAGTGTTGGCTGAGCTCAAATGTCAAGTGACAGGATAACTGAGGGGAGGTGGAGCTACAGCTTTTGGTTCATGAAGGGAGGGTCTTGTCTTTGTGGCTTTAACAATGCAAAGCCACCGCTCACTCCTCTAAGCTCGTTTCACCCGTCGGCGACCAATAACGAGCAGGCAGACCTCTCAGCTGCGAGTGAAAGTGAGAGGCAGAGATGAAGAGGACGAGCAGCCAGACGAGTGTAAAGAGTGAAAAGGTGGAAGCAGACTGCTGGCAGATTTTTTTTCTTGTTTTTTTTTCCCTGAAGTGCCTTAGCAACAGCCCCTGATCAGCTCAAAGTCTATTGGTCAGGGCTCAACCCCATGTGGGTGTTTGGACCAATGAGCGGGCTTTGCTGCAGAACTAAGTGGGGAAAGTCTCACAGGGTAGCAATGGCTGCTAAATTGTGCCCCCTGGTGGTTCAATGAAGGTCTACAATCTGTTCTCAAGTGGTTGGGAGCATAAACTCTCAGTCCTTTAACTTTTTTTCTTCTTTGCAGTCTTGTCTGTCATCTTCAAAGTAGTTCGTGTAAATGTGGATGCAATTTAAACTTTGTGATGCATTAGTTTACCGTGACTATAACGGAGCAATAATACACTGATGCACAAAGTGGAGAAACAAAAGCAAAGATTGGAAATTAAAAACAGTTTGTCATCATATGACCATATATATAAACGTGATTTCATGCAGTTATCATGAGAGAGGGCACGAGGAAACGAAAGAGACGAGTCTGTAGTGCCTCCATGTGGCTAATATGTAGTATTGCACAATGACACAACTGCCATGCGTTAGAGCAGATTGATGCTATAAATGCATTATCACTAGTAGATATATGTGTGTCTATGTTTTATGGAATCACTCTTGTTTTTAATATGATTGTGCAAACATTTTTATTCTTGTAATTTTTTATGTTTGTTTAAAACAGGTCTCTCTTGTAAATGAGACATTGAGTCTCAGTGGGATTACCTGTATAATAAAGGTTAAATAAATATGTATTTAAAAGTGTGTCACACATTGAATTGCTTTAATTTACTGCATTATATATTTATTCATCAATAATAAGCCATCAACAAACACTTAATTTGTAATTAAGCCATGCACATTCTTCCTGTATTCTGACCACATGTTTATTGCCAGTCTGAGCATCATTGAAACAGAGTGATGCTTTATGTTTGTAAAGAACTTTGTATGAAAAGTACTCTTGCCCTCTTTGATCCACCCCAAGAGACACACAGACATGCAGTCAGGCAGGCGGAAGGATGCCTGCTGGCTGAGTTCTAGCACTGTTTCAAAAGCTTTTTTCTTTTTCTTTTTTTAACAGTATCATTTTTGACTGATAAGATTCGCTGTTAAATGGGTTTCTCTGCTGAGCTAGAGCCTTGTTCAAAATTCACAATCTGATAACACACAGTTTCATCACACCGACCATTTTTCTATGAAGGGAACCAGACCGGTACTTTGGAGTGTCTGTTTCCCTCGAGGAGCAGCAGAGGGCAGCGGAGCCGGGACTACGCACTTGGTCTGGATTTATAATTTTAATTGGTAAAAATGCTGACAGCTGAAAAATGTCCGTTCACATAACTGCATCATCAGCCCCAGCTACATAAGTTATGATTGTCATAACTCAAGATTAGATCAGAGAGGCAAGCTGGTCCCTCGATGAATAACAACACTCAGTCACTCAAATTGACTTATTAGGGCAGTGAAGGATTGTTGCTCCGGCTAATCTGACAGTTTCCATTTGCATAACACCGACTTTGGCAGAGGGCAGTATGGACAGCTCCACAAACTCCCGTCGCTGATATGTAGCTCATTTTATTTGCTTTATTTGCTTTATGTGTGGTTCCCATCACTTCATATTGGACATACCCCAAAAGCCTAAGTGTGTTCATTTGAACAGATTTTAATGAGAAAAAAAAGATTCAATACACTTGTCTATATTTAAAATATGAATATGAATGAACATTTTCCATGAATTGCTCTTTTTGTATGCTTTTGTATAGCTATAACAGAATCCATCACCATCTAGCTCCTTGGAGTGGTATTTTGAGATGATTCAAACTGTCATAAAAAAGGCAGCTTACAGTAAATGTCAAAGCTTTTAGACGCCTCAGCTGCACATCCATAACTTGCTTTTCACACACTTTCCAATTCTTTCCATCTGCAAAAGGTGGGTACAGGTAACCCTGAATCAAATGTTAATCTTCATCCTAGCATGGTTAATTAAAGCAAACAACCTCTGACAGGACACGTGGACGGTGGCTTGATATGTTTATGAGGTGGAAAACAGGCTCAAGTGAGATTGACAAGAAGGAGAGCCTGTCATCAAATACTGGCTGACAACGAGTTGGATGAAGAGAAATATACAGTAAAAAATAAAGAATATTCAATATAGGTTCAAAAGCTGTTATTATAAGTGAGAGGACAAAGAGAAAAAAAAAAGTTTGGAAAGAGGACGTCGTCTTCAGATGGATTACTCGCTCTGTACACAGTGAGCTGCCAAAATAAGTGCCGAAGCCATTTTGGCAGAACACTGAGCCATTTGCTAAGAAATACTTGCACTGTACTGCAAGGGAAGTTTCTTGAGTTGCTATGAAGTACTTTTGCTTCAGTGTCCTCACAAAACTTACATTTAGAATTTTTTATTCTTGGCTATATGTATTAAAAACAATTGAATTTCAATTGGACAACTGCATCATTGCTACCAAAGTTATAAACACTCGATTATCCATGTCTAAATCATTATGCTCTAGTTTAACTATTGTGTTCAGCTATACAGGAGGATGACATAGTTACCAAGTGTCACTATGTAGCTAAATTTCCATCCTTTATCATGCCTCTGGCTTATCCATGCTTCACGTTAAGTAGTACTTTACTGCGAAACGTGTATACGTAGTGCCTTTTTCTGTACTGTGAGCCTTTTGTTCATCACCAGCACAGATTAGATGGATTTGCATTTTAGGATTCCTCCAGTAGCATCTTCCTGAATACATTCCAGTGTCCTGTGTTTCATTATCATTCAGCAGACCTCGGGCTTATGCGAGAGTGAATACCAATTACAGTTTTTTTGTAAAAAAAAAAAAAAGTCATTGTGACATCCTAGCTATGCTCTTTGAATTTATTTGATTATGCCATCAGTATAATATTGGCCTCTGTCTCAAAAATCAAGCCACGACCTCATTAGGAACATTAAAAAAGTTTTGATAGTTAGCTTAAAAGTCAATGTAGCTGATGCACTTAACCCAACCACAACAGGTCCATAAGCTTTAAACACTGTATGTTTGAGCTATACTGCAGCAAACCTGCATATCAATGCCACCGTCCATTTGGGAGGCCTGTCTTTGGCGCACACACTTCCTGCTTTGCCTATCTGCTGTGTGACATTTAAATCCTAACCGTACACCCTACGCTGTCATAGTTGCAGAGGGCACGGTGCGAGACATTGAAGAGACACGTTGACCATGGAGATCCTGCAGCTGCCTTTAGTTTGTGCTCTTATAATCAGTAGTCTCACATCAGCAACAGTTGTTCAAGATTTTAATCATGTGGAGAGATGCAAGGACTCCCTCTATATGGGGACTCCGCCGCGGGGTTTTGTCGACACCAAACTGAAGAAGATCTGCCAGCGATATGCTGACAAACCCCGGTACGTGACCTTGTACGATCCTTCTAAGAGGATCCCAGTTTACTCAGCTTATACCTTCAAGAAAACTGAGGGAGACAGACGTGTGGACTACCCTTGGATGTACGAGCCACAGGTTAGTCTTTCAAAAAGACTTTTTTTTTCATTCATTAAGCCTTGAATTTTAACCATTGCCTAATGAGATATTCCACACTTGTTAAAAAAAGAGGCTTTCAAGGAAGCCAAAATTGGAAAGAAAAAGCCTTGCACGAAGAACTTTTGTTGGGTATCTTGTGCTATTTCTTGGCATGTTAAAGACTGCTTTAAGTTTTATTTCATGTCCCCAGCTGGCAGAGCTCGATGGCAATGGGAACATGTTGCCCTTCCCAACTGGCTACCTGCACATGAAGTTTGAGGACAGCCAGGCAGTGCTGGATGACTACTCTGATGTGGTTCTTTATGAAAGAGGTCACCTGAACCCGGACCAGCATCAGTCCAGTCCACACGACCGCGCTGCCACTTATACACTGACCAACGTGGTCCCAGAGATACGAGAGTTTAACATCGGGCCTTGGCGAGAGTACGAGGAGCGGATCCGGGTGCGCCTTAACAACTTCTGCCGTGGCACTGCCTACATTGTCACCGGAGTGACCACCAGGGGCAACATGATCCGTCGCAACAATCAGAACCGCGTGGCCATCCCCGAAGACGTGTGGTCTGCTTACTGTTGCACCGAGTATGACCACAACGCACCCCACGACGTTCGCGTTCTCTTCCCGTCCCATGGAGCCCTAGCCAAAAACGCCAAAGAGGGCAACAGCGTCCACGAGATGACAGTCCTGGAGCTCGAAATGTTTCTGAGAAATAACATCGAAGTCGACACCAACCTTCAGATCTTCTACGACAACTGTGTCTCTCCCTCACCCCTTCCTCTTTATCTGCAGCACACCATCTGAATGCTATCTCAGCTACATCCTCTGTGTGCATATGGGTTTATGTAGCCTAACAGTAGCCATTAACAATAATAAAAACAATGATAGCAGAAGTAAGGTAATTCAAATTTTGTCCTGCAAGATATTATCTAGGAAAGGAGTCCATATCAGAAAAAAATGAAATTAAATGTTCTTCATTCAATAAAAATGTTCTGGGTGATGGTTTCAGGCTTTAGAGGAGGACTACTCTATTTAGAAAAGGATTGCAATACTGTTATGTAATCTTGTGTGGAAGGCTATGGGAATTGGCTCATTTAATAAATTGTCCTAATCTAATACCCCAAACTGAGTTTGTGTTGCTTTTGTGCAAAATACTAATCTTTGAACCCCACTTTTAAAAGTATATGGACACATTTACGTAAAAGGTTTTCAATAAGGCTGTCATTAATTTTGGCATTAATCCAGATGCAGATACATGAACTTTTCAAAAAGGATTCTTTACCCAAATCCGAACACTGAACACTGCATGTCATATCCAACTGCAATAAAAACAACTGGAATACATGATTTTGATGTTCTCGAGAAATATAACAACAATATCTGGTCCTGGACAGCCTCGTAGATCGCAGCACTCATTCATGGTGTAGAGGGAATTTTTCAGCTTTTGCAGAGGCATTCATTATCAGATTGCTCTTGTTTGAAAAGTGACAACAAAAAGAATCAGAAATGTACTTTTAGACATAAAGGCTCCTCTTACAATACAGCAGCTGTCCACTGGAGTCATTTATTTGAAATTCTTGTAAAATGCCAAAGTAAGGGTGTTGTAGATCAGAAATAGCCTCCCCGTGGTATGTTCTGGAGCAAGTTTCATTGTCTGTCCAGATATAAAAACTGGATTTGACTTTTATGGCTGTCTGTTGGGTTTTAGTGTCTTTAATCAGTTAGTTAACCTACAAAAAATAAAAGACTTTTGAATATATGTTTTTTAAAAACCCACATTTGTTGTAAAGTTCTCAAATTGAAAACCAGAACTATAACAATCTAAATTTGACCATTCTGACAACATTCAAAAAACAAGGCAATGCTCTGTCTTTGTGTTGGTAAAGATATCCTTGTACAACATGCTCTTTAAAAAAAAGTTTGGATGTGTTCTCTATAATTTCTAGCTCAATGCTGCCATCTAGTGTAGAGAAAAAAAACTTGTCTGTGATCAGAAAACTGGATCCAAGAGAGTATATTCATGTTAGTAAACCAGGTAAATATATTGTATACCAATCTGAGTTCTCAGGCTTTTCCTTATGGAATTCCTATGTATTGATCCAAAACCGTTGAACACAGAAGCCTGTACACAGCTACAGGAAGCATTATGCGCAACGATGATCTGTCCTTTTTGTTTGTCCACTGTAAAGATTTCTACGTATGTCACCTACAGTGCCAAATGCGGAACTCGAAAACAGATGATCAGTTGATTGGAGTATAAATCTGACAGGGGAGATGTAAAAATAGAAGCAACAAGTTCTTAAAGCATTTACTGACCGCTGATACCAAAATAATATACCTTTGGCAAAGGAGGTTTTATTGTCACGTAAGGACTTGAATGAATGGAAAGCGTTCTGCTAGCTTTATCCAACAAAAGCAGTGCATTAGTCTAGTATATTTGCTGTAATAACAATTTATTGTGTACTAACAGCTGAATAAACAGATGAGAGGGCAGTTCCTAGCATGAAACCCTCACTGCCAAGTTATGCCAGGCTTTGAAATTAGAATTATTTGGATGTGAATGAACGGAACCACAATCAGAGCTCAGTTTGTGTTCATTCCTGTTTATTTAACATAATGATTATACTTTTAAGAAGAAGGTTTCATCAGCTATTGATGGTGTGGTGAAACTGGAAGCATTACTGCAAAAATGAACCAGAGTTTTTTTTTTTTTTTTCTCAAATGGCGGACTACCAGTATGACATTTCCACGAGGATCCGAATATTACACAGAGCCATATCTCTGCTTGATGAGCATTCTGCAAAACCAAGCCAGTGAAAGGCAATGGTTTTTACACCATGTGTGCTGGATAAGCATTGGTTTATCTACCAGAATGCACAGAATTAACTGGAGCTCTAATTTTGTTGCATGTGTGGCACGGCTAAGGAGTGTTGTGGCAGAGCTAAAACATGTCAAAGAATTGTGTTTTATTTTTTGACTCGGGTACTATGCTGCCACACACTGTAATCTATCTAATCTATCTATCAGTAATCTACTAAAACATGACAACTCCAACATCATTGTGAAAACTACAGTGGTGGGTCTTATTTTGATGACAGGGAGGAGGTCAGCGCCCTGACCCACTGGTGTCAAGACAACCATCTCACCCTCAACGTCGCAAAGACAAAGGAGTTGATAGTGCGGAGGTGCCACACACCCCATCACCATCAATCTATCATAATGAAATCTGGCTGAGGATCTTTGCAACATAAACAAGACAGTAATCAGGAGATGAAAAGATGGCATATCCTGATATTCTCATCATCACTGGATATGTTTGAATAAAGCTCTCCAGAAATCAGGGATATTGAATGACATCAGGTGAGGAAAGCGGGAGGCATGTCCAGTCACCCCAGACTGTTGACTACTTCCATAGGTTCTGCAGCATCCGGGAACCAGCAATGAGAAATCAGAGCAGACACCTCACCCTCACACTGGGACTGGACTGGCACATAACTGAAGGTTGATTTTAAACATATTTAGTATATGAATGAATAAAGAGTCCACGTTATTGTATTTTGCAAAGTTGGAGCTCAGACACAAGAACACTCCATTCTGTATGTGCACCGTGACAAGGGAGTAATATGGGCAGAAATCAGGGTAAATGACATCAGGTAGAGGCTGTGTGATGTAGTTGGGGAATGAGAAATGAGCAGAGCAGGGAGGGAGGAACTGAAGGTTGATTTTAAGGTATATGAAGAATAAAGAGTCCATAAAGTTGGAGACACTCCATTCTATGTCCCCAAGGGAGGGGGAAAAGCACATTACCCTCTGAGGTGAAGTTTGAATCAAGGCATATTGAAGTGCCTCTAGGCACTTATTGGGGCAGTTATTTTGAAGCACAATTTAAATGTAAAGTGCTACTACCATTTCAATTCTTCTGCAGATTTCAATTCAGAATTCTATGAGTGCAACATCTCTCTCCTGCAATACCCCTGGCCAAGATCACTAACACTACAGTGTAGAAAGAGGACATCAGCATCATCAGGTGCAGTGGAAAACAGGACTGTCATCAGTATGTGTCACAAATGACTCACTGGAGAGGCAGCTGAATGACACCGAGGACAGTCACACCACAGAACTGGCCACCCTGCAAGTACAAAAACACGAGACAGGGCAACAGACTTGTGTCTGAACTCTTTAAATAAAATACTTATGTAACCTTGAAACACCCTAAAGAAAATAAGTAGTAGTTTCTTGGTACCAGAAACAGAAAGGAAACAATGAAACACTCTGAAAAATATAGCTAAAAGAAGACGTAAAATGCTAGGTGATAACAGATGAAAAACTAGCCGTACGCTAAACCTGATACAGGGTCACAAATGGTAATGTATATGTCCAATATAGATATATCATAATACAAATAGAATAAGAAAATAAAGCTTTGCATAGCCACTTTGATAAGTTTAAAGAATATAATCAAAATGTTGGACTGGAAAAAGTGAGAAGGCAAAAGATAATGTTTTTAAAGCACATTCCTTACATTCACATTCATCTTAGATGTAGCTTTCTTACCAAACATACATCTGTTTTCTCCTGATTGAGTCCATTAAAGATAAAATTATATTTATCCACCTTGGTCCTGTAGGCAGTTCTTAAAACCTACAAATGACTGCAGGACCCAGGTGAAGTTCTATAGGGCATGTTTGACCTGTTCCATTTTATTGTTCTAGTGGGACTATACCTACCTTCAAAAACACCTGCAACTAACTCTGTAATTTTTTTCTTTATTTGTTTTTCTTGCCTTCTTAACCCCTTTTTGAAGTTTTACATTAGTCAGATTCTTTCCATTGTCAAATTCTTTTAGCAGGAGTTCTGCATGTTAGCAAACATTAAGTACTCTAAGCTAGAAACTGAGCTAGCTAGCATGAAACTAAGATAGCTTACTAAATAACTACTAGCTAAATAGCATTTTTTTTTTTTTTTTTTTTTACCAGACCAGAGGTTCTTGGCAGTGACCAAATCTGAAATCCAGGAATTCATTTTTACTCACTCTAACCATAGATGATCTAAAACATGGACGAAACTTTGAAGTTGAATTTCAAAATATGAAGGCAAAGTGGAAGTGCTTTAAATCCGCATTTTATCTGAAGGTCAGCAGGTGGCTGTGGTTGCAAAAAAAAGCTTCTGGTCCTTTCTTTCTTGACTACTATAAAAACTTTCTGGGCAAGTTTATTGGCTCCTTCATTCATTTTGGGTCATACCGAATTAAAAACAAACAAACACAATTGCTCATGGTCTACTAATTTGTAAATCATAAACTGGAAGCCAATGAGAATGCAGATTTACAGTTACACCTGCCTGTCCTTGCCACATCCAATTATTTTTATAACAGTGGAAACAATAGCAGAAATGCTTCTCTCCAGGCTTCAAAATGGACTTCGGAAACTTCACATCAGTAACTACCATCTTTTATACACTAAGGCTAAAATGACGCCATCTTTTGTCTTTCTGTAAATTAAAATTTTCCTGCTAACGCCATACTTAAATACTAGGAAGCCAAGTTGTGTTCACATGCTGCAGAATTCCTCTGCCACCTACTGGCCAAACCACAAACACCGTTTTAGCAGTACAAACCCAGCCATGTCATAAAAGTGATGGCACAGCATTTGTTTAAGAATGTCTTTTAATGTTTTCCAGTTCAGATACACAACATACAGTGTGTAATAGCCTCTATTTGAAATAGAAATATTAACTTTAATTCTTTCAACCCCTTCTGGTCATTATGCTCTCTCACAGTCTCTTGAGCCTCAAGCAGGTTTTACTGAATCAAATGAAACAGACAAACAGGTGCAAGCCTTCACTTTACCTTTCCGGCATTAAATCTTATATAAGAAGAAGAAGATATTTGGATCAGTGTAATACTTTCTCCCTTTACCTTAAGCCAACATCAAAACTGTAGTGTAAACATGTAAACTTGGTGAGTGTGCTTCCGTTATCTGTTGGCTCGTCCAAATCCCTTGTTTCCAAAAAAGAAGGAAAAAAGAAAGAAGGAAAGAAAAACACACATTTTGTTATGCTGTGGCTAACTTAAACTCACTAACAAACAGCTGGATCAATAATCCCCAAAACTCAATGTGCAGACAAGATTGCAAAAAGGTAGCAAAACAACCACCGTGGTTACTAGAGTCTGAAATTAGACTAAAAGAATACAAAGGATTTCACAACTTCCCAATTACAGGTTATACTGTATGACAATGCCCAAGACAATGTGAGACACTAACAAGTAAATTCAACAGTATCACAAAGAAAAAAAAAAAAAAATCTTTTTTTTTCTATTTTTGAGCATATTTAAAGAACTAACATGTTGTTTTTTCCAAGCCTCATTTCACAAATCTTCTCAATTTCCTCTTTTTTCGTGTGTTCTCCACAACTGTTCTTTGGCTTTTCTTTTCTTTTTTTTTAACCAATGAAGGGATTCATTTCACTCAAAAGCTGCCTTCATGATTGATGGAATAGTGTCAGGCCTGTACGTCACATTTTAGGCAAGACTATTTTTATCACAATCTATGCGAACCTGAGCCGTAGACATTCCTTTTTCATGTTCACGCTGCCCTCAACCACGCTGTGCCCACACAACCTACTGGAACCTGACCTTGAGTTCAAGGAAACAAAGGAGAATCGAACATATTTGAAAACCATGTAAGTCACCGAAACTTGCACCTGCTGTCACAAAGAAAAGATCCGGCCAGTCAGTCAAACCAAACGACAAACATAATATTTACAAATTCCAGTTTTGTTCGCTTACACTTAAAAAAAATGTACAGTTTGTTTTTATGTGTTGTTGGGTTCTTTTTTTTCCTTTTTTTTTTTTTTTTTTTTGGTTCTTTTGTTGTTGTTGTTGTTGTTCTTTTGTCCTCGCAGCTTGCTCCAGTCCAGCGTGAGGGATGGCAGTCTGGCTCCAGAGTGTGGTTATCCTAAGCAGACGGGACATCACAAGGAAGGAGGGGGACAAGAGAGGAAGAGGACGGGGGATCCCGCTCACCTTGCGATCACGGTTTATGTTGTGTGAGTAATGTCTGTTAAACTGGGTTTTCAGAATATATCCTCTGCGCACTGACGGATCGTACTGTCGCTATTTTTGTCATCGGCACCGTGTTTGTCCAGCGTTTGTCCTAATGTCACCGTTTCTGTTTAGTTTGCTTTGTTTTTTTTGTTTTGTTTTTTTCCCCCTCCTCCTCATTGTCCAGAGTGTGACCCGTGTCCGTGTTGGATTGTGCGAAAGATGTGAAACGCGCATACAAGGCTCTCTCACCTTTTTTTTTTGACCATAAATACATCTCATCCTTTCTCCTGCCTTTTGCAAAAGCCAGAAACATGGGACAACAAAAGAGCAGACGGAAAAAAGATAACTGTCGGGCAGTCCTCAAACACTTTGAAGCAGGAGGTTAATGTCCAGTCACAGACAAAAACCTTATTTAGACCCTTTGTGTAAAGTAGTCATTTCTTTTTTTCCCTAACTTTAAAAAAAAGTGCTATCTTCAGGTTGATTGAGAGACAGTGACTGTGCAAGCTCGACATTGCAAAAGATAAAGAGAAACAGCAAAAAGCAAAAAAACAAAAAAGGAAAAAAAAGGGGGGGGGGGGGGTTAAAAAGGCTTTCATCAGTCTTTCCTGTAGTTTTTGCAGCACAGCCTCGGTGTGTTAGGGAATGAAAAAAATAAAGAGGAAATATTTACTCTCTTTGTTATAATCATAGTTTTACACAATATTCATCTCTTAATACTTTAATACTTTCTGAAGTACCACAAAGTGCAGCTGATATTGAAACGGGATATTAAAAAGAAAAAAGAAAAGATTTTCAAAATAAAATGAATGGCAAATCATCAAAATGGCAAGCTAACTTCTAGAAAAAAACCCAGAAAAAAATCCAAACATGCAACAAATATCCCACACATTAAAGTTGTTAATAAAACTCCTTTAAAAAAAGAAAAAGAAAAGAAAAAGAGGATATATTGAATCTGATTTCCCTTTAAAGAAGAGACCAGCCACAGTGCAACATTGAGTGGAATAATAAAAAAAAAAAAAGTAAAAAAAAAAAAAAGTGTGTGGTTCAAAACTAAAGATGAAGGGGTTGGCACTTTTTTTTATGGTAATTCCTTTTGTAAGATACAGTCAGGGTGGACCTCTCCAGGCGGTCCACTGGACGCCAGTAAAAGAGGAACTTTATCACAGTACTTGGCACCAAGAATGCTGGTAAAAACGAGATATCAGAATATCTTTTTTTTTTTCATTCATATCCTTACAATTTATTAATAATACATCATTTACACTTGTGTTTTTGTATAAAAGACTCCAAAAGGAAAAAGAGAGTCTAGGAGTGATTGCGAGAAAGAGGAAAGGAATGGAGATGGATTATGTCGATGGTTTTAATAAAAAGAGCTACAAGGGCAGATGCAGAGCGAGAACAAGAGAAGCGGTTAAATGAGCTGAAGTGGAAACACAGACAAAAGAGATTGTGGGTATGAAGATAAATAATGTAATGGATGTGATTAGAGCGTGTGTGGCTGAAATGCAGCGACTTCTAATGGGCAGCCTGGATTCCAGGTTGCATCCCACAAAGTGAGTGGGATTCAGTAATTTCCTGTACCGCCCCACAGTTGAGGCCTCAATCTGGAAATGTTTTGAAAGCAGCAGTGGTGAGTATGCACTTTTGTTTTTGGTTGGGTTTTCTTTTTAAGCGTGAGCAACTTAATCTCCATGGGATGCTTAATGTTATTCAGTTAGCATCACAACCAAAGAAAAAAAGAAAAAACCCAAACAAACAAACCAGTAAATATATGTCTAATTAATAAAATCGCATTTTAAAATTAAAAAGTCATGATTCTCTATCCAGTGGATTCCACCCCATTTCCCTCTAGGCCCGTCAAATACATTTCACGCTAAACAATAATCCCCAAAAATCACAATGGAGGGACAGCTGTTGGGACAGAGTGCTAAACACAGGGTGCCAAATTTCACTTCCAGATTGGGCCTTTAAAGCTGCAATTTGTAAGTTTCAGGGAATCAGCGCTTCATGACAGGCAGCTTGTCGGGACATATGTTGCCTCAAACAAAGCTGCTCGCTACTGTTTTGTCTTTTTCGCTAAATGAGTGAAAATGAATATTTGCATTGGGCGTTAAACATAGTTTTTACACTGACACAACAACACATGCGCAAAACAACCGAGCTACCACAATACATGTCTGACTGATTGTTGATGAGCCTGAGAACCCTCTGCGAGAGCTACAAGCTTAAAGCTGCGTGTTTGGTGGCTCTCCAAAGCACCAGATGTTGAAAGCGCATTGACGGGGAAAAGCGGTATGCATCTAGTATGACGGTGTTTTGGCAAAGGACCTTTCTTAATCAAGTCCCCCCCACCTTGAGTTACGGTTACAGTTTAGAGGTATTTCACTGCTTCGTATCTTACAAACTGCAGCTTTAGTTGAGGGCTTAATGAGAAAAGAGAAAAGTAGAGTAAAGAAGAAGAGAAGGTGGAGTTTGGATGGAGCAGTTTGTGTGGTGCATCTCTGTAAGCCCAGAGTGGGGTAGCAGAGCTTGTGCCTGGTCCTATACACGGGTGGTGGAGTGTTGGTGTGGCAGGGCATTGTTGCTGTGGCTGGGGACGGGTGTAGTAGACGGGGCTGGGACAGGGGGATAAGTGTTGAAGGGGTGAAGGGGCTGCATGCTGCTAATGGTGCTGGGGATCATGGTAATGGTGTTAGCTGTCATCAGTGGCACATCTTCGGGCGCTCGCCGCAGGGCCAGCGTGTAGTCAGGTGGGCACACGGGAGGCCGCAGCGGTTCCAGGTCGCCGTGGACACCGCGGGACGGTAAGGGGGTCCCGTGCTCTAGCTCCACCCTCTGCTGTTTCATCTGCAGTGACATTAGCTCCTCCTCCTGACTCAGCGCTAGGTCGTTGTGCGGTGGGGCCCCTACGACTCCCATGCCAACACCCATGCCCATTGTCGTGCCGCGTTGCGGGGAGAGTCGGCGGTGGCGTCTTTGCATGAGTTCATGGCGCTTGTCCCGCTTATAGTAAAGTGCGGCAAAGGCCAGCACGTTCAAGAAAAGAAGCGAGGCGCCGACAGCTACCGTTACGCTCAGCTCGGTGGAGTAGTCCCTCGTCTCGCTGGGGAAGGGAGGATAGCGGGGCCTCTCTGAACTGTCAGGGTCAGGATCCGGTGGGTAGGTAGAGACCACAGGGTGCCGTGTTGAGCGAGTGCCAGAATGAGGGACCTTCCAGCGGCTGGTGCCTCCAGGTGGCAGACGGGTGGTGATGGAGTTAATGATTTCCTCGTGAAGGCTGTGGAGGTGCGGTACCAGCTCCAGCCAAAAAGCCACCTTGTTAGCGCGGTAGTTATCTCTGACACGGGGCTTCAGGCCAATATGCAAGTACTGCTTGTCCTTGGAGCTGAACTTGGTCCAGATGACCTCCTCAAATCGGTTAGGCTTAGTGTGGATGAACGTGGTGTCCTGAGGAACTGGTAGGTTAGGGTCTCTGTAAGACACAAGAGACAATTATTAGGCTATAAACCTAACCTTATCTTTGCTTTGATTAATTCAGTCAACCAAAACAAAGGAACTGATATGACATTTGAGGGTAAAAGAGGAAAGAATAGCAAATTACTAGGCGCTCTAAAACCTTCAAGTGCTTTACTGCAGGTGGTTTATGCTTGTTGTTGTCATCCTTGTGCTTTTGTGTTGTCATGTACCTCCTAAAGTTTATAACCTGCCATTTTAGCTGGGATGGAGGCACAAGTCAGCGAAGAACTTGGCCTCTACAGGCAGGGGCTTAGGGATTCCAAAATAGGCACACAGGCAGAAAAAGTTGGATAACATGATATTCTGCAGAAAACTTGTTTTGACTTCTTCCATTTGGAGAGGTGAAGTTGTGATTGTAGATGGTATCCTTTTGGGGCATTAATGCATAATGTTTTTGGGTGGTGGTGCCTGTGGTAACAGCAGCAGACTGGCATTTATATGGTAACCTAGTGATCGCTCTGAGCACTTTATGGTGCTGTTTTGTTTAATACTTCAAGCATTCTATCTACCTCACATTCATGGCCAGCTTAGAATCACCACAAAACCTATCTTGCATGTCTTTGGAGAGTGGGAGGAAGCTGTAGCACATACAGGACCAAGAGACTACATACTAGAACCTTTTTTGCTGTGAGCCAACAATGCTAACCACTGGGCTTCCACAGTTTGCAAGAGCAATGGTAAATGGTAAATGGACTGATTCTTATATAGCGCTTTTCTACTCTCCCGGAGTACTCAAAGCGCTGCATACAACATGCCTCATTCACCCATTCACACCCACTCATGCAAGCACTTCTAAACGCAAGTGCAAACTATAACTACATTCACACACATTCACACTCCGATGAATGCATCGGAGGGCAATTTGGGGTTAGTATCTTGCCCAAGGACACTTGACATGCAGACTGGGGAAGCCTAGGATCGAACCACCAACCTTCCGATCAGTAACTGATCTGCTCTACCACCTGAGCAGATCAGAGCATTGATTATAATGGCAGCTTTACGAAAACAGTAGTACAAGCCCCCCAAAACTACCCTCAGCACCTCACAACCCTGGTATTATGACTTCCATGATTTTTGAAAACATTTCTTTGAGATTTTAGTCCCTCTCACATTCTGACTGCATAATCAGTTTCTTGCAGTGAAGTCCCCTGAAGTCACTGCCATGTTTATAACAATGAGTCTGATTTGCCTTAGCTAACATTTGCGTGTGAAACAGTCTTACCATAATGCTGGAAATAGCAATTAAAAGATGGTAAATTGTGGCTACATGGGCTCTCTATTGATTTTTTATTGTGACAGTAACTCCTTGTCCTTCTTGTTATGTGACAACGGTACTAACCAGTGCCCTCCCCACATATAGCAAAATATGAGTCTTTTAACCAATTAAGAGCATTTGCAGCATTTCAGAGCTCAGCAAGGCAATGTGGGGCCAAGTGTTTTCCCCTCCAATGGGTGTAATTATGACATAGTGTTTCACATGGTCTGCAACAATACTCAGGCAGGATGTGGCATTCAAACCATAATTAATTCATAATTAATTCTTATGGTGTGCCAAAAAACATTCCCTGCACCACTGAACCACCAGCAGGCTGGACTGTTGACACAAGGCAGGGTCTATGGATTAATGCTGTCCTCAGCTGTCCTCAACTTCTGACCCTATCATTTAGAGAAAGCAACGATCAGTTTCCAATTTTCGGGTTTTGATGATCTTGTGCCCTCTGTTGCTTTAGATTTCTGTTCATGGCTCACAGAAATGGAAACCCAGTCTCTTCCACTGTGGGGGATTCCTCTGTGTCACTATAGGTTTTGTGACAACACCAATGGTCCTGACCATTCTCCTCGAAACTCTTTTAAGGTGAATTTCTGTGAGTTTCTAGAGATGGCTGTGTGTGAAAATTCCAGGACGGCAGCAGTTTTAGAAATGTCATGTTCTATGTTAGCGTTTACTGAAACTCTTCTATGCTGTGTGTCTTTCAGAATCTCAACACAGAGGACTGATCCATAAAGCTTTACATACAAAAATGTTTCATTTTTCAGTCATCTGTAAAATCCCCAGAAATATCACTGGGCTTGTCTTTTAAAAATCTGACTGAGTTAGTCATTGTGTTATATGTGACAAATATAATCAATACTTTATACACAATTCATAATTCACTTGAAATGAAGTGTTATACTGACCCTGACTTGGCAAAGTTGGTCCAATATGTCATCACAACAGCACTGAGCATTACGTCATTCTTGGAGAAGTTACAAGGAAACAAGTCAGTGGCCCCCACCATGGGAATCCCAAACACATAGGGGATCTCATCTCCATGGGCAGCATCTGCCCAGTCTGGTCTCGCCTCGGTCTGACAGTGGTGGTGGAAGGTATAGAAGTAGACGGGTGACTGGAACTCAGCGTGGAGTTTGGCAGTGGCGACAGCTGGGGCCACCCACTGGTGGTCTGTGAACAGAGCCAGGAGGGTCTTCCTGCGCATGTCGCTGTTGTCTCTGTCAGCCCAGTCTGTGTACATGAACTTTATGGTTTCCCTGAGGATATCTTTACCTTGGAAAAAACAGAAGTTAATGTGAGCATTTGTGCTGTGATAGAGTCTATGTTTGTCTGCGACATTATGTGGAAGCATGTAAGGCTGAAATCTTTTAGATTTTTTGGTCAAAACATGTTTTTTGCCACAGGAAGATTCCGAAACATAATTTACTGTGAATACTGTTAACCAGCCTGGCTTACAAAGGACTGTAGTCTCTATTCACAAGCAAATCTATGCCATTTTTATAAATGCTTAGTGCTGTTGAGGCCAAAAACATTTAGAAAGAAACACATCGTAATAGTCTAGAAAAATAGGAATAGGATCTGACCATCAGGGTATCCATACAGATTGTCCACAAAGTTGGAGATAGTATAGTCAAATGAGGCAGCTGATATTCCATCTTCTCCTTCACTGTCATCCACAAACTTCAGGCCCTCTCCCTGGTTGACACCCAGCAGTATGTCGTAGTTGAGGAACTCGCCCTGGTGTCACGACAAACACACACAAAGCATGACATACAAAACAGAACGGAGCAGTAATGCTTGTTAGGAATTTATTCATATAGTATAGAGGAAATAATTATTTCATCCCCTGCTGAATTTGTAGGTATGAATTTCTAATTTTATGGGATTTTCATTATAATGGAAAAAAATGAAATTGAAAAAAAACACCACATTATGTAAAAATTATAAATTGATTTGCATGTCATTGTATGAAATAAATATTTGATCCCCAAGCAAAACATAAGCTATTACTTGGTAGAGAAACCAATTACAAGAAACGTTTCGTGTAGTTGGTCACCAGGTTTGCACACATCTCAGGGAGGATTTTGGCCCACTCCTCTTTACAGAAACTCTCTAAATCCTGTAAGTTTCGTAGCTGCTGCTCTAAATTTTTGCTCCCTCCACAGACTTTCTATCGAATTTAGTCTGGAGTTTGGCAACTTGCTAGGCCACTCCTTTGTTGTTTTGGTGGTATGTTTGCATCACTGTCATGCTGGAAGACCCACCTTCAGTATTCTGGCTTTTTTTCAGATTTTTCATTGCATGGCCCCATTCACAGTGTCGTACCTTTAGTAGAAAAACAGCCCCAAAGCAAAGAAACTGATTTTGTGGACAGATCTGCTTCATACACATACGGATTTAAGATTAGGAGTATTTGTAATTGATATACTGATTGACTGTAATCTGTGTGTCACATGGGCACACAGTCAAACTGTGGGAGCCAGAATTCTGTCTGGCGCAGGGGATCAAATACTTTTTGATATTCTGTCTCTCACAGTGTCACACAGTGTACGGTAATTGAAGAATTCAAAGCCGACCTGCTGCATGAGGATCTCAGGGTCATCAGGTACCACGTCCCCATCTACCACAGGACCAAAGGCGATGTGGTATCGGGCAGGCTGGATGTCTTGGTCCACCAGCTCCCTGAAATTCTTCCTACGCAGACAGTCCACCAACTCTGCATTGTCCCCTGTGGTGCAGCCAACCTTCTTGGCCAGGATCTTGGTGTAAATCTGCGGTCTGTAGTTCACCGACCAACTGGAGATGGCTGAGCCACTCTGAGCGATGGCCCTCTGGAACAGCCCTATACAAAAACACAGTCATATACACCAGATGTATTAAAACATACAAACACTTATTCTCCATCAGCTTAGCTGTTTTTTTCCCCCCTCTGACACACTTTTGCTAGCAGCTGATGGTGCCTTCAAGGCCTTACAGTGTAGGCACGTTAAATAATGCATATGTTAGAGGAGGAGCAATTGTAGAGTATTACAGGGGCAAGATGAAGTAGATATCCTGCTGCTTTTCTTAGCTGGAGAAAATCTTTATGAACACCAGAGTAAAAAACATGAAGTGTTTCATTTACATGCAACAAGAGACAGCAGCAAGAAAAATGGCGGCAAATCTGCACACGGCTTGTTGGATAAAGCGAGAAGGGCAGAAAGAGAAAGAAAACTGCTCGCACTGTTGCACCGCTGCACTGTTATGTAAAGTGGCTTGCTGTCCCTCTGTTTTATCTGCAGATTCTGTCATTAATAATTAAGCCCCCCCATATTCTGCATGTGCCCCGCCCCCGCTCCTCTCCCTGTGAAATCAATTAAGAAGCCTCTCAGCTGCAACTCCAGCGCCTCATCTCATCTCTCCTCGGCATACACACACACATACAGACACACACACTGTACCTTTAAAAACTGTTCAGCCTCCAACTTTTTCTTGACTTTGTGTTGCTTCAGCCTGCTTTCAAAATGGAGTTGGGCTAATGTATGCAAAACAACCAGTTGTGTTTTTCTGATATTGCACCCACTATTAAACCTGCCATAACACTGACCAATAAGAGTCACGTTCTACAGAAGAAATTCTCAGCAATGCACAAACCACACAAAGGAAAGTGTGATCAGTGTTGATGTAATATATGTGTTTTCAGTGCAAAACTATATAAACTCTGTGAGCCTCAGTGTTCAACCAGGAAACCTGGACTATCAAAGTATCCATGCAATATGAGCTGGTATTATAGGAACCTTAACAACTTAGCAAATGACCTCCTGACTTTTTTCCTGACTCAATCCCTTGCATCAACCGAGACTCTGCTTCCTACAGTACATGCAATATTTTTATTTGTTTAATCCGTCCAAGATTAGTCTCTCTGTGTGAAGGTTAACAGTTTAGTAATAACATAATCTGAATTCTTGGTAAGGAATGAAACGCTATTTGGCTTCTCAGCTCCACAGACCAAAAGCATAGAGAGTATTAATGACAGAACATCTGGCGAGAATTTAAAGATCCGCCATTCAAGAACTAAATGGTCCTTTTCTACTGATGAGGTGCAGATGCTAGTGTCTAATCCAGAACCTGTTATGTGGATGGTTACAGGTCCTACGGAATGATGAATCCAAATTTCAAGTTCCAGGCTCAAATCATTTTCATGGTTTGGGGCTGCATCTAGACACTTGTGTTGGGGGGCTTGTCAAAACTGATAGAATCAGATTTTGATCCACCATCCTTCAGAAAGTGTGTACTGCATGGTACTGGCTTTAATTTTCAATATGAAAATGATCCCGAACAACTAACCCTGGATAGAAAAACACCACGTGGAACACTATCAGTCATGGATTGGCCTCCCCAGATCCTGGACCTCAACATTATTAAAGCAGTGTTGGACGATCTTGACAGAGAATGGGGGGGAAAAGGCAGCCAAGAGCCAAAGAAGAGCTTTAAATGTCCTTCAAGAAGCCTGGAGAACTATTCCTGAAGATGACTTAAAGAAATTACAGCAACATATAAAAAAAAAATGTTGGATGTCTTAAGCCTTATATAACATTAAAATTGCATTAAATAATAAAGTACACATTTATTACACAAAGCTTGCACACAGGTGCATCTTATGCCATGCTTATGACCATGCTTCCTAGCAAACACCTATCAATGGGCTATGTTTGGGCTAGTTTATGCACCTATAACACATAGGAAAAGTTTAGATTCACAACACTATATGTGACTCTGTAATTTAACATTTAAAAGCCCAATTTGACAGAAAAGTTATAAGAAGACACACTCATTCATCTCAGTGCTTTTTCAGTGACTGTAGTTTCATGTGGAATGATGTTATTTGGAATTACTAAAGGGTTTTTGTCCCAAGGGGAGTAATAGTTTTAGAGCAAAAACCTACTGTCTAAAACCATCTGTCAACTCCAGAACTGTCTGGATTCACAACCTCGTTTTCTTTCAAATTACTTGATCTTTGGAGTTTTGTCCTGCTTATTGAAATAATACCATAATGTCCCAAACTGTAAGTGACTCATCTCTGAATCCCTTTCCTTGTGGGAATAATACTGCAGTGCATTTTTATCTGCTTTAGGCTTTTCACTGAAAAGCACCAACATGCTCTGTAAAGAAATACATTACCCACACACTGTCCTGAAATATTAATCCCCTTTAAGTGGAGTATGTGACTACTAATCGGTCAAGGACAGGGAAAGAACCTTACCCTCGGAGTGGTGGGAGAGGATGAGAAGGTTCACACAGGCGGCACCAGCTCCAGAGCCAAAGATTGTGATTCTCTCTGGGTCTCCTCCAAAGTGGCCGATGTTTTCATTGAGCCAACGCAAGGCCTGGATCTGGTCCAACAAGCCATAGTTCCCCTTAGCAGACTGATCCCCGGTGCACAGAAACCCTGCAGTGCAAATTAGAACAAATACAGACAGGATAAGAATGAAAAAACATAGATTTTCCCAAATGAAGGATCAGGGCCCGATTTAAAGAGACGGGATATGTGTATATGTTTTTTCCGTGTCCCACACAAACAGAACACGGCATCCTGTCATTGTCAGGAACTTCTAAGCCTCCAACTCACTTCAAGTCTGTGGAGATTTCACACAGAAAGCTTGCCAAATTACTCATTTTTAATACCCACGCTGAAAATACAACACAGTTAAGAGAACTTGTCAGCAGAGAGAGGAGGAGAGCAACAGAAGGCATGTTTCACCTACTTCCAGGACACACATTTACACAGTTGGTGCACACCCACAACAAGATAAAATAAACTGAACAAAATGCCACACACACACACACACACACACACACACACACACACACACACACACACACACACACACACACACACACACACACACACACACACACACACACACAGCTCTGTTCTTATGAGAGTGAATTAAAGTACTTTACATGTGTTTCAAGCAGCTTCACTCCGTAACAAATGTAGCATTTCAATTTTTCCACTGTTTGGATGACTTCAATACCCGTGAAACAACTAAAAATGATTTCAGTTAACTGCACACTTCTCAGAGCTGTGGCTGTAGAGGTGGAAGATGTACTGAAAAAGAAAATCGTGTTCAAGCATGTTCACCCGACTTTGATTTGGCCAGCTCTGCTTAGCAGTATTTACTCAGGCGCTTCCTGTGAATAAATACAATTTCCCATTGTTGCCTATAACTAATACCGGGAGCCAAGCTTTATGGAGAGAGAGTTTTATTAAGGCTTAGATCTAAGGGTCACATAAGGCATAAGACTGTTTTGATCTCAATTATGTAAAGTGGGGCTAATTTGGAGTGAATTCTAGGGAAAAAAAGGACAAAAAATGGCTGACTGTGCAAGTCGGTAACCTGCGGCAAACAAAGATGCTCAGCTATCTCGTCATGCTAATGTGGTCGCTCTCTGTTCTGACTGTTTTCTCCACAACACTGTTAGCAAACAGTAAATTACCCTGTAGGATAATGTAGTTATTTGGTGCCACTGGTCACTCTGTGTCAGTGACTGTTATCACTGAAACATGGATCTCAGTTCAGGCTGAGTCTGGAAGCCAGCTTGCTAACTTATTAGTGTTAAAAAGAAATCCTGTTAGTGCAATGTTATAACTTTTTTAATAACACTTAAAAGCCACTTGGCTAAGACTTCACGATGCATGCAGACTGCACTGTTGTGATACCTACTGTATTATATACTCAGTGTGAATACACTGACCTATCCACACTGAGCCTGGTATGGCGTCACCACCTGCCCATATGCACTGTGTTAACTTAGAGTCTGTAAACAAAGCCAATGACAGCTTAATGGGCTGAACATGGTTCCCTGTTGGCAGTGCCTTAGTAGACCGTAGGGAGCTATGGACAGCCCGTCTACCTGCAGTGAGCATCTGCTGCCATATGGACACAGTGTCCAAAGTTTGTGGTAAAACCAGCCTGTGGGCTACTCTTACTTGTTCTGTTCAAACATGTCAGGAGAAGAGCAAAGTCATAACATATGAAGAGCTGAAGTGAAACTGAGTGTTAAAAACAATGAAAAGTGTCCACTGCAGCCATCGTCTGTGCTCTGCTGTTTAACTTTTGATGTTTTGCTTTAAGCTTGTCCGATAACTGGTGAACTCCCTTCCCTGCTTCAGTCCACTTGTCAACCACTCAGGATCTCGTCTACGTATAGCTGATCTATGAGGTGTTGAGCTTTTGGAGGCTTACACGAGACCATGTTTGCAAAGGCTGAAAACCCCTCACTCTGAAGGCAAGCACCTACGCAAGCAGACGTAACAGCAGTAATATAAAACAAGAATAAGATAATTGTTCCACTGCTTGACCTGAGTCCTACCACAGGAGAATGCCACCATCACTACAAAATCACAATATGATGCATAAAGATGTGTGAGATGCTTTGCATTGATGGTTTATATCTGAATGTGGGACATTTACTGGGCAAAATATGAAGTGGATCAGAGTGCGTACATTTTGAAGTGAATTGTAATACATCAAATATATCAAGGGAATACTGTTATTTTATTCTAATATACATTATGCCTCTTTTGCAGATATAATTTTTGGCATTTCAGCACATACACCTTTTTTAAATGAGATCCCTGGACCACTGAGATGTATCTCTTGCAGAGGTGTTCTGAACCCTGTGCTGCCTTTCTAACATAAGACAAGGTAAAACCAGCCAATAAGATGTAATGTTTAACCGGTAACAAGTTTTACAATACTTGCACTGTGGCAAATGTGTTGGCTTTGATATATTAGAATGATAATAACCCATTTTTAAGCCAGGACTGTTCATTCAAGAATTAAAACATCAGTCTTTGAAAACCAGGCCTGCGACATCAAAGCAAAGCCCTGCCTGGCTAAACTAATCAAAAGGAGCAGGTTGATCATCTGGAGGCGGGATCTTTAGTGTCCACCACTTTAATATCAATTGTCAAGGAAAGAACTCAGAGGGACTTGCTGGACTCGGTGCATGAATGGGGCAGTAAAGCTCTCATGGCTCTAGGCTTTTACGATTTCCAATTGCAAGGCTCAAATTGTCAAAACTTGCAACTTAAAATGTGAACATGAAGACTGAGGAGGCTTTAAAAAAGACTTTTAGAGTTATCTTTCTAATTTGGCAACATAACCCTCTAATATGTCAGACGTTCTCTGTCATTAAGAATGTATGTACCTCTGTTAGGTCATAGCCAGCTCAACACAGCCTTTTCTACAACAAAGTGTATCCCTTCCAGATTCACTATTCAAATAGTTATTATAACAGTTATAACAATAATAATAGAGCTTTAAGGTATGGGGCCAAGGGCAGTTGGGGCACAAGCACTTGGGAAGGCCTGGGTAAAGGGACAAAAGTATCAGAGGTCAGGAAGAGGTCAAGGAAAAGCTTTCAAAAGCTCCAGGGTGCTTTGTTCTAGTTGGACCAGGGGTTCGAAACATAAGGCCCAGGGGCCAAAATCCACCCAGCAAAGACTCCAATCCAGCTCCCTGGACTGGATTTCTTTCACTAAACAGAGCAGCATTTCTCTTCATTTCTGTAGAAAAACTGTAAAAATTCACTTATTTTTCTTATATTAGGATATCTAAAGATTAAAGTTCTTTCCACTGACAGAAAGGGCGGCTTTACTGGTCTGGCCTGCTTAAGATTAAAGTGGGCTCTATGTTGCCCACAATGTAAAATGAGTTTGTCATCCCTAAATTTGACTGAGAGAAAAATGAAGGCTAGCATAATACTAAAGGGTAGTCTAAATGAACTAAAACGTGTTCCCAGAGTTTTTGGGTCACTTGGCTTCATCCAAACGAAAGTATGACATTTGATTTACGTTTTAAAATGGTATGACTTTGCTTACACATACAGCTAGTCATTGAATGTGCCTATCTTAAGTATTCACACATCCACAGGAAATCTTTAAGGAAAATGGAGCTCTCTGCTTATATCTGACAATAATTTGTGACTTCACCTGCTGGATTATACGAAAGCAGCCATCAGACCTAAATAACCCCATCCGCTGGTTGGCTTTCCAGATTGGCGCTTGATTTACACTCTGAGACAGTCCATATATAGTTCAATAAAGATGACTAGTTTTTGATCACATGCTACTTTACATAATGCAGCCAAGTCTCAAATGGGTTTCTGAGCAACGTCATCAAAATGTACCAGGAGGCTGAACACAAATCAAGATGACTGGGAACTTCTGGGCCACATGTAAAACCCTTTTTAGCTGTTTTAAACTGCACAAAGTGACCAGAGCAAACTACTGGCCACAATCCTGGACTTTGCACTAAAATTAGAGGAATATATGCACCTTTCAAATTAAGACAATGAACCTTGTTGCTATGTTTTTTTCTTTCAGGGGAACAGTACAAACATCGTTCTCTGTGATCAGTATTTCAGTAAGCAGTCTGATGTGCAATGTCACTCCAGTCATCTTTAATAGAAGACAACAGTCTATCTGGCCTATTTTTGAGAAAAAAATGTTTGTTTTTAACACAGATGTTAAAAACAACTAATGGTACAAATATGTAACCAGAATCTGGGCATCTGCGCACCGTAACTTGTGCAGAAAAAGCTGTTATTACATATTGTTGCTTATTGGCTTTTGCTCTGATTTAGGACAGAGCTCCAGATTTATTACTAATTCCAGGACAAACATTGTTTGGTCTGTAATGCGATGCTCCCAGCATCAAGTTTCAAATTATCTTGCCAAAAACCGACAGACGACTGTCAAAGGTGAAGTGTAGTAAACCGTGAATTGCCTTGGATAAGCCACTGGTGACTGTCACACCCAAAATAACAATTATTTTTCTGGTTTCCAGCAACTGAACACTGAAAATAACCATTTTTGGTTTCATGACATTGCATTGGCATGTTTTCCACCTCCCTGCTGCACATGGATCCTAGATTGTTTGTACAGTATGTCACCTAAACGAGCATAGTGGCTGAATAAATGTTTACTGTCGCAGGGCATGCACAGCATAACCTTGTGTATGCAACTATATACAAGGTCACAGCCTCAGTGTGTCTACATAAACTGTGTTATAATACTTTCTCCTGAAGCAGTATTGGTAGTGAACTAAATTCCCGTTCTAGATGTTTTCTCGTGCGGACAAAAGAAACACACCGTATAAGAAACTGAATTAAAGGGCAGTTTGTAAAAAAAAAAAGTGGTACAGCTGTATAGCTCAGTACAAAGGGACAGATGGTAGGAACAGACAAAGCACATTTTCAAGTGTGTTAAATAGCAAATTACGTTTTTTTGTTGATGATTATTAATGAAAGTGATGGCGATGCTGATGAAGGTAACAGCAGCCATGATGACGGTGGTGATGATAACCTGCCAAATTGACCTTTCTACTGCAGTCAGTGTGACACAACACAACTTTCATTCCACACTCTTCACTGTACTTACACTACAGTCAACAAGCACTTGAAGCCTGGAGTGTTGTGTTGGGTTAACCCGGCTTAATTGTGATTCACATTACAGAGTGCACAGTTATTTTGCTGACTTTTGGTGTTTTTCTTTCAATGTGACTTTTTGCCTTGGGCAAAAAGTGTAAATTCCAGCCATGATGACAGCTGATGTGTCACTTTATCGTAGCTTAAAAAAAGTAAAAATCTACGTTAACTTAAAGTCAACATTTGACTTGTAATGAGCATTAATTAAAAAGTTTTTTCATTCATTTTTAGTTTTGAATTTAATCCTCAAATGCTTTGACAGGATATCTCACATTCAAAGAAAACACGTAGAAGCCACTGCAATCAGCAAAGTAAGCAAAGAATATGCAACCTCAAAGAGTGACCTCGTCTTGAGCAGGCAATAATGTTTGTTATGAAATGACTGTAATGTGACAACGATTTTCAAAAGAAAAAAAGTATGATTAAACTGTAATCTAGAGATAATTGGATTACCAAATTTATAAGAAACCACAGCTGCTGCCTGTCTCTATAGTGCAGTGTTTAGTGTTGGATGGATTATTAAAAAACAGAAATCATGTCTCAGTGCTGTAGCAGAAGTATTACTTTGAAAGGATTAACCCCACTAATCAAGATATAGTTCACATGTTACTATGTAATTGTATTATCCTTGCATCATCCCAGCAATTGACTGGTTCTTAGCCTGATGTGGCTCTGACCTGATAACATATTACCACTGACCTGTGCCGCTTATCAAAACCATGGGCATGTGGAAGTGTCTGCTGCCCAGCCAAGTGCTGAGCTGCCTGCCACAGTTGCCTGGCAACTGTCTAGGACTTCAGGCAAAATGATATGGACAGGCACTCACGAAGGCACTCGGATACCCACATTCAAGCACTTCCATATTCAAGTACGCAAACAGCAGCATGCAAATGCACGTGAACTCCAAAGTCAGTGCATGCACGTGCAGGCAACTTCACAGTATGCGCTAGCATGCTAGCTCTAGTACCGCTCTCTTTGAAAGGCCAACATGAAGGGAGGGGATTCGGTTTATCTTCCACCATTGAAGATAAGTCAAACAAGTTCCCTCCTCTCCTTTCTTTCTCTTTCAGTAAGTTTTCTTTCTGATCCACCACCCACACCCCTCCCATCTGCTGAGTTGGGTTTCCTACTGACTTTAGCGCTGAGAACAGCAGTTTATGAGGCTGAACTCATGCATATTCAACACTTGCTTTAGGTAGCGGCCAAGGAACTGTGAGGAGAGTCATCAACCTCTAAAGATACAGGCTGAAGACAATGAAGTGAATGGATGAAAGAGAAACAGAGGAGGAGTGAGAAAACCATGGAGGGAAATTTAAAAACAAACTGTATGATAATAACTGGAGCTTCTGCTGACGTTCAATACCTCTGGGATTGTTACCAAAAGTTCTTTCCATAATGCACCTACTCTTTCTCTAATGTATGCCAATGAGGAGAGTCATTAGAAAAGCTATTATTCCCAATAGATATCATATTGCGTCTACAACAGGATGAAATATTTGGATTAGCTGGAGTTTTATTCATTTTGGGACAAGATACAAAAAAAGAAGACCAACACAAAGAAATTGTTATTGGTATGTTGTGTCTTCACCCTAATTCTCTCTTAATGAACTGCACCATTCAGAATATCCTCTGTTGTCACCCATATTTGTAAAAGCCATTAACACATTTTAGGCCTTAAACTATGCTCAGCCATGTTATTGCTTTACAGAGACAGGAACATCTGCAGAGTAATTTATAGGACTGAAAGGAATAACTGTAGTAGGTCACTGAACATATTTCTGTGAACAGAGAAGAAAGAACAATAGGAGAGGGAGGGGGATGGAGTTGAGGGTGAAGGATTAAAAAAGGGGGAAAAAAAGAAAGAAAGACATGAAACAGGTATTAAACCAAATATTGCCCAAAGCTACTGTCAGATCTTAACTGACAGACAGTAGAGGGGAATATAGTGAAGGACGAATTATATAATTTCACTGTGACGTCACACAGGAGATGATCAGAGATGTCTACATTCAGAGGAAGGATGTTGATTTTTTTTATACACACAGGAAAGGTGATTGAAAAGAGGAAACAAAGCATTCTTGTCTCTGTATATGTGAGTCACGAAATTAATCAAGCACAGGTAGAGGCATTATTACACAAAAAAAGGAGCGGGGGAAAAAAAACCTTAGCAGATGGTGAATGTCTCTTGCACACTGAAGACTCTGTTTAGATGAGCGGAATAGAGTGGATTGGATCACTCAATACTGTGCACCGGAGTCGGGGATTATCTGCTATGTGTGTATGTAACAGTAGATTAATATGACAGGAGAAAATCACAATAGAAAATTCTTTAACTCAGAGAGATGCTAGTTCACCTCTTGCACATTCTTGCTGGATTATCTTGTTTTTCTTTTTTTTTGGTTACACAAATCTGTTAAGTCTCCTTGTCGGCACCAAGGGTTTGATTTGAAGACTAGCTGGCAGGTCTGTTTCAATTATGCATCATTCTGTATGTCAAGTATACCCAGAAATGAAATTATAACGCAATTGGGCTCCACTCCCACTGAACTAATGTTATTTCAGTACACCGCCCATAGGCCTCTGATGTCATTGTATTTATTACCTTACTTATCTCGTTCAATTTTTTTCCTCACAACTGTCCACTCAAATGGCACCGTGCCGTGCAATAACACCAGGCTGCCATGCAAATTTGAAAAGCAGCGGTTCAAACATCACGCTGACTCCCAAGACTTTTCAAAGCTTTTCAAAGTTCTGTTTCAGAAACGCCTGATTGCTCATGAAATCTGCAGCCTGCCGGAATAAAAAATCAAGTCAAATTAAATGAATTAAGAGTCTCGAAACAGAGCCTCGTCTGCAGAGGGGACGCAATTTTAATCACAGGGCTAATATTGCAGACATGAAGCTATTTTAATTAATGATATAGAGTCATTAATCATACTTGTTACATGTATCCACTCAGCCTCTTAATATGGCAGTTCAGGTGCCCAAGTGATTGGCAAACATTTATGTAATTTTACATTTACTTATGCGTAATGGTATTTAAATGTGGATATTTCACTTTAATCACTGCCTCCACTATTAGTTAACAGTCAGATTAAGGCTTTAGCACTGAGTAGATGACGCAAATGAATGCTAACACCAATTATGGCACAAAACGGGGACAGATTCATCAAGCTGAATGAAAAATCTTGCCATCAACTGAGATCTATCTGTCATGTAAAGGGGTATTTAAATTATTTAAATAAATTAACCTTTTTTACATTTTGCCAGTATTAAAAGTATGCCAATTAGCTTTACAGTTAATTCTATCCTGAAATCACAAGTTAATACTGATAATAGACACTGGAGCAAAGTTTTATCTGGAATGTGTAAATCACCCTGAAAAGAAAAAAATGTGTGAATAATATCTTTCACTGCCAGAAAATGTTCCTCCATTCTTACTTGTTGAATTCCTCCAAGGGAGGAGAGACGCACAGTCTTAAAATCTCAGATTTAAATTCAGAAAAACTGTGAGAAAGACACAGCTTGAATATCTCTGATGTTATATCAAAAACATCTACGGGATACAAACAGAGGAATAGATTTCTGCTGCATACACTGGAAAGTGGAGCACAACAGTGACTGCCCACTTTTTTAAGCGCTCCAGTTCTGTAAGTGAATTTATTCCTCGTTTAAAAAAAAACATGTATAAATGTCTTGAACCAAGCCAATCAGCTACCAAGAGAATTATAACCATAATAAGATTTGATTTGATTGTAAAATAAAATGTAAAAAAAAAAAAGGAAAACAAGAAAAGGGCAAAGACACATCATTACTGTGTGATTGTAATACGTGTGAAAGAAATACCCATCCCAAAATGCACTGCAGATGCTTTGAAATCCCACATTACACAGAAAACCACATTTGAGCTTCTGGAATTTAATCGTTTCTCATTATTGTACTCCTGTAAAATAATATGCTTGAATATATTTGGTAATATGTGTAGGGTACACTGCTCTTGTGGCTTCTAAAGTTTGTAGCTGGCTTCTGGGTAGATTAGTTCTGTAAAAACAAAAAACAAAAAACAAAAACAAGCTTGATATCATACAGACCTGTGGTTTTTACAGGACAACATGCCATTGTTTTACAGTGTTGTAGCTCATAGTTAGTCTACTTTGGATGGTTACCACATCATAATCAGTCATAATCGATTGAAATTTTGGTACACTTGAGGCCTGAACAATTTAAGGTCACCTTATGTGTGGCATGTAGGTTGTAGAGCAGGGGTCTCCAACTCCAGGCCTCGAGGGCCGGTGTCCTGCAGGTTTTAGATGTGTCCTTGATCCAACACGGCTCATTCAAATGGCTAAATTACGGCCTCAACATGTCTTGTAGTTCTCCAGAAGCTGGTAATGAACTAATCATTTGATTCAGGTGTGTTGACCCAGGGTGATATCTAAAACCTGCAGGACGCCGGCCCTCGAGGCCTGGAGTTGGAGACCCCTGTTGTAGAGCATCGAGTAAGGGGAGCTGCATAAATGATCCTTCTGTTATTTGACTGGTGCAGCTGTGTATTTGGCTACCAGCCTGCGACACAGATTGGTGTCAGTTTCAGTCAATATGCCTATAAGTCCTTAGGGTTCACTGAAAACTGTCTCTGGCTACTGATCCATGTGTCAAGAGCCTCATGCACGTTATAATACGCATTATAAATGATGTCCACATGGCAAGCAAAGCATTAAACACACTGTTGCAATTTCTGTAAAGGGAACAAAAATAACATGAAATGTGAAATATTTAAAAATATGTAATTTGTGTAGATAGAGGATTTTATAGCGGAATCTACTCACAAACAGATAATGTTAGTTTTTGATTCTGTTATTACAGTGAATGCACCATCAGCAGGGTAAAAAAAAAGAAAAAGAAAGAAAAAAAGAAAATGAGGGTTGTGAGAAGACTTTGTCTAGATGCAAAGAGTGGGAGGTGTGTTTTATTTGTATTTAGAGAGGAGCTGAGTTGTGAGAAGGCAGCAGGCTGAAGTTAATTGACAGCACTGGCTAAAAATACTGTTTATGTCATATTTAAAAGGATGTGTTTGAGAACAACAGGCAACACAATGTAAAGTGATTCCGAAGGCTGACTGAGCTAAGCACTATTTATGGATGCACTGACACTGTTTGACTTGACTTTTACTAAAAATGTTTTCAATGCACAAGATTGTAAAATTAAGCATATTAAATAAAAGATAAAATGATGCTTACAGGAGTGTCACAAACAGAGTATATGAGCACATCATTTTTGGATACATCATTTTTACCTAGCAGTCTCTAATTAATGAATAACCCAACTAAGCATAATACAGTTGAAGACATTATGAAGGCTTTTCTCTGCATTTTGTAATTATAAACACAAAGTAAGGAAATTCTTTTTATTTCTGGGTAAGATTAGTAGAGCATTTTAAAGAGTTAATTATACTGTGATCAATGGTCATGACAATTTGCTTATTAATGATCAAGGAACTGACCTCACAGCCTGTTTTATTCATTCAGTGGGCTAGCTTCAGTCATTGTGCAAATGTACTATTTATAAATTTGGGGAAACCTGGAGTCAGCTGAGACCGAAGAAGTGAGTCGGATAAGTGACGAAGTGTTTCTCCCACTGAAAATGCTACGTCCGGATGAACAGAATCAACCATTTGGGAGTTAATTATAATTTTTTTTTGTATTTAATACACATGCAATTCAAAAATGCAAGAGATAAAAACATTATTAAAGACTGCTAGCTTAAATTGTAAAATGACTGATTTGATGCTGGTACTGTTAGTGGTTTCAGATATCTCTCTTTGAGCATTAGTGTTCAGTTCAGTATCCATTTGTACATGTGTTACCAGTTAAATCTTTAACAAGCAACCTTTTCTGATACAAAACATCAATAAGCTAATGAACTGTAACTTTAAAATAGCAAACATTATACAAGCTAATGTAACTAGCTTGTATAATAAACTAGCGTAGTTTAAGCTAATGTATACCTCGTACTAATGTTAGCAAGCTACTCAGCACCTGTTCTAACATTTCAGTCTGTCTTCTGCCAACAAAATATATTGCTAACATTTAAAAAATGGTCTGACACCACTGTGTCAGGGATTTAAAACAATTTTGTTATAAAGAAGCTTATGTTTAAGTACATAGGATTTTTTTTTTACTGTGGTATCAAAATAGCATATTCAGAATCCGTGTAATTCTACAAGTACTACTAGAGACTCCTACATTTCTGCTACTGTGACAGCCCCAGCAATATGTTAAACTTATCTCAAATTGACACAAGTATATGATATATGATGAGTATATGAAAAACTGGAATGTTTTTTTGTGGCAGCACACATAAAACACAATTTTCAGGGAATTTACATCAAATTTACCATGTTTTCAAGCAACCTTAAATCATACAGCATACAACATTTTTATGCTGTGAACAAGATGATATTAAACATGGTGGCATTTACTCCTAAATAGGTTACTCGCTTACTTGCAAGTAAAGAGCTGAAATTGGGAAGAAAGTGCAGAGAAATGTTTCCAGAAGAAGCGTTTCATCTCTCTTCCTGCGGTGAAAAATGTTCTCACTCTCAGAGCCCACGATGGTGGGCCTTTCCCCAGAGTTCATTAATTAGTTAATTAGTTAATTAGTCTAAACAGATGGCTATGCAACACAAATCAGAAGGCTCTCTGGGCCTGGAGCAGGAGGAAGGTAGGAGAAGGTGAGCTGAGCCGCGATCTCAAATTACAACTGTCACTGAACCTCTGAACCGGGCTGTGCGCTGCAGACATTTTCTTCTGGCTCACCCATTTTATTCCACCACAACGAGGCATATGATAAATTAATATTACAAATCCATAAAGTATATCATTTGCTGGAAATTGACAGATGCACGTGCTGTACTATAATGAAACCATTAAGTCATGTGCAAGGCTGCTGCGGTCACAATGCAGGAGGGTTTGTTCGAATGAATACTTTGCATCACTGCAGATTTAAAAAAGCATTTCTGAAGGTTTATTTTTAGACTGCTCCCATCTCCCCCCTTCTGTTTCCTTTTCCCTCACTGTCTCTCCATGATTCTCCCTCGCTCATCTGTCTCTGTTTCCTGCACTCTCTGCTTCCCCTATTCCTGACTCCCTATCACTCTTTTAAAGGCGCAGACATTGTATGAAATGAGGTTGGCATGTGTAAGCTCCTGTGAGTGTAAGTACGGGATAATACTTAAGATAAGAATGTAAAACTATTAAAATACCAAATGCCTGTGTTTCTCACTGTGACTCAAATGCACCGTGTCAGTGAGGAGTGCTATTAAAATTGCAGATGGATGGTGCATTATTCATATATATATTTTACGCATGGCACGCAACCAATTGCCTACACACACTCTATCACATGCAAAAGAAGGACTTGGTGTGCACACAGACAAAAATGCATACATGCTTGTGCCACACAAAACATGCAAAAAGACACACACACACATACACACAAGGATTATCGCCTTAGTACAGTAACCCATTTAAAGCATATCTGAGAGTCAGAGTGAGAGAGCACACATTCGCCCACATACCAAAATTTTCAACAACGTTAAAGGAATCGAGGACACTGCGTCATAATCACTCAGCAGGATCTATCTCCACCTCTCTCTATGTGCATCTTGCATGTACTTTAATGATTATGTGTGGAGGTTCTGTACAACGCATGAGTGCACTTCACACATCTCTAATGTTGATCACAGCAACAATGTCAATGTAAATCAACTACCTTCACGGTCCGGAGCCAAGGTCGAAGTGAGTGTAAGGAAAGGAAACGAGGATGCCAATGAAGAGCATTTGGAATAGCTTGTAATTTTATGCAACAATATCAGTTCCAAATTGTGAACTCAGTCTTTTGGCTCGGCTTTTTAATGATCGTGATTTGTCGGGCAGCTGCGAGGAAGAACACGCGGAAAGGTGAAACTGAGCCGGATAAAGCAGCAGGTCCGGGCCCTCATTTCGCTAACTCTCAGTTTGTCCTTGTCCCTCTGCCTCTCCGCTGGCATTGTCAATAACAGTGTGGCTCACGTTACCCTCTGCTAATACTTGCAGAAACTCTTGGACTCCATCCTAAACTACTCCCATTTCTCTGTTTATCATTATCCTGATATGTTGAAACAGGCGTGATGCAATAAACAAGATCTGATTACCCAACCTGGCAGCCGCAATGAATGACACAGGGAGCCTGTGTGCAAACACCTCCAAAAGATGACGCCAAATGTAAATACTTGACTCCGCTGATATCCAGCAGCAAAAAGGGCTAGGCGTACACATGCACACAGCTCAGCCCACACTCACTGGCTCATGAGCTCTATAAAAATGAACAAACAGAATACCCCTTGATACAAAAATACAATGACAGCAACAGACGCAGTTCTGTTTTCTGTTGCTGAATGTTACACCAAAGGCGCTAAGTTGTTGTTTGTGTCTTTTGAAGTACAGAGAGTGTGATCCTGGCTGTCGTCTTTACAGAAAGGCATGTTAATATAAAAATTAATGAATTACTCTAAAAAGGAAAAGCCAGGATGTGAGAAAATACACCTGTTTGTGTTTTAATACAAAGTGCCTGCTGCAGGAAGACATAGAGTCGCTGGTGAAACGTGAGCAACAGTAGCCAAAATGATAACAAGATTAGCCAGAACGTTTCAAGACTTGTGGAAACACAATACGACCGTTTAGGGATGAAAGATCAGTGATACACTTTGCTTAGGATAGTCTATAAGATTAGATTAGATATCTTATTGTTCTGCTACATGAGCTGATACTTCATCAGAAACTGTGGATATGTTTGCATGCAGTTCTTTTAAGCTGTAATCTGTCGAAAAATATCTCCGACATTTTTTCAGACACAGTTTCCATAGTGTAGGCACTGCATTGCTAATTCCATCATCCACAATAGATGAAATTAGGCTTTAAAGCTTGAGTTGGTTAAAGTTCCTAGATTTAGCAGTACCAGTGAGGCACAAGAGGGAGGACACACAAAAATACTGCTGCTCATGTACCTGTCAGGATGATCCAGGTTAAACCTTAAAGACACTGGCATTTGAAGTAGTAACGCAGAACACTTAAGTCACGTCTCTGAGTTAGGACATGCTATTAAACTTTATTAGATTGTTTCCTGAGCCTGGTTCCTTCTGGATAAAAAACCCTCCAGAATCCCCTTTCCTCTACAACCCCAAACATGGGAAAGCCCTCTACACCACACTACACCACAACTCAATTCAACTAATAAATGTATTAATTTGTAAACTGCAGTTTTATGAATTAGTTCCGTGGTCTAAAATTTGAATACACGTTTCAATTTGTGGTGAGGGCATAGTCGCGCATAAACAGAGCATTAAGTTGCTATTCAAGTCAAAACATCACTTTAATCTTATGAACCTTCCTAATCTTAAGAGGTGCTCTTAAAAATGGCCGTAGATTAATGAGTACCTCCTACACAAGAGCAGATGGCTCAGAGAATCTTAAAAGCTGCAGAACTTACTCAAACATGACTTGTATGACTGAAGTTTTTTGCCCTGTGTACTTATTTGCCTGCACTTTTTTAATAAGGTAAGGCTAATGGTTTCTATTAAGCGGGAAAAAAAGTTAAAGGGACAATAACAGCTTTGTTTTTGTTTTTTAATTTGTGCTCAAAATAGGTTTTCTTCATCAGTTAATTAAGAATAAAACATACTTACACTTTTAATTATACTTTTTGTAATTATGTGTTCTCGTGTTTGGATTTTAGCCACATGTCTGTTTTTTCTCTTTTTATGTTTTTCATATTTTTTATATTTGTGTGTCTTTAGAAGAAAATATGGAAAAAAACAGAATAAATTATAAAGACAGAGGAAGAAGTGTGCTATTTTACTTTTTATGGGACACTGTAGCTCCTTTGAGATAGTATTTATATTTATACCTCCCTCTTTTTCACACATGCTGCCATCATTTTCCCTGACATGTCTTTTCTACTGTGGCATGTCAACACTGCTAAAAGAAAGAAAACTCAAATGGCATCTTTACAGCGTATGACATTACTGGCATTAATAGAAATTCACACACCTTGTGATATTAACTCAGACCATGTGAGGACTTCTTTAGAGCACACAGGAGTACAGTAACAGGAGTTCTGATTTTTTTTTTGTATTTTCCTACTCAGTTGTATATAGTATTTATATTTCTATTTTATTCTATTGTATATAGTATTTTATTTTATTGTATTGTATTTTATTGCATTCCAGTGTTTTCTAATTTCTGCTACATAACTTTGCACTTTTGCCTGTGGGACTAATAAAGGTCATCTTATCTTATCTTAAAAAAATGGAAACTAAGTGTCTGCAGGTAAAGGAGACAATGAAATAACTTCTTTAGCACACACAAGGCTACAATAGAAAGAGTTCTGATTTTCATTCATAGGTCAGTGTTGAGTTGCTTAACAAAGAAAACCCCTCTGAAAATGGTCAAATACAATAGCTGAACTAAAAATGAGTGAAAAAGTAAAGAAAAGACTGTCAGAAAGCCTGGAGAACTACTTGTTATGACTACTTTCACAGATTACAGTAAATTTTGGCTCATAGGAAGCAAAATATTTAAAAAAAAATGGGGTGTAACTCAAGACATTTACACAGTAAAGTATGAAGAATTTCAGAATGTTATCTTTCATGCATGTGAATGCTGCCATTTTTAAATACAGTTTAACATGGCACACAAGGCCTGGTCTAGCTGAAATGAGGCAGATCAAAACAAAGGTTGTAAATGTATAAAGGGTTACATCAAATATCTGATGCATCAAACTTACCGAGCACGCCAAGCCGATAGTTCATAGTGACCACGATGACATTTCCATAGGCAGCAAGGACACTACCATCAAACATGTTCCCTGAGCCCTCCATGTAGGAGCCTCCATGGATGAAGAGCATCACAGGCTTCTTACGGCGATCCCGAATATCTGCATAGCACAGATCAATGCAGGTGTTTGTTAGTTTAGAGTTGATCCACTAACAAATGTTAAAGACTTGAAATTAAGCTCCATTAATCCCTGGCTATGGTTTGAAAATTTCTCCTGAAATAGCATCTCCAAAATCAGTCACTAAACGGAAGAATCAAATTGTCTGTACATAAGAAACAAATCTAACCTAAAAACAAGTAACAAGGATAATTAAGTTCAATTAAATTTTATTTATCGATGACTATTTAATTTAGTCACCTCAAGGCTCTTTATATTGTAAAGTAAAGATCTTACAATAATGGAGCGTAAACCGCAGCAATCATAAAACCACTTATTAACAAGCAGTTGGTGACAGTGGGAAGGAAAAACTCCCTTTTAACAGGAAGAGACCTTCAGCAGAACCAAGCTGAGGGAGGGGCAGCCATCTGCCATGACTGGTTGGGGGTAAGGGGAGGAAGAGGTGTCCTTGTCCTTGTTATTAGTTCAGAGTGAACAAAGAACACTTCTTTTACCTCTGCCTTGTAAAAGTAAAGTACAAATCCACTGATAACAAAGGATTTATCTGTTGTGGTTGTTGTAGTACTAGGTATTTAAGTAAAAACAAACAAACATCCACATGCAAACTGTTTTAACCTCAGGCATCCTGTGATTGATGAAAAAAGAAGGTGAAAATACAAAGCACAAAACACTTGTGTCTGGGTTCATCTTCTATGTTTTATTCTGTGATGTTTGTTTCCCCTGTCCTGAGCCCTGATGGTACTTTCCCAAACTGTTATTCCCCTCCATGTTTGGAGCAAATGGTGCAGGCAGTTCTGATGCCCTCACTGTTATTGGTGTCTTTGTGTCCATCAGTGTGTTGCTATGGTTCACTCTGTCAGCCTCTGTGCCTCGCCACCACCCCCTTCCTCGTCTGTGGTACGGCCTGAGTGTCTGAGTGTGGATGAGGCTGAGGGAGCTGCCAGCGCAGCCCAGTTAGGCTGAGCGTCTGCACTGTGCAGGGCCTGTAGATAATTTGTATGAAAGCCAGACCAAGTGGAAACATAAATAACAGCCACAGCATCTGTTTACCCTGATGAGCTTCAGCACTCAGAGATGGAGGAGACGGGGAGATAAGAGGAGAGAAAGAGAGATAAAGGAGGGAGGGGGGGGGGGCAGGAAAGAGACAGAGGAAGGAGATGAAAATAGGGCAGCATGAGAGAACTGACGGGGGTAGAGAAATGCATGAGAGCTTCACACCAAGAAGAATAAATAAATAAATAAGATATGATAGCATAGATGGAAAAAAATATGAAACGTTACAAAGCAAGTCATACACAGTGAGGTGCGTTAATGAACATTCACACAGGATTCACACCGTATTCATACAGACACACACAAGCACACATACACACACAAACTCTTGCATAGGCAGCTGCGATGTTGAGTCGCTATGGAAACTGCTTCTCGCTAATAGAACTGCACCAGCCATTCCATCGCACCGACTCACTGAATGCCTGTTGCCGTGGTAACAAATTCCACTCACGTATTTGCACACCCGCCTGCATCACCACCTGAATCTCAGGTTACACATGCACTTGGGTGCGTCACTCACAGTCGTGCATGCACACACACATACATACATGCAGACATGTGGATGTGGTAAAGCGGCACGTATGGCTTCAAACATGCAGGCATGTTTTACAGATAGCACGTACGACACAGGCAGGCTGGTTTAAAATTTAAAAAAAAACTTTGAGTCGCACACTCTGATGTGCTGCTCCTTTTCCCCTCTCTTCTCCGGTGTATTCAGAACCTTGGCTGATTTCCCAGAAGATACGTAAACAAGTTCAATTATCTTGGCATCACCAGGACAGTAGAAAGGAGTGACGTTTCAGCCGGCGTCATGAGCAGCGCTCACAGCCACACTCCGTATCTCAAGCAGAGAATACATGCAATGGGATTTATCTACATTTTTAAAGTCCCATTTAGCAGTGTTAAGTTTTTACAGCTCTCATATATGACTTTCAGACCCACAGTGGGATCAACCACCTGGGTTCTGAAAAATTAAACCAACCCAGAAATGCCAAAAACTGCAGTTTTTCACATGGCCACTTGAGGCAAGCTCCAAAAGTGATTTAGTCCCCTTAGACTGTCACAGTAAAATGAACAGCACAAAGAATTAGATTTATAGCCTTGTAGGAAAAATATATTTTGCCTGAATGGAGGTGAATTCATAGCTCTAAGGTGAGTGTACATTTTCATAACTCACTCTAGTTTCACTAGTAAGGCTTTAGGTTAGAGTCCATGGATTGACAGGTGTGCTAACATAGGGACCTGTAGTTGACTGTTGTGTGTCTTAAGCCTCACCTCTGTCAATAAGTCACTAAACTGTATCTTTTGTTGATATATTTTGATATTGGTGCCTTTTTTTGTAATTTTTATGGCAAATATGCAACGGGATACAACCCATCTAAGAAATCTGTGCTTTAGTTTTGACGATTGAAATTCTACTATTTTAGTTGTCTCTTACATTATCGCTGATTCTGATTAGCAGACATGTGCCTGTGCATCTTGTGCACACACGGTAACTTCTGTCAGTGGTGTCAGCCAATGTAATCGTGGCACCAGCTAATGTAGCCTAATGTAGCCTCGAGCAGAGGTGAAAATTGCTGAGGTCCAGTAAGCTCAGCTCTTTTTTTACTACACACAATGCAGTTTTTAGCCTCAACAGACACTAAATTGTGTCTCTGTGTTAAACTGCTATTCAACATCTATCATTAACCCCTATTAAAGTTTTACTTTTCTCCCTGTACATAAAGCATGTTGACATATCTCTTTAGATATAGCAACTAAGATAAGATAAGATAACATCAAATTACATTTTTGGGGTTGTGTAAGGACAGATTCTTTTCTTTCTACTTGTGTCACAGATTACATCTTTAATATTACATCTTTTTTTAATAGAAAAAAGGCTTAGGGATAGTTATGGGGCTTGGTAACTCAAAATACTGCAGCGGTATTTAAACCACAAAATAGATATATGTGGGCAGGTTGCAATATTAAACCATAATAAATGAATATTGCTAGCATGATAACTGGAGCTACAAAATTCATAACAATACACACTAATGCGCAAGTATGTACCCTTACTGCTTTCATAGGAATTAAAAGGCAAAGTACTATAGCTGGTACTGCTAATCAAATGCACTTGATTAATTGAGTGAGCACAGTGTGAGGACTAAAACAGCAACAACAACAACAAAAAAAACCAAAAAAAAACAAGAGCTACATCTCAGACTCTATAGGCCTCAGTTAACATGTTAAATGTTAACGTTTATGAGAGTATAATTAGAAATAGACTCAAATATATCTTGTTGGGTTGCCAGGAGAAAACCTCCACTCTAAAAGGAACTGTAAAAAGAAGATGACAGCGTGGCTTAGGTTTGTGAAGTTGCATCTAAACAAACTACAAGACTTCTGGAACAACTTTCCTTTAGATAGATGAGACCAAAGTAGCGAGTGACCATAATGCACCACATAACAGCTCATACCAACTGTCAAGCATGGTGGGGGAGGGATAATGATTTGGGCTTGTTCTGCAGCCTCAGGACCTGGGCACCTTGCAGACATTGTGTTAAACAATGAACTCCTCTGCATGCTAGTATTGCAGAATAGTATTCTAGTCAAATTTGAGGCCACCTGTTTGAGAGCTAAAGCTTGAACACAATTGTGTCAAGCAACAGGACAATGATTCCAAGCACAGCAGCAAATCTACAACAGAAGGGCTGAAAAAAGAAAAGAATCAATGGCTAAGACCTCAACCCAGCTGAAATGCTGTGACAACCTTAAGGTCTCAATAAAGTGAAGCAACTATGTATAGAAGAAGGGCCCAAAATTCCTCCACAATGATGTCACAAACTGATAAAGTCATACAGAAAATGATTAGGTCAAGTTGTTGCTGCCAAAGGTGGAAGTCCTGTGAAAATCTTATTTTTCACATGACTGTATAACCATTTTTGCCGATCTTATCTTGTTTTTCTAATAACAACAAAGGCGAGAAAATATTCACTATCCTAATAAAGCTAATATTTAAAAAATAAAAATAAAAATGAAAAAAAAATCATTAATTTTGAATAAATGATCATACGTGCATGCATAGTCACAATTAAAAGTGTGCATTTGCATAAGCTATGCATTCTCTAGTTATTTTGTCACATAATATTTCAGTTTTAAAAAGCTGGAATATTTGAATGTGTTTAAGAGAAGGACATGTCGGAACAATTGAAAGGAGCTCAACACAAATGCAAAAATGATGAGATGATGGAGGGTGATCCACTCAGTCCAAATTTGAGCCTATAAGGCCAATAAGGAGCTGGCTGTCTTCCCTTCATCCCCCCATAACACTGGCACATTATTCGCTCCTCTTATTTCCACCTAACCCGATACTGTCCTACTCAATATCCACCTTTGTCCTGCACAGCTATTCTCACATTAATGTCTTACTGTTTCCAACAGATACTGCCCACTTTCCACTTTTCCATTCCTCCGGTCTGCTCTCATTCATTCCCTTATGGAAATCTTCATTGATTTGGGTGTAAAAGTTTTCAGCCTGCCTCAGCACTTGGACAATTTTCGCACCCGGACCCACAGCCAGGACTCTACACTTTCACAGAAAAAACTTTCCAGCAACAAAACGCTAATACTACTGTTTTACAACAATGTTTAAGAAACTGTGTCCAATCCATACCTAAACAATTAAGCGAGGAATTCAGCCGTGCCCTAGAACTCCTGATCCTGTCAGGATCCATCAGGTGTCGGCATAAATGTCAAGCTCTACCAGTCTCCTACTCATCCACCCTCTCACTCTCTCCTTCTCCACATCTCTCTCACTTTCAAAGCTCTATAAATGTCATTTCATAATGCACTTGTCTTCATTATGACTGTTTTTTCCCCCTCCTCTCCCCCACCGTTGCCCTCGCCAGTGCTCTCGCGGTGTTCAGCTTTTTTCTTTTCTTTCATCTCTATTCAATCATTCTGCTCCTCTCCTTTACAATCCTGCATGGATCCTTCCTTCTGTTTTCACCGTTAAGAAACCACACAATTGGATTAGCTACATCTGTCTCTTTTTAAACCACAGCAATTAGAAATGCAAGGAAGGGAGAATTCAATACCGAAATAGCACAGAGCCTGAAATACAAAACAAACACACACTGAGGCGCAAACTGGAGCACATGCGCTCGTGTGTTGAGTTGCACATGCGCTGTGCTCAAGTAGACACGCACGCACACACACATGCACAAATGGAAATGTGGAGCACTGTATGTGTGCATAATACTATGCAATATACAGTAAGCCTGGGCACGTGTACAGAAACACACGCGCTAATTGTCTGCACAGATTTTGGTGCACCAGTAAAGTGTAGTGCGAGCATCTCCCCTTGTCTGCAGTGATCTTGAAAATATACTACAGTGGCAGAAATATGCAGAAGTCCTTCACTTTTTCCCATTTTAAAAATGAAGGATTGGGTAGAGCCCAATAACATTATGAAGGACGATAATTTAGCCGAGCAATTCACGAGAACTTTAGTCCAAGAATAAAAGCGCAGGTGAAGAAGGACTGAATATCGATTTTCAGTGATGCGTCACGCTGGATAGCCAGAACATCAGAGTGTGGTTAATCAACCACACAGCAACCAAGCAAGGAAAGTTAATTAGCTCCCCGTGCAAGCACGCAAAACGCAGCATTTGTGACAAGGGCGGAATAAAAAACAACTACTTTGTATGTGGCTTTTATACGACCAAAATGCGTGCCTGTGAGAAGGAGTGACAGATTTGTGTGCTAATAAAAGCAGTTAACACAGGACAATGTAATGTGCACATAGGGTGATGACGCTCAGATGGTTATTAACACAGATGAAAACACCACAACCCCCCATGGAGTTTGAAAAATAGAGCATGAGGGGAAAAAAACATGCAATTAAAATACCTTCATCCCTGGGTCTGTTCATTGAAGACTCATCGTGTTTTTTTGTGAGCGGACCTGAGGTTTCAGAAAAAAGACAAAAGACAAAATTCAAAAAGGTTGCACTGCCACAAAAAAACAAAACAGAAAAAAAACCAAGAAAAGGATTAAAAGAGAGGAAAAAAAATATGCTGTTTCTCGGTTTCATTTCAGTGGCTGCGTACAAGGATTACACACTGTTTCCTTTAAAAAGATAACCCCCAAACTCATCTGTTTCATCTGCTTAGGATCTAGTCACGGACTGCCTCGTAAATGACCCCAGAGGCCACTTCTCCTCAACCCTTCTCCCAATCAGTCTTGACACACTGCTGCTTTGTAAAGAAAAATCAATAAACAGAATCAAGCCATCACTCTTTTGGGTCAGAAAAAGCAAAGGAATGCCAAGATACTGCGTGTCCTGCTCCAGCTCAGGACTCGAAACATAAGGTGCACACCTTCACTCCTGTATAAATGTGACTGAATATATATTAGAAACACCAGCCTAAACCTAAAACATGACTTCAAAGTCTTGCCTACCTAATTTGCCAAGAGGAAGTTGGGGTTTTTTTGACGGTTATGCCACCTGCATGGGTTTGTGACAGGATTGGCCTCATCAAGGTCAAAGAGGAGCTCTGCATTAAGCTTTAATGGTGACACCGGTTAAATGCACTATAGGGGAGAGCCAATAACGAGCATTTATCACCGTGACCAGCCAACGCCCTGGCGTGTCAACCTCTGTAAGTCTTAACTGATAAGGATCCCATTAATTTGTTTTTTTTTTTCTTGGCTTCTGTCAGTGGAGCTTTTTCATCAGCAAACACTTAATGCTGCATTTTGTGTCGTCTACAGCTGCCGCCTGCCCGTTTGCAAGAAAGTCACAAAATACACTAAAACACCTGCAGTCCCACACACATTTAAATCACACGGCACGCAAGGAATGTTAACAGTTTCCTTATCAACTCGTGCTGTCGTCCTTGTACACACCCAGCAGCAAATTTCCCTCTTTCCAATGAAATATTGTTGCAGTCTTTAAAATTTGCTCTATACTGGATTGCCAAGAGGGTTATCACTCTGCTTCTGTGCTGCTGACATGCCTGTTTCTACCCTTTTGCTGAAAACCTTCTTGTAAAGTTATGGCATATATACCTTTCACAGTACTTCTCGTCTATTGACAAAGGAAACACCCAGCACTCCACCATTATAATGCAGCATTTTCACATCTCTATCTGTATGAATATGGTTTCCTGGTATAAAATGTTTATCTTCCATTTAAATGGGACAGGATCAATGCTGAATGGATTTGCTGCATCCTGTGAACACCATCATCAGGCGTCTGATCCAGAGAGCACTTAGTGCCATAGCGGGAGATGGTATAGTCATAGGTCCTGGACTACAGAGCAGGCAGGTAAGCAGACCAGTAATGGATAGAAGGGCACATTACTACCCTGTCTTGTCGGTACTTCCTCACTACTTATCACCACTCTAAAACCACACCTTGCCGCTTAATGGATGGACTACTCGGATTTCAGTTCAAAGTCCTCATGCCTAATAAGACTTAAACTTTATGTGAAGATGAGCAGCACAGCCACACTTTGCCATGAAGCAGATATTGTCCAAAGATATCCACAGTAAGTTTGTTAAAAAACAAAAAAACACTGAAGAATCTTTTCTTCTTTAGTATTATTTTCACTATCAAATAATCTGTTTAAAATCCTAGCACAGCTAGCCAAAGCTCAGTGTGAAGGCTACAGCCATGCTAGCAGTTCTGTAACGGCCCCCAAAGACTGACATTTCAGACATCCCGAGATGTCTGAAATGTCAGTGAGAGTTCATTGAGAGCCACACTCTGATGGTTCTGTGTAAGATATCAAGTTTGATGCCAGGAGACTGTATGACTGATAATAACTCCTGAATCCCGGGGTATGATGTGCATCTATAAATCCTTTGCTACTTGCAAAGGACAGCTGGATAACAGCTGGATGATGGACTACTGTTGTGGAGCCAAAACGGAAAATCATCCAGAGATCTTTCATCTGCACCAGCCCAAAATCATCCTAGTTGGATAAATTGGTTTAAGCTACATGTCAACATGCTAGCACTGACAAGCCTAACCACAAAGCACAGTGCAGATGAGGTTGATGGGAATGCCACTGGTTTTGCAGGTGTTTATTCATAAACCAAATTACTTGAATAAAAAAACGAGTCACCAAAATGACTCAAGTCTGAACCTAACTTCACAACAATCCATCAAAGAGATGTCGAGACATTTGTTATACACTACAAATCTAACAGTGGCTCTATGAGAAACATCAATGAACTATCTAAGTCACTGGATAAATCAATTTAGTATTGGTAGTGGTTTTTTTTATGGCTATTTTCCATCACCGCTAAATGCTACAGTGGCTGCGCTTGTGTGTTTAATATACTGAATTTGCATTAAAATAAATGCTCATGGCAGTATCTAGGTCTTGCCCGACTTGACTAGGGTTTGAAGAAATACTACAATGGATTACACAAGACAAAAAGTAGGACCTAGCCAAAGGGAAAAACATACGCTTTTTGGGTCAAAAACATCCATCCCATCTGCTTCCCATCAGTAGAGAAGCCTGCCGGTAGGCTGAGTGCCACATGATGTAATGGGCCACTGGTCAGTGAAATGCTACGGCCTATGCAGGAACATTTAGCTTGGGTTGTCCCAGTACTGTTTGACCTAATGCAGCTCCATCTCTCAGTCGACAGCGTTTCTGTTCGGTTCAGTGAGCTAGTGGCCAGTACGCAAGCTGTCTCCCGTCCCTCTCCATTTCCTCAGTGCAGTAATCGGGATGAAGCTGCAGTATGTCATGTCTGTGGTGGCCTGTCTGCTTGACAAGGTGTCAGACACAGCTTCAGCTCAACACCCCCACTTCCTGCAGCTTCTAGCACATGCAGTCCTATCCTTTTGCGCTCTATCTCTTCTACTGTGGCCCCAGCCTCCAGCTCCATTCTTGCCTCCACTGTCCTGCCTCCTGAAATATGGTTTTTAATAAAGAGCACGGTAAATGCCTGCTCTAGCGGTAATAAAAATGAAGAATCTCAGGCTTTTGGCTGGGGAGTGTCTTGGGGAAATAGGAAATGCGATGAGACAGTGCTCTTGCCTGACAGCCTGACCAAATGCTAAGAGTTAGGGTGGAACACTAGAGAAGGTGGTAGAGAGCAAAAGAGAGATAAAGTGAGAGTACAAATCTCACTGTTCAATCGGGGAAAACATTTGTGCTATTTACATGGTACTACAAAGTTGAAGAAGTAGCAGGCTACATAGTGGCCTGTTGGGGAAGGGCACTGAGCTCATTTGCATTCAGAACAGTGACCCCTTCTACCGCCATCTGCATAAAGATGGAGGAGTGAGGAGAGCAGAGAGGAGAAGGGGTAGGGGATGGTTTTAGGGAGGAGAGAGAGCAGGACGGGTGAACGGATGCAGAGAGAAAAGAAAGCTTCTTCGTGTCCAACCAATCACATGAAGAACATGGTCAGAAAGAGTATTTCTGGGTATGAAATAAAAATCCCAGTCAGAAGGTGCATGACTAGAGGATACTACATAACATTGAACTCTAAAAGCTCTTTATGAATTTGTGCTGCCAATTCATTTTGGCCCACCTACATCCGCTGTGCGTGGGAATGCAACTCCTCGTTGCCAAACACAGCACAATACAGCCCCAGCAGCCAACCTTTATACATGCTTGACCATCACTTTAGAAAACAAACCTACTCCTGTAGATAAAAAGCTCAGTCTGGCTGGAAACATCACTAAGAGTCTACAGGCACAGATGATCAGTGAGGCCAATGTGCTTCCACCAGTAAATCTTAAAACTTAGCAGCCACTTTAAAACACCTCTGGGCTCTTATTTGGGCAGTTATTTAGGGAAAAAACACAATCAAATTTAACTTTAATTTCTGTGGTTACCAGGATATAATATTGCATGTATATAATCACTAGTCACATCTGATAATTCTGACATTTCTTTGCTAATTTTGACCACAAATAACCTTTTGTTAGGCTTTTTTTAAACAATGGAATGGAATTATTTTAGTCTTTTGTGAAAAGACTTTCAGTTCTTTGAGCGCGATGTCCCTCTGTTGTATTTACAAGTAGTATAAAAATGACAGCTGATGGTGTTAATGTCTATAATTTTATCACGGGAACCAAAAAACGGGGCCAAATAATAGCAAAAAAATCAAAAGTGCAATTCATCTTCATCCAAATCTAATGGCAATGAATCCTATTGTTCCAGAAATCCTATTCTAAACTATAAATGTAAATCCAGTGGAGGCCCCATGGGATCACTAATGAAATGGACATGCACTGTCTTGGAAACATGACAACAATTAATTTTACCGAGGTTGACCAATTTTAAATGTCTAAAGGAAAACGTTTCTGTGTTTGATCTTTTTGTTTTAAAGTTTTTGATTGAGTGATCCCAAAAATTTGATCTCAGATTATAATAAAACTTTAAATGTCATAGTGAAGCACTTAAAAACTCTGCTCCATCTGATAAAAACACCAGTTTAACATCATGTAAGCAATTTGAGAGATTGTGACAGCGGTAATATGTGAAAAATGTATCTGATTCCTGGGGCATATCACTCTCCTCCCGTCTCTATTTCTCTCTCTCACACACACAAGGCAAAACATATCCTTGGGGAAGGCATTGGCCTTGTGTAAGTGGTGACCCGTGACAATAAGTGACAGATTCTGACAAGCAGACAGGGCTACATGTAAAATCTGTCTCACTCATTTGCACACCTTTCCCCATGGGAATAACACCGAAAAGTCTAAATCATTTCTGTAAATACATGTATATAGCTCACATATTCCACAGCTATGAGCACTAATTCTGTCCTGATATGCACACTTTCCGTCGTGTTAAGAGGAATTTAAATCACTTGACAATCTCTGTCATCGCTTTCTACTACGCTAATGCTCATGTTTTCCACTTGAAATTAACATTACCATCTTTTCTGGGGGGGCATGGAGCACTCATCAATAATATATAAGTTTTAATTCCAGCTTCATTGTTGAAACAGAAGAATGTTTTACATCACTCTAGACTAATCCTAGGGCTAGACTTCATATATTTGCAGCAGCTGTAATGCATAAACATGTGTTTTGCTTGAATACTCTCAGGTAACTCTCAGGTGAACCCATTAATCATAGGCTTTTTAACATTTTATCATTAGCCTTGCTCACTATCATCAGCAGCATATGCTTTGCCTCCGAAGTCAGACTTTGATCCTGTGTTCTCTTACCTGCCCATCTGCTTTCACAAACGCTCTACGCTGGATCATTAACGCAAGAACTACACCCAGGTAGCCCATGAGGAGTAAACAAGGTTATGCTTGGCAATGTATTGCATTTGTTATATATTTTAATAACCTAATAAAAAAATCACCATATTGGCAGCGCAACTTTGAGGAGAGAGTTCCTATTACTGCATGAGACAGTGTGAATGTCAGTCTCAGAGCTCAGTACTATACAGGCATATTTTTGACAATTATAAGTCAATCATATTGTCTTTATATGTAAACTCTTAACTGGAGCAACCTATAAAGTGATAGACAGCAAATGGGAGATGAGCTAAAAGCTCAGTCATGCTAGAGTAAAAATATGGAACTAGCAAAAATCAATGATTGTGTTAAATTTTTTCGCATTCGGCAATAAGATCCAAACAGTCACAGTGACTCAAATGTTGAGTATGCAAAACCCTCAACCTCTGGGTGACCACTTTCGATATTTGTGGTTAGACTGAGACTGTCTGCAGTCGCTCTCAGGCATGTTGTTAAAGGTTTGCAAATAACTGCCATCTAATATATAAACGCAGACAGGTTGAGAACACGTTGCAGTCATTCTGAGATACTCTGCGCCGATGAGCGCAACTCATTCGTGACGTGTCTCTTTGCAACAGCGCACGCGGCTCGATCTGTGTTGTGTAAATCTATAAAATGCAAGGTCATTTTGCCGTTAAATCGCTATCCTGCAGCAATTATGTCACTATTCGTGTATTTCTGAAGTTTTGATTCAAATTCATTAAGTTCTGGCATGCTAACTGACTGATTCGCAAAGTAAGAGCAGACTGACTCTGTCTTACTGATGTTTTATCACCATCTTAACACAGGTTGAGATGTGGTGGACCTGGTCCTTGTCTTTGAAATAACCATTTGAAAGCTAACAAGACTGCAAGTTCACTCCACACGGTATCAACCACTGTGGAAATGGTTGCAACAGTGTCATTTGATGTGATGTCACGTTATGTTATGTTGCAACCACACTGGGTGTGACTTTGATAGTGTCGATGTTTTTTTTTAAGACATTAAGTAGGAATTCATTATTGAAAAAGCAGTGCTAACAGTATTGACAGTACTGTCCTAGTCATAATTGCTGGTGAAGAGTTGGTGGGGGAGAGAGTTACCTTCCTCTGAAAACACCTGAATGGTATAAAGTCATAGTGTGAAGGACAGTTCTGTGGCTACAGGGGTTTCTTTGGTTTAATTCTCTTAGCAACATTGCTTTACACTTACAAATTTGTTCAAAACTAAATGGAGGTGAAAGAACAAGGAAGGCCAAATACAAACCGGAAGGAGGGCAACTAAGAAAATCTGTCTGGTTGTTCTCCTTACTTATTGACCAACTCGATCAATATATTTACTGACCATGAAATAGTCAACTAAAGCGGTGTGATTATGTTACTTCTTTTCTTTCTTACCTTTAAGTGATTTGGCCTTTGAGACGACAGTAATTTCAGTTTTAAAAATAGCGTGATTACACGTCAACAAAAACTCAGGAAAAAAAAACCAAACATGAAGTTTTCATAAAAGTTTTTAGACTGCAGAGTCTGTGTGGTCTCCCTGTGCATAATGGGTTTCCTCCCACACTCCAAACACATGCATTTAGTTTAAGTGGTGAAGATATGAATCTGTCTCCCTGCGTTAGCCATGTGATGGACTGGCGAACACTCCAGGGTGATACCCTCCTCTCACCCCATGACAGCTGTGACCCTATGTTAAGAAAATGGCTGGAAACAAATGAGCATCAGTCAAGCTAAAGGATATCATAACACAGTGCTGCTAAAAATAGTATAATAAGCAGCTAAAATGTTTTCGCTGTCATTTTTAAAAATCTGATGACATCCATCCATGGTGCATATGAGCAATAAAAGTAAAACATATAACTTTGTTGCAGCATTAACATTTCTAAACAATTAGGCCCAATCAATAGTAATTTAAACAGACCTTCTTTGGAAATCTCCTGATGTCTTTTGGCTTATCTTCCTCTGAATACGATCCAGATAAATTTATCAAACTGACACTATTCCATGGAGTACTTACACTGAGTATAAAATGTGAAAATGACAAGAAAAGTACAATCTGTTCTTTCTCTGCGATACAGTTGTGACACAAACTGGTGCAAATTATCAACGAGAATTCGCCGACAGAGACAGTCAATGCAAGAATTTCCAGTTGCATGTAATACAAGCTATGCCTCACATTACGGACTCACCATCTTCAGTGGGGACATAAATGTTGAGGTAAAGGCAGTCCTCACTCTGGTTCTGAACATAGGTGGCTGCAGCATCCAGGTTGTCTGTGAACCATACTGGTAACATGATCTCAGGAAGCACCCCGTGCACATTCTGGGGACACACAGGCGCAAAATGAGTGGCATTGCGAATCTCTTGCCAGGAACCTGGGGCTTCAGGAGGCTGGAAGCGCCTCTCGCCAATAGGTGCGGTGGCATATGGCACACCTAAATACTGTTCCACTGGGCCCAAGATTTCATTGTTGAGCTCTTTCCTGATACCACGGACCTTTCCGTAACTCGTGGATACTATGGGGTGTTTCAGGTCAACTCGTTGACACGAGGAAAGCGTCAGGTGCAGCACTAGTCCCAAGAGCCACACCAGACAGTGATTGGCGACCTGCTGAGTAGAATAGTGACGCTTCCCGCCATAGCCCTGGTGGCTGGCAGCGCTGAATGGAAAAAACAACATGTCCAAAATAAAAGCTCTTGTACTCATATCAAAGGGACTTCAGCTGGGAGCAGAGAGGGATCACAAACTCAGTGGGATATGGGGGATGACAAAGGCAAAAAGAGGATTGGTGGAAGGGGGCAAGTTAACGGTGTTCCTAGAGCGCCATGGTGAGGTTGAGGGCCAGACAGCATTCTCCAGTAGACTCTGTGGTCTCATCTGTCTTCCTCTTTGGAGCTCCTGAAGGGTCCAGAGCTGCAGCTGGGATACCAATTAAACCTGGAAGACACAGACAGGTTGCAGGTTTGAGTAAAGGCATGTGAATAAAAGCTCTGTCAGGTCAGGCTGTTTTATAAAGCCACAAGAGACACAGCAGAACAGAAGGATGCACTCTTGTGCTAACTATCTCACAGAACTTAAACCAGATATTATACAGTGTGTCATCTGTATTTAAGTCACAGTTATTTAGCCAGTTTATACCATCACAGTAATCATATTTGGATGTATTTTCCACACATTAGCATAACTTAGCTCAACACACTGCTAGCAGCTAGCATGGCTATACACTTCATGTTCTCTTTCAGAATAAGTGTTTAAATAACATGTTGTCATGCTAGCTCAACATTTAATAGTTCTAGTCAGGGTGAAAATCATTAAGCACTGAACAAAACTGTCATGTTAGTCACCTATTTAAATGTAATAAACATTTGGCTAACATCTATTTAAACCATTTCCTTATATTTTAAGGCTGCATTTTCATCGCTCTGCTAATAAGATGGAAGAATACTGTGTGTAGACTGCACCTCATGAGTGTCATCTGAATAGACACTGAATAGTCTCAAAATTATCTTGGCAGTTGCTACATGTTGTGCGATGGCTCCCTAATGGATTTAGGCTGTATTTAGAATTCTCTCAGGGTTTTCATCATGTTAAAAGGAAGTTTTCTCCTCACTTTTTCCAAGTGCTTGCTCATTGGGAACTGCTAGGTTTTTGTCTGTCATATTCTAAAGTCTTTTGATAACAGTACAAAGTGCAATGACATTCACCATTGTGAATTTGTGTTACATAAATTAGCGTTGCCTTTTCAGATTCTTCATTCTGTATTTGGTGGTGACTCGTTGACTCGTTTGGTAAACGTTAAGCTACGAGACCGTTAGACAGAATCAAACGCAAAGGGAGAAAGTAACATCATTTTTAGGATTTTTGCACAAGAGTTACAGCCCTTTGCTGCCCTCACATGCTTTCAGAAATACTTGAGATATTTTAAACTTGAACTCTAACAAGCTATGAAAGTCCAAACCTTGGGTTTTTGAAAACAGAAGTTTATAATGAGCATGTGAAGCCAGGGTTTTATCTGAGAATATTCAACGTGGCTTCAAAAACATTTAAATTTCATACCAAAGGGAACGTTTTCAATGACTAATGTGTATTGCTGCTGCACTTTATGTTTTCATCTTCCCAGTAATCACAGGACTTTGAAACCTATATGAAACAAATAATTGTATGATAAGCTAATAAATAGTAAAAAAGTAAGCACAGGCTCATGCATGATTTTAAAGCATGAACAAACCCCACCGGCCCTCCACCCTTTTCAGCCATGTGTCAGAGTTAGCCTTTTTCTCACAAGTTCAGTTCCTTCGTGCTTCCAGATCATTACAGATGAATGGGCAGCGCTTATCTCACTGTGGCTTTGGGAGACGGAGCCGTTTAGGTGTGATAAAGGCTTTATGTGGTGCTAACTGTTGGTTGAACGCCACCTCATCCCTCCGCCCACAACCCGACAGTATCCACACTCCACTGCCAGTCAGCAGGCACAGGGATTGATAGTTAAATATAGCACGGAGACAGGGTGCAATATCATAGGATGTTTAAAGTTAGTGATGTACATAATGACAAAATAAGGAGAAGCTGTGTGGAAAAAATATCCACTTGATTAAAGCCTTATTACGGCATTTCATGGAGGAGGTACGATTTGTAAGGACACCCTGAATCCTCATCGGAAAAGTTGGTGTGCAGACATAGTCAAGCTGAAAATCCAACTTAGAAAAAGATTAATGTGAATTATACACAGTACATGACTCTAAATTGTGCTGCAAAGACTCATTGTGAGGGGGTAAGACTGCGTGGTTGGAGAAGCCACTAAAGTTGTGGAATAACTCTGAGAAATGGATGAGACGTGTTCATTCCCCAAATTGCTCATCTCATTTTGGTATTAGCATTTTTGACTAAGCAAAGCACACTTAAAGGAACAGTGTATCATTTTATTTAGCCTTTTTTTTCTTATTTAGAAGAAAAGGATTGACACCGCACTTCTACCTGTCTCTTAGAGACGTGTCCGCCACTTCTAAAGCTAGCTTCATAATGGATAAAAAACTTTTTAAATATTCGCAAACATCTGTCCTTTCTTTTTAGATAGAGAGATTACTATTGGCTAATAACTGCAGTGGTCATAACTGCTTTTCTTATTTTGCTAGGAGCTAGCTCAGTGGTTAGTTAGCAAGTTCTTGCAAACAATTTCCATGCAAATTAAAGGCGAAGGCAGAAATATGCCAGAGACTGAACAATGACAAAGAGATCTTAGGTGCAGAGCCCTTTTTGTGAATTATTTTACTCGCCAACTGGTTGTGGAATACTTATTTTTCCCTAGCAACCAGAAGTTGCCAGGAGGTTGCCAACTGGTCTCTAGTCCAGTGTGGCTGAGGTCTTAGATGAGCAATGCTGGCAGTAAGTGAAGTAAACTCAATGCTGAAGCAGGGGTGAGGAACTGCCTTCTGAGGTTCAATGAGTTCACCTCTTTCTAATTCCAAAAGGCCACAATGTAAATTTTCATATATGTAGTCTTATTTCCAACTAACAGTGACTCGGTTGAGGCAAGCTGTCAGACTTCTGTGAAACTACAAATGGTTTAGAAGCTTTTTTGCACATATGTAGTTCTAGTCACCAAGACCTCAAAACAGACTTTGATGTACAAACCCAGTTGAGTTTTCCATTTAATTTGCTTTAAAACTGCAGGGAGATGGATTTTCCAGATGCAAAAAGATGGCTTCAAACAACCACAACAAGCTTCAGAAAACACAGAAACAAAAAGGAAATCCTGACAACTGGTCTCAAACTACAAATGATCAGTAATATTTGAAGTTAGTGAGACCAAGAGAATAAAACAAAATGCAGACAGAAACTGAAGTACTACACACACACACAGGCTCACACAAAAATGAATATATATGCACACTATAAAGAACGCCTTTGTAAAGGTTGCAACTTTAAATAGGGTCTGATTACACAACAGATGCTGTCACTGCTCATTGCTTACATTTTCTATATTTGTGTACACATCTTGATTTTTGAACAGCCATCTGTGTTTGTATTCTGTCGGTAAATGTAACTTAACATATAGCACAAGCCCAAGGTCAGAGCACCTCTTAGTATGCCCAGCAAGGATGCACACAGAGGTATGTCCTTTCTGGGAAGGATTGCATAGGTGGGTCAAATGTTAGCAGCCCGCCAGATTGTTCTTTATATACTATCTTGCCTCTCTGCACGTGCTAGCAATGATATGCACACATATGCACACAGACGTGTAAAATCCAATGAGGCATCAGATGTTGCATGCAAGAAGAGACTACAGTAAGTACAAATTGGTCTCACATGTGGCTTGGAAATGGTAGTACCCTAACATCTAACATCTGTTCGTGTCAACCATCCGTGAGCTGGAACGGCATCGAGCGCGCATCTCCACGCATAAAATGAGATAAACTGACACACAAATCACCAGGCTGATGTAAGCTGTTTTCTCTTCTGTTTTATATAATAGGTAGTCCTGTCAGCTGAAGCTATTTGAGAAGGTAATGCCTCCCTGCCAGTGGGACACTTTTATGGGTATGTTTTAACGAAATGGTCCGAGTGGTTTGTGAAAACTTTCGCTGAATGGTGGTGTTTGAGGAAAATGCTTGCCTTGGGATTTTTTATTGCTTTGTTTCCACTTTGACTGTTAAAACTACATGCACTACTTCAGCTGTCAAGCTGCTCTGCTCTGCTAGTCAACATCTGTGGATGACAAGCAGCTTAGCAAGCCAGAAACAGAGTGCTGAGTTTTTGACTAAACTTTCTTATCTCTCATCTACTGTCTCTGTGCTGAGAAAATGAACCTCTGGTGGCTCTGTGTTGTCTTCACTTGCATCCAGCAAAATGTAGATACAGCAATCTGTTGTCTTTTTTTTTTAAACGCACCATTATTTGATGAGAAAGAGAAGTCCTTTTTCGCAGAAGTGTGGCTTTTGTTTATTCCCTTCAACAGCATCTTTGCGAGGTAGCAGCATGCTACATATACCAGCTCTTTTCTTGGAGATTTTGGGAAACTGCTGTGGGAACTGAAGTGGTAATCTAGGCTTGAATAATCTACATTTGTAGTATTTAATTACTTACTTGGTTCTACCAATATAAGCTATCTAATATTGGTTCTACCAATATTAGATAGCTTACACAAAGTTGTGTTATTAATTAGAGATGGCACGATACCACTTTTTTATGTCCGATACCGATACCGATATCATAAATTTGGATATCTGCCGATACGGATATGAATCCGATATAGTGTGTTTTTTAATCAATAAAACTGTTTTTTTAATATCTTGCTGCATTTTGTATAAGTTCATACTCAAGTTTAAATAAACAATAACACTAAAGCTATTCTGTTATACCTGTATGTAAAAAATACACTGCACCCAAAATATTTTATAGTTCAGCAACACTGATCAATCTAATAAACTTAAACCTACTCCATCCTCCCTATTCTGGTATTTTAAAGAGTACTTAGCAGAAATATTAAGCAACCTAACTAATAGGGTTGCAAACTCCCAACAAAAAAAAATAGGAACCACCCCCACCCTCCACCTCATGATGCTTAATCGATGTAATCAACTTTAATTTGATGCAGGGTGAAAAAAAATGCACAGAATTAAATTATTTTTCAAGAATAATTAAATAGATTCAACATCTTTCTTCAACAGAATTGCAGACTGCACAGATGGTATCTTCCCAAAGGAAAAAGTACTATAGCTTACTAGGGTATATTAGACTTAACAGTTACTATATACAGTAATGGACTTCTATACATTTTACATCAGATTAAAACTTTGGGTGTAAGATTCAGATAATTATTTATTAAAAGCTAGACATTTTAAATGAGAATAAGAAAGAAAAGTATGTCTTTGTGCCCCTTTTCCTGTTAATGCCCTATCGGCCCCCTGGCTAAACTTTGCTAGATCCGCCCCTGCACAGTTACCAGCAGTCAGCTACGTAGAAAAGGATCCTGGTGTAGAAAGTAATATTAAATAAATTCTAACAACAGCTTATCAAGGTTAAAGGTGCTGCTGTTGTTCGCCGCTGGTTTCCTCTTTCTGGTGCAAAGTGGGCCAAAAACAAAGAAGAGAGATGGACTCGACAGAAAAGCCGATCAGCTGATCATTAAGCAGTTTCACGATTGAAGTAGCTGCAGGAAGGTGAGGGGAGAGAGAGAGAGAGGCAGTCGCTCCATATATCGGTTGTTAAGCTTAACATGGGAACGCTTTACAAACATTCAGAGATGAACTTACACACTTCCTTTACTTCTCTCTGGGATAACTTCCTCGGAGATGAAATGCTGGTTTGGTAGCAAGGCTACAAATACACACAGCCGCTCTATCACGTGAGCACACAGCTCCAAGGTGCTACGGTTATGAGCCGAGTTACGCCGTGTCGCAAGTTTTGTGAGGTGTTTTTTTTTATATTTAATGTATCGGATTACATTTTTAATTTCTCACCGATATCCGATCCAGTAATTTACGTCAGTATCGGACCGATACCAATACGTAATATCGGATCGGTCCATCTCTATTATTAATGCATACATATTATTAAAATTTGGGATATAATGGTTGTATTGATGGATAGCAACTTGAAATGCTCCAAAAATGGCAATACAGCATGTAATAATGTAAAGATAAGCTCTAGCAGACTTGGCTCTGTGTTTGGCTTTAAAGGGTTAAAGGAAGTAGAACTCGACTAAACCCGAGCTACAATGCTAAAGCCTGTGCACTTAAAGATCCTGCACATGTAACCCAAGAAAACTTTCACTGAGCTGGGAAAAAGATATACACAAAACTGTTTAAGTAATTACAAAGTATTTCTTATATAAGATATATCTTTATATCTTGGGAACTGGGTTTAAGTGGGAACGCATTGGCATGATGTAATGTAAGAAAGCAGGTGACTCATACATGCTGTCTGCCTCGCCATGTTTCTTGTTCTTTTCTGATTAAACCAGACGATTAGATTGCTTAATGTTCACTTTAACCTTAAATTGACCGGGGAAGAATAAGTTGTCTTGTTGATGAATTGAGAGGCTAGAAGATTAGACTTGTCAGGCTGCATATGTAGGTTCGGCCAAAGAGCCCTATCCCTTTTTCACACGAAGTGCTGAAGCTACCCAAAATCCACTCCAGTTCCTCTGTGTACAGCCTGCCAGGGTGCACAGGGTAATTCAGGGTATGAGGGAAAAAAAGAGTTGCAACTTCCTGGAAGTTGCAGCTCTCGCTCTTCCTGGAAGTTGCAGCTCTCTCTTTTCTAATGGTGGCTTTTGGGAATTCTCTCAAAAGCCACCATTAGAAATGTTCATTTGATTTGACAATCCATTACTGAAGATGTTAGTCCATTTTTAAAGGTCCTTACAGGTGAGTTTTATGCAGTTCTTGTCATCTACAATTACATGTGATTCATCTGCTTAGAGACACAACTATCAATCCATTTTCTTAACCGCTTATCCAGTTTAGAGCCCTCTGGGTGCCGCAGTCTATCCCAGCTGAACTGAGCGGCAGGACAGGTTGACATTACATCACAGGGTTACCCCAGAGAGGCAGTCAACCACACACTCACATGCAAACTCTACACAGAAGGGTCATGCCTAGGCTGTTTTTATTTTATTTAAAACAACTGACGGTGAAATACTTTAATTTAATGTATTCACTAAAATCTTCTTTTTCTCTTCATCTTCTTAAACTTATTAATATTTACAATGGTAATAAACAATAACCAGAATAATATTTTTAGATGTGTCAAATACCAAAATAGTATCGGTATACTTTCAATTTACCAGTTAGCCTATGTTCCAACTCCGGTTAGTGACAGAAAGAAAGAATGAGCCACAGATCTCTTCAGATTTGTTCTATAAAACCATCTATGAAGTTGGTCTTAGCAGCTGTTGTAAGATGAATCATGTGTCCACCCCTGTCTAACACAACTAACTTGAAATCATTATAAAGCCTGCAAAAAAGGAAAAACAAGCCTCAATCTGAGAAGCTTCGAAGCTAGGAAGTTCTTAATGTAGCTAGCAGGCCCAATATTTAATGCCATCTCAGTAAGGAAAATTTTCACATAAAAGACACTTGTAGCCACAGACATTCACTTTCAAAAAGAATTTGGGCAACCAATAGTTGCAACACTTTTGGGAAGTATTTCCTGTAGGATGACCGTTGCTCTGAATCAGCTGTGGATAGCTAGCTTGCTAGCAACAAAACAACAAAGGTTGCTTTACTGACTCTAAAATCAAAATCTAAACTTCAGCAAACACGTGTCCCTCTTCTGGATGGAGTGGGAGCCTTATTGGCTAAAATGAATATTTGGGCCAAGACAATTCAGCTGTACTTTACAACTTCTATTTATATAGCATTGGTTCACAGAAAAAAAGCCATCTCTCTTAATGATGCAAGGTAAAAACCCCAACGGTGGCATCCCATGAGCAAGCACTTGGCAATGATTAAGGAGCAGATCACACCAAATGACAACTTTGCAACCATGCCAATCCTGAGTATTCTCATGCTGCCAAGGGGATCAACCCTTCATTTTTAATAATCAGATGGCATTTCCTCTAGCAGAACCCTAAGAGAAAATGACATTGTAGCAAATTCTGAAAAAGCATTTTGTTTTTGCGTTCATTACAGCAGGCACAAAATGTTTACAGTCAATTGCTATAATGCCTTAGCATCACTGTCATTGACTGAAACATATACACATAAATGGGAAATAAATGCCATGTAAAGTAATTTCCTCTAAGTTTTTGTGCACATGTTTTCATAGAAAGTCTGCCATGATTTCTAACTAAATCACTCTGTAACAAATCTCGTCTAGAAAGCAAGATCCAGACAAAGGTTAATCTGTCAGAGAAATGTTTTAGGTTGTAAGTTCTTGTCACTGTGTTAATTTTTATAGCGACCACATAATTGCGGAGAACTGCTGCATTGTTAGTGCTGATGGAGGCTTTGAACTTCATCCTACAATTTATTCCATTTACCATAAGCTCTCCAGACTCCAACAGCAGCTCAATCAGATACCATGGCCGCTCCATCTGCCACTGCACTCCCATCATCATCTCACTGCAGCCAGAAAAGTCAGAGGGATATCCTCAAGGAAATATCACTTTACACTTATTGTAATTGAAATCAAACCAAGATATAACTGCAAACATCCAATTCAAAAGGCAATAAGGCTTTCTGGACAAATCCTGACAGGGAAAGAAAGGCCAAGCTCAATACAGTGCTCAAATCACAGCAAATTAAACACCTTTATTTTTTTTCATGGACTAATCCTGATAAATAATACGAAAGCACAGGTTAAGATGAAAAAAAATGTTGACAAATGATCAAGGAGAAGTCAATTAAAGGGGCCTTAATGAAGAATTGATGCGGGTTATTAAAGCTGCGGTGAGGATCATCAAGCAGCAGGCAGTCGGAGCAGATAGGAGATGGTAGACAACAGGCCCTCTGTCACCGCTGGACCAAAAAATCAATATGTTCCTGTTGCTAACAACAGTTTCTCTATCCGCTTAACACATGTGGATCACATGGAAATCCATTTATCTTACCCATCTACAAATACAACACAATAAACAATCAAACAGAGAATGATATCTTGACATCAACTGGCAGCGGAACTTTAGAAATGTGTTATAGTAGAACGCTATTGCCTCTAGGGGCTGTTACTTTTTATTTATCTGCTTTTTTTAAGTGTGTTTGGGGGAGAATTTGCCAAATTGAGGCCAAGCAGTGAGCACAATCTGGTGACACACTAATTAGCGATGATCTAGGTGAAATGCTAGCTGTGTTAGCATGTGTATAAGTGTCTGTGGGCGATACACACACTTTGAAGGAGCAGTCTGACAGCTGCTTTGCCTCAGGCTTAAAGCTCATTCAAGAAAAGAATGGCGAACTAAGTTAAACAGAGAAGGCCGCTTAACCATGTTAAAAATGACTGTCCGATCTTGCTGACACATGGTGCCTGGAGATGAGAAAGACGATCGTTTTCAAGCTCAGAAAAAAAAAAAAATACAGTCGCAAGTTTGAAAACAGTGCAAAAGAAAATGTGTCTAGAGGGGTCAAATTTACAAGATGTTCAGAATGAAATTGAATTAACTATCCTGCATTCCTCTGGGCATGCACGTTCAACGCTACACCCCCCCCAAACAAATCTACAATCAGCTTTCGTCTTGATTCTACTGAAGGAAAGTAAAAAAACAGCTTGAGAGTAGCAAAACAAGAAACTCAAACTTTATCAATCTCTGAATGGGCCTGCAATTACTTTGGCCAAATTAAAATGTGATCATTGAATGTTCATGTAATGTGTCAGCCTCTAGTTTGTAAACCGACAAGCTACAACCCATTTTATTATTTCCCAAAGTATCTGACTCCCAATGAAAATGCTGCAAATGGTTGTCTCATGCTCTTGATGTGGGTGTGTTAAGAACATTTTACTGGCAACGTGCACGTCTGACTAATTCATCACCCTCTGTGACATCCACATCCAACTGACAGGCAAATCCCTTTCCTTTTATTTGGTGAATGTCTGGATGGAATGCGTAGCAAGTTGGTAAAACAAACTGCCGTCAAAGCCTATACAAATCACTAATAATATAACAATTATAAAAATAACATTACATGAGAATAATATTCCAAACTCACTGTTTAATATTTTGAATATGTATTTGTATTGTATCCAAATACATATTACATATTGTATCAATTGCACTTGATTTTATTTAATTCACTTTCCTTTGTATAGCACCAAATCACAACAACTGTCACCTTAAGGCGCTTTATATTGTAAGGTAAAGACCCTACAATGTTGGAGAGAAAAACCCAGCAATCAGACAACCACTTTGAGCAAGCACTTGGTGACAGAGGAAAGGAAAAACTCCCTTTTAACAGGAAGAAACCTCCAGCAGAACCACACTGAGGAAGGAGCAGGCTTCTGACTATGACCAGTTGGGGGGGAGGCAGTGTGGGCAGGACAAGAGACAAACTATAAAAAATAAATGTTTTAAAATTATTGGTAATGATTAAATGTAGTAGTGTTACATAAACACACAGGAAAAGAAAACAAATGAGTGAAGAAAAATCCTCAGTGCATCATGTAAAACCAGGAAGGATTCAGTTTCACCTGATTGAGCCTTAACTATAAGCTTTGCTAAAAAGAAACGCTCTAAATCTAAATCTAAAAGTAGAGATGGAACCACAAGCAGGTCCACAGTCTGGATCATATAGTAGTGTGAGGTTTTCAGGACCCAGCCAGTGAAGAGAAGCTAATATGAAATAAATAGTCTAGGTAATACCATCCAGAGCAGGTATCTGGTTATAAACTGCGTCTCTAGGATTTCTATTTAGTACAATAACCTAGGGCTGCTCAATTAATCGAATTTTAATCTCGATTACGATCTGGGTTTTCAACGATCATTAAAAATGACTGAGCCGATTATTAGCACCTCCCTCGTGCTTTACTCTCGCGCTGCTCCGTGTGGCAAACAATTAAGAGGACCCGAGGGAAGCTCGGAAAGCTCGGAAAGCTAAGCAGAAGTTATTTGGAGAGAAGAGGATAATGGCTGCTGAAGAAAGAATGCCGTTGGTTGAAAAGAGAGGTAAAACGACTTCAGTGGTGTGGAAACCAATGTTCCCTCTAAGCTGCGCACGTGCCCAATTGCGCACTGCTGGCACGGTCTCTGCACAGAAAATCTGCGTTGCGCACAAAAAAAATCTAACCTGAATTGAATTGAAAATTAAAACTTTAACAATTCTGTTTTGCAGTGTTAGTCAGTAAGTGACTGGCTGCTCCTGTATGGGATTAGAACGATGCCACCTTATCCCATAGTCTAGTCAATAATGCGATTCACATTCGTATATACGCAGCCAATCAACGTTGTTGACAGGCTATGACAGCGTCCTTATGTGCCGACACCGGTGTTTTAGCTGGCAAAGCGGCGTGCCTGATGTGCAGAGAAGCCACATTAATGACAACGTGTACAACCACTGGAGATGTGAGCAGGACAGACGGAACAACTGACGGAAAAAGTGTGGACTTTATGCCAGTTTTTAAATTGTGTTGATAGGCCACGTAAAACCAGAGTTATGATAAAAATATCTGCAATGTTTGGTTTTCTTCCTGAATACTATCGTTGTTTATATTTACTGCGGGAAGAAACGGTAAAAACGGCGTTTTATAAGGAAAACGCTCGAAAGCACTCTCCGCCTGTGAGCAAAAACAAAACCAAAAATCCCCACCCTTTCCTATTGGTCGAAAAAAGTACCGTGTCGACCAATCAAAAAAATGATATGGCAACGTGGCGTCTAGTTGTTAAGAAACGGGGGGAAGTTTTAGGAGTGACGGAGGTGTTCTGAGATGTGAGAGATTTGAGACGTTTAGCGCAAATCTTGTGTAGTTAGTGTGTAGTTAGTGTGTAGTGTAGTCAATAGTTTTGTTGTGTGTGTCAGAACAATGAGGCGACTGCTGAATGTTACAGGTGTTACAGGAGTGATACATCTCCTGTTGTCAGGCCTGCAGGTATCAGGCTGGTGTTCTCCTTTATCTCATAGTGGACAGAAATTATTTTTTGGAGTGGCACAAATAATTTGTGTGGCATCAGATTTGATGCAGAACAGCTGATTGTTCTGTAAATAGTTTGAAATGTTTATTTAAAAAAACGCCTTGGCTGCATTAAAAAAAAAAAATAGCTGCAAAAAACTTTGTTTGCCAAACTCAGTTACTTTTTTGAAGTAGTAACTATATAATTAATTGCCCAGCATTGGTCATTATATACTGTATTTTGCAGACAGAGAGTTATAGGACTCTCCCAGACCACAGACTCATACTCATAATACAAGTCAGAGCTTTATGAAAAAAAAAGAGAAAGAAAGTTGTGTTTTCAAAATTGGAGTTCAAGTTATTTTTACTTCCAATAGTGTTAACACACTACACAGGTCATGAACAGGATTTTTTAAATTTTCATTGTAAGTGGGCTAAAGCAGTTAATTAAAAGTAGTCTAACATAAATGTAAATGCTGTAATTTGATTATTTTAATAAACCATGTAACTTGGATGGATTAGATGCTGGCGTGACCACAGTGCACACGTCTGATGTCGCTCACAGTGGTCCAAGGGATCGTTCAGGGAGTTTGTGTGTTCGCTCAGACACATGAAAAATTAGAGGGAACATTGGTGGAAACATTATGGGTTCGCGGAGTCAGACGTGGATCAAATATTGTGCAGTATTTTGAAGTTCACTAAACATAGATGTTTACATTTTTCATTTATTTTTTATATTGCAAACATTTGCACTGTAATCAGTATTTGCACACTATTTTATATTATTTTTTGACAATCTTTAAAGCCATTATTCAATACATTGTTATTGTTAAATAAATATCGTCAAATAATCGAGATCTCAATTTCAGTGAAAATAATCGTGATTATCATTTTTGCCATAATCGAGCAGCCCTACAATAACCTCAGTTTTGTTTGAATTTACAATAGTTATATTTAGCAAACAATGAAAGAATTAGAAGGCATTCACCAGGTGGCCACCAAAGATTAGTAGCACTAATTCACTATCTCATGAAACATTTCTTTTGTTCCTATGTTTTTGTGTTTAATCTGCTTTCATATTCATATATTCAACATCCTTTGTCTAAAATATTCATTATCCCTCCTGGACATGTCCAAACCATCTCAAGCTGCATTCAACCTGATACATCATAGTATGTCACTAACATCTCACTCTTGACCTTTCCACCTGTCGCCCTCTCATTCACATACATGCAATCTCTCATGAAGGGAACCTGGGAGTGTGGAGGTATGCACTGATGTACCTCCACACTTCCAGGTTCTCTACTATCTGCTCCTTACTTGGTGTTTAATAATGGCCAAAAAAAGCATCTTTGTAGAATAGTATGATGACTCAGTGAAGCAAAGTTAGCATTTCAAACCTGATACAGATACTTGGACACTTCAGTGTTTTCAATAGCACAGGCAAAAAATTACAAAAATGAAGAGGATTTAAACGAAATAGAAGATTAAACAACACCATCAATAGCAACACCATTTTCCAAGTTATCTGAGAGCAACAAAAAATAAAACAAAACAAAAAAAGGTTACAGGTGGGTACAGTTGGCTGACAACGTTGGCTGCCTGCATTGACATTATTGTTTTTTACAAAGCCACTGCCTCAACGGTGCCTCAATGGCAGTGGCGGTCCTAGCCTGTTTGGCGCCCTGGGTGAACACCCCTCTGCCCCCCCCCCACACACACACACACACACACACACACGCACGCACACACACATGAAGAGAGAGAGTATGCATTGTATGCAAACGGCTACTAAACAGACATCATAATTAGGTCATACAATGAGAACAGGACAAATCAACAATTGACACTGACTAATTAATATTATATTATTGTATATATATATATATATATATATATATATATATATATATATATATATATATATATATATATACATGTTGTTTGGAGTTTAGTCTGTTACTGTTACTATTTTTACCATTTCTTCTTGGAGGAACTGTAACCCACATAATTTCCTTAGGGATTAAGAAAGTATTCTGATTCTTAATGTTTTAGGATACATGACCTGCCATTATCCAATGACACATCTGCTTACCTGTATCTTTTGCTCATTTCTCCTTGTAGGAGCCATAACTAAATGTATTGAATTTTAATGCTCACTGGGTTTTCATTTGTTTGGTTGCTATGGTGATGTGTAACGGAGTCACGTGGGTGGTAGCGGTGACATTAAGAGGGCGTTGTCAGTCTGTCATTCACTGGTTTGATTTTGACAGAGCAGGGCTGGGTAGCCGTAGTTTTTGTTGACCGCAGCACAACGAGTTTCCCCTTGTTGCATTAGAGCCTGTGATGTTTTAAGAGTTTGAATCATGAGCCGATCACATTGCTCTGTAAACTTTTCAAGCACTTTAATAAACAAGGAAGCAATTCCACCTCTCGCATTATTGCGTAAAGTTGACAGCGCGTCAGTCAAATAGGCAGGCTCAATCCCGGCCTCTAGCGACTGTGGAAGTCGCTACACTCCTCCTCTTCTTTTTCTCTTTTTTTTAAACTTTAAAAACGGGTTGTGTGTGAGACTTTAAATCAACAAAATATAAAATATACATTTTAAATTGTTATTGATCCCTTTACCCCAAGTCCTAAAGTGTATATTTATTTTTTTTACTCTTAAATATTTATTGTTTGTTTACTTGCACTGCTGTAACTGGAGCCTCGTCGTCTCATCTCTCTATATACTGGACTGTATGTAGCGGAGATGACAATAAAGTTTACTTTGACTTCAGCAGCGCGCAGGCGCTTTCGAGGCTCTCGCGCTCACTTTTCGGCGTATAGAATTTTGAAAAAACATCGGTGCAAATTGTAAGTTTGTATCATAATGTCTGGTGTTTTCGTATTTGTTGGTTTGTTTTTATTTTGTTTTATTTTGCGAGTTGGTAATTTTGCTGCTCCAGCCAGCCAGAGAATCCCCGCCGCCCGCCCCTCTCCTCCCTGTGCCGCAAGCAGCAGGCGCACCGCAAACGGCGGGGCGCCCTTACTCCCAGCAAATGGGCGATAGAAAACCGATCGGTGCCTATGACATTCCCAATATGCGCTGGCATGATGTCGGGGCAGCATGAGTACGAGCAATTTTTTTTTTTGCCGATGCCCGTGATGCCGCCCCCCACCACGATGCCGCCCCGGGCAACCGCCCGTGTCGCCCGTATCTAAAACCGCTACTGCTCAATGGTAACTTAATAGATGGATAATGTGGCTATCGAGTAAACTGCTAACAGTTAAACAGCTAACGCTTACATGTGTACTCTAAAAAATGTTGTGATAAATGTTTAGTACTTGTACAGTGTTACTGAAATGGAAGTTTTACTGGCCTCTTGTTATGAAGGTCGATTATTTGGCAGCTAGTGAGGGGAGGGGCTATGTGCCTTGTTGGTGGCATCAATGGTCCAATATTAATTTTTTGTTTCAATCATTATTTCAGTTAGTATCTGAGTGTCTGTTTTTGGACAGCCCTACCGTCAAACAACACTTTCGTTTCGTACAATTTTATACAATTTCTGCTTGAAAAAAGGCAAAGGAGGGCAAAGTAAGAGAAACATAAGACCTCACTTAGCTTGTTCAGTTTATGATATATCACTAGTCATTAGTAAGAAAGGCCAGATGATCCAATTTTCAAAGCTTTAGAAATACTCCTCAAATCTTGTCCCAACAATCAGCAGCTGTGCACCTCTAAGCAGTTCCCTCTCATACTTGAGATGGGAATGTGAAATCAAAATAGCAGTGCATTTTTAGGAAGCTCTTTCTATTGAAGATTTATTAAGAAATAGAAGTTAACTGAAATAGGAGGTCAAGTTGGCTGCTCATAGGATTGCTAGAAAGGCAAATCAAAACCCCTATTTGACTCAAAGAAGACCTTTAGGGACGTTTAGCGGGCTCTGGAGTGGTGGTGCACTGTTCTACTGTGCAGCAACACCTGCACAAGCATGACCTTTATGGAACATTCATCAGTAGAAAACCATTCCTGCAGGAGAAGGAAGGGTGCAAAATTTCATGAAAACAAGAGCTCACCAAATGTTCCACACGGGAATGGATCGATCATGCTTTGGGCTTGTGTTGCAGCCAGTGAAACAAGGAACATTTCACTGGTAGACGGAAGCACGGGCTCAGTTAAATACCAAGCAATTCAGTGTCTGTCAAAAGGCTGAATACACAACAACTCAAAATCCTCACTCAAAATCCACAACGGACTACCTAAAAAATACCAAATAAGTTGAAGGTTTTCCATGCCTATGACAACTGTGATTAGAAATATGCACAAAGTCTCGGGAATATTAGCGTAACTAGGTATAAAAGGGTGAACTGCAAGTCTCTCTACTGACAAGCGTAGTGCTTGCCAAAGGGGTGGTACTAAATACTAACTTTGCAGGCCTCCCAGTTGTTTTTTTAAATAAAAATTAAAAAAAAAATATCAATTACAAAACTAATCTTAATTAAAATATTAAAGGTCTTATAGTTATTAGCTGTTTTTATCTTAAAAACACTGTTCACTGGATTAAGAGCATCAACTTAAATAAAATAATAAAAAACAATCTGTTCTTTCTTAAAAGGATTCCAGATGACGTGATAGTTTTTCTGCCAACAAAACTGAGAAAGGAAAATAATAAT